>NC_139723.1:83924036-84294036 GCF_964211835.1 Anser anser
TTTGATCAGCTGAGATCTCAAGCCATATTAGTGGACAGATTATGATGTGATGGAAAGAGGGCCAGGAATAGCCTTTTTATCGTGAGATCCTTCCTGTGAATATCCTCCTTTGTTATATTCAGGTGGTTAATCAGCAGGGCCAGGACCATCATTTGAAAGCAGGGGAGTGAAATACTGTAACAGGCGATCCAAACACGCTCAAGTTTGCCAGGTCCAGTTGGATATTACAGCTTACAGTTTCTTCCTAATATTACCCTACCCTCCTGTTTCTATCAAGCGTGGGTGACGTTGCAACATTTGCTGTTACTAATAACCACTTTTTGGCAGAAAAATCTGCACAAAATGGACCCTGAGTCCTTGGACGGCAGGGAGCTGCAGTCCCCAAATCCAAGGGATGCACACTGTGAATACGGATATCTGACACTGAAGGGAAGCACTCACATGGAAATGTCTCCCTGTCATTTCTGTGATAATAACAGTAACACTTAAACCTATTTCAACCCTATTTAGAAAAAAGTGTAGGTTTTAAAAAATGTATAGCCCTGCTAGTACTTTTCTTTTCATGGAACCAGAAAGAAATGAGAATAACTTTTACATCAATCTTGCTTGCTGCCGGCTCAGGATTTCTCCTTAAACTTTGTGGTAGGTTTAAATTAGCCTCCTTTTTATCTTAATGGCCAATATTAATATTCAGCATCCTGGATAATTGCGCATGAAGAAGAATGCTCATTCCCTGCTGACTCTGCACGTCAGGAATGGTTGTGCCCAAGTTTGATCTGGCTGCCAAGGCCACTTCTGATGAGGAAGGACAGACGCCGGTGACGTCCGAATGTTTTTGGGTCTGCAAGAGCACAGACAGCTCCTGCTGGTTGTGGACTGGACTCTGCAATATAGCTGTGCACGTGCTAGAGTGGGGATGTCTGAGTTGTGCAAGTGTTGTTTCTTCTTGAGCCGAGCAATCTGCTCGTTTCCCCAAAGGAAGAGAGAGAAGGGCTGGCAGCGCACGACTCCCGAGCTGTTCGCAGCGTAGTGGGGATGCTGAGGCACCAGGTCTGGAGAACAATAGCTACCAAAGTCCTAAGGAAACTCTTTGAAAATGAGAAGGTTATGGAGGTGGAGGAAATACACAGCAGGACACCGTCTCCTCTTATCTCCCCCAGCCTCTTCAATCAGGTGCCTGCTGGGCTTCCCACTCCTCCTCCCTTTAGCACTAGATCATAGGATCTTAAGGCATTATCTGCTGGCATTAACTCATCTGCCATCCTCCTGGCATTATAGCTCCCCGAGTCAGGCAGCCGCAGTGAGACATGGATGCTGTGAGCCCACATTGGGCTTCAAACTGCAGCTCCCAGGGCTGCAGAGGTGTCCAAGCAGGAGCTGCGAGGAGGCACCAGCTGCCCGACACCAGTCTCCACCACCTTCCCTATGGGCGCTGCAAAGGGTGGGTGCGACACCAGAAAAGTGCTGCTGCTGAAGTACAGCTGGACAAGTATACATGGACAATAACATATAAATACGTACACATAATACAGTAAATACATGGAAGAGTTCTGGAGCATCTCAAGTGAAGCTGTTTGAAGAGGTGGGTTCCTTGGAAAGGCGCCTGAGAGTAGGAGCTTCTGGTGGTAGCTTGGAAACCTTGCCACCGAGAAGGCTTTGTGGTGTGCATGGTGATCAGGGTGTAGGTATGAAATGCTTCCACCTTGTAGTGCTTGGGTCTCTGTGGGGAGCAGGAGCTTGTCTGGGCTTGGGTCACAGCATACCAAGATCTTCCCTCTTGATGTGGGATTGACTTAGTGCCGCTGGGTCTTCTGCCAGATGGCCCTGGTCCCGATATACTCAGTTCTTCTCAAGGCAAGCTCTTGTGTTCAGCTTCTTGTAGCTCAGAGGGACCCATGGAAACAGGCTCACTGGGCTTCAGGTCAGCACAGAAGCTCATAGAGAACATCTTGCAGTCCTCCAGAGCAGTATGGTTAGAGCATATGGTAACCGCTGGAGGTGGGATGCTTTGCTGGGGGCATGCGATTTAAAGCGACAAGTGTTGAAGATGTAGCACCAGGAAGATGACAGTAGTGTGGGATAGGAAAAAGAGGACAGTGGTTTGTTAGTGGAGTTAAGCTGCCTGTGTGTAACATCTTTGGCATTTAAAACATAGAACATTTGGTTCCTTGCAATTATTCTTAGGCTGCAGACACCAGTGAGCTCTAGTATCTCACTGAGTAAGAGTGGTATCATGAACCAGCAAAACATTATTGTTATAACCAAATTTAGAGCCATACACCTCCCTTCCCCTTATTGGAAACTGGTGATCTTGGGCAGGAGAAGAAGAAGGACATTTATATCATACCAGTGCCTTAGGCTACATCTGTCTTAAGCAAACTAAGTGGTGTCTGGGAACGTTGCTGGGCATGGGAATGAATATACGTGGGTATACTCAAACTACTAGAACTTGGCATGCTTTTGGTCCCCGACAACTAGCAAACTCTTAAATCATTCCTAACCATGGATCAGGGCTCGTCCCAGTGAGCTATTTGCATTTAGCTGCTGTGTTAGGGAAGCTAAGACATGGTTGTGAGCAGAGATATGAACTGCTCTGTGCCAGCTGGCCATGGTGCCTGGGAATATTTCTGGGCATGTTTAACTTGCTAGTGGCTGAAGAGGCTCAGACCCAACTGAGAAACTGGACTCCATCATCCTAAACTCCATTTGTCAGCAGCAGGAGAGAGAAGGGAACCACCATCAGGGGCTGATTCAGCTTTCTGTGGTCCTGACCTCTCCAAACTGAAGGCAGAGGCTGAGGCTGCTGAGCCTACAGGGCTTAACACGCTGACAGCAGAGAAAAGTCCATACTGGCCCCATAAAAACTATAGTACAGGCGCATGTCCTGCATATTTACAAGTTACCTCCCCTGCCTCTCTGAGCTCAGAGAAGTTTTAAGTCACTGAGTTTTCTTTCATGAAACAGCAAGGGCCATCTTTGCAGGAAGAGTCTCCTTCTCCCTCACCATGTGGAGGCTCCTTTTTCAGTAGGCTCCAGCCATGAGACTGGTGTTCTCTGTAATTTCATTTTAATGGTTTGATGGCTGATAGTTAAATGTGTCCATTGGAGACAATTGTCTTAGACAAAAAGCTAATTGTCATTTGGCTTAGATATAATAAAATAGCTCATGGAAGGATATAGTGTTATGTCTTTGAAGTATCAGGAAACTCTTTGTTTGATAAAGTTCTCTTTCAAGCTATCTAAATATATGGATGGATTTTTTCACATTGAATCAGAAACCTAGATGAAGAAATAACGTTGGCTCCACTATTGCAACCAGAGTATAATGTGTCATTATCTTTTCTTTCACTGAAATCTGCTCATTCACAAGATGGTCTGATACAACAAATTGAAGTGTTTTGTTTAAACATATCAAACAAAACATTTTCTCTTCATGAATACTTCAAGTGTTTGGTCACAGTGGGGATGAAGTTATTGATTGAATCTGGCACTTATTTGGAAATGTGACCTTAATCTGCAGGTTTCAGTGATGAATGTATTTTCCCCAGGTGTTTCAGCAAGTCAGATATGAAAATTATATTTTTGACGTGTTAAAAATGTTCCTTTTTAGAGAAAGAAAGTGATATCCCAGCTGTGTCATCGAGACTCACTGCCATGTGTTGCTTGTTAACAGCTCCACATTTATTGTTTCGGTGTCCTAGTTTGCTATCAAGTATCAATGCACCTCTACATACCAAATAATCAATACTTCTGTCAGTTGAGTATGCCCTGGAAATATAATATTACTGTTAACATCGATCCACGCAGCAGAAATCAAGGCATCAACCTCTGCAGTCATTACTTGCTACACCCTGGTTTTTTGCTTGCAGAGCAGCCAGGTTGATAATCGCGACAGCCGCTGTCCCCTGGGACTGATGTTTTTGGCGCTCCATCCTTCCGTGCCTAATAGCCAACAAGGACGTGAGCACAAGCATATCAGCGCACACGCGACCTGCAGATATGGTGCACAGGGTTTCATTTCAGCCTGCTGTGGGTGCTGGGTGCAGCAAAGCAGCTGCTGGCAAAATCCAGAGGCACCAGCCCTGGTGTCAGCAGGGAGAAAGGAGGAGCAGTGCTTTGCGCTGCCGCCCGCGCACCCCTGTGGGTTTGGTGCACCGTGCCCTATCCCTAACAGCTTCACAATGAAGTTGTGAATGAAAGTTTGGCAGATTGATTTTACGATTGTCAGTCTTCCCAGAACCAGACCGGAATTTCATTAACTAAGACAGAAACATGATTTCCTATAAGCTCTTTCCAGATTTTACTAGATCCAGATAAATTAAATCAGTATTTTATCTGTATGCCACCAAAATTAGTTGGCACAGTGCTCCCCACACAGGAATAATATTGTTCCAGCCCTTGTATTTCAGCAGGAACTGCATTATGGCACTGATAGCATTTCTTCACGAGGAGCTCTGTTTGAACAACAGCAGTGCTGGGGAAGGAAAACCCAGATGTGAGCAGGGCATAACCTCAGTGAGGCTCAGCAAGGAGACGTGGGCATTTGGGAGAAGGGAATGCCTCCACCAAGCCGTAATTCCCCCGAGGAATCAGCTAATGAGAGCAGGAGGAGACCACCCTATGGCAGGAGCAGCAGCAGCCGCCCGGCCCTGATGTGGACCTGTCCGAGTCTCGGTGACCCCGCTAGTGTGGCTTCCTCTGCTCAGCCATCCCTGGGAGCCCCGAGAAGCTGGTAGCAATGTGTTTATGTGAGGAGCAAGAGACGTATATTTTATCTTTCTGGGAGGAATCAAGGTCAGGTTTGGTGTTCTCAGAGCAGTCTGAGACACAATGCGATGCTCTGCATCTACTGGGGTTTCCTAAAACCCATCTTCATATCAAAGATTAAATTTCTGCACTCATTCAGATAGGGAAGAAACAGCAATTCACACCCTCAGCCAACTGGAAGTGGTGTGACCTACAGCTCACAACTGCTACTGTGCAATACGCAGAGTCAGAGAGGAGGTCGTCATCAGCTGTGGCTGTGTGCTGTCAAAAAAAAAAAAAAAAAGACACAAAAAAAAGAGGTAATGCCATCGCTGCACACTCTTGAAAACATTTTTTCCCTTCCAGCAGCATCACCTCTTGTCTGTACAGCCTCAGCAGCTTGCTTCAGTTGCTGAAACTGAAACCACAAATGATGTCATTATATCTTTTTTTTTTTCATTGGAAGGTGAATGAGTGGCCATTTCTGCCCTTATCTCCTCTTGTAGATAAAATGCCCCAAAATGCCATCATTGAAGTTCAGAGGTCACCGGTGACTTTAAAATCCTCTCCAATTGCCTTGGATCAAAACCAAATGAAATAAAAATCAATGTGTGAGTCAAGAGGCCAAGACACCAAAATGATGTGTCCAACGCAACCAGCTTTCTGGTTTCAGAGCATTTCTGGCAGCCATCTGCTTGTTTGAATTTGAGGATGTGACGCTTTTAAAAGTCAGAGAAAAAACACACACTCGACCACAGTCTTCAGATATTTTGCTTGATAACAGGATTCTCTTTTTTTGTGCCCATTTTTTTGCAGCCTCAAGAATGTCCTGTTTTGCAATCATACTGTCAGCAGGTGTTCATGGTACTGAAGCACCACGTTGTGTAATTCTCTGATTTAAGAAAAAAAAAAAAAAAAAAAGCTTTTTGAAGCCTCAAAACATTATCTCCTCATCCCTCTTCATGAATGAGCAACAAAAAAAGAGTGTGTTATTAAAACTCAATAGCCCCTCATTTATTTACATAGATAATGATTGGCCCTTTTTAGCTAAAAAGATACTTTTTTCTTTTTTTTCTATTTTTTTTTCTTCACACTACTCCTGTTTCAACTCTGTGGTCTCAGCCTTGTCCCGTGGAACAAAGAAAACAATGTTTTTCTGCATGGTGTTAACCGAGACACCGGTGACTGAATCACATTTAAGACCTAAATTCCTCTTTTATTCTTGAAGGTGGTTGGGATCAAAGCACCACGAGACTGGGGCTGGAAGGAGAAATTTGAACTCACAGTGCATCCTTCCCGTGAACAAATAAAGACGTCATAGATCCTTTTGCTACCAATGTGACCCCTTTAATCAGCAGCATGTCCGCAGCTAAGAAGACAGTATTGTGGTAGTCCATAAAAATCCTTGCCACAGTAAGAGCATCATAAAGCAAATGTGAGATTGTTACTGGCCTGAAGACTGCACGACATTAAAAGGTTCAGATGGGAGTCAACATATGGGCAGAGGCAGGCAGGCAGCAGCGGGAAAAGGCTTTTGGGTGCCTCTTGACGCAGCCAGCTGCAGCCAGCTGTTACTGGGCTGTCTGCATGGCGCTGGGAGAGGTCTGGAAGAGGGCTGGAGGCTGTGTAATGAGAGCCTTTCCTCTGCAGGAGAGACAGCCTTGGAGAGGAGATGAAGGTACGTTAGCAGAAGTTGTTTACACTCTTACTTGGCAATTACATAGGGAAAACATTCTTTCTGGACTTTTTAAAAATATATACATGAATAAGGCATTCATAAAGTAATGAAAGCTACATTTTCATCGATTATAATGACTCCATTAAATTCTGGACACTTACCACATCACAATGTTTATCTGCAAGGCAATATTTCCCTGTGCTTAATAAAAGGGAACAGCAGGAGGACCGCAGCAAATTTGAGCCACTTCTAGCACTCAGTGTCAGGATTTTAATGGCACCCACATTGCCTTGGCTTCTTTTTATATCTTCGTCTTGCTTTATGTGACAATACTTAGTTTTTATGTCATGCTTTTCGCACATAAATCTCAGGGTCTCACGAGGCAGAGCAGGACACCGTACCCATTTCAAAGAACAGAAAAAGCACTCGGTGAGGCGACTTCATTGTGGCCACAGAGCAGGTCAAAAGCACTGGTGGGAGGAAACCTTGATCTTCTTAAATCCCGTCCCAGGAGTGTACTACATCTCCAATGGCAGGCTTTACCCGCTTGTAGACAGGCTCAAGTCAGGGCGTGAATCAAAGTCTTGCACTAAAGCAGGGTGAAAGGAGCGGGCATCATCCCATTGGCTTCTTGAGGCCCAGGGTTGCAGCCAGATAATCTTCCCTGACAGAGTCAAGGACTGAGAATTGCTAACAGCATGAGAAAAATCACTTTGGTAGAGAAGTAGTGTGGTGCTCCCTGTGTTTTTCTTCCATTTATATCACTGACCATCACCTGTTGGCTCTTTCTGGAGGGATTTTCTCTAAGCCCTGTTTGGCACAGGGAAGGGAAGAGATGATTTTCCATGCCTTGAACTTGCCACTTTGTCATCTTCTGGCCTCAAATGTGCTTTGAAAGCAGCTTGGGTTCACTCTTCTCCTTCTGAAGCTTTGTGGGATTCACCAGACCCCATGTTGGGGTTCACACCCTTGTTGGGGTCTGGTGGTGGCAGTGATGTGGGAGGCACCAAGGCATGAGGACAACGCTATAATTCCCCTTGAAAGCTTATTGTGACAATTCATCACCCATAATGAGCCAGCTGTTTTGGGTGGAAAGGCACCCACTTACTTAAAATGAGCCTTTTCTCCAACCTTGTGCATATATGGGGGTCCTAAAAGCTCCAGAGCAGGGGCTTGATCCTGAAACCATCCTCTGGGTCTCCAGATCAGGAACCTGTGGTGTTCATGTCCTTCCAGCCATGCAGTGGTTCAAAATCCTCTTTGGCCATCTCATGCCAGAGCATTTTCCAAAGAGGGATTTTTTTTAATTATTTTTATTTTCAGGGAAGACAAGAGGGCTGGTGTCTGGCAGCTCCAGAAATCCCAGGGAGCCAGGCTGCCAAACGCCCTCTCCCTTCAGCATCGGGAGTCTCCGAGAGAGGAGCTGCCTTTGATTTGCAGTGACGGAGGATATGACAGATGAGCCTCTCTGGGCTCCCTCCTCCTTGGAAATGAGCTGTAAATCTAAATGGATCGTATCCCAGTGAAATCGGCCGATGAATGAATCAATCAGGCGGGCTCAGAAATCTTCCCGCTGCTTCCAGGGAGAGGGCGTACTCAGAAACGACACCCTGGTAATTGAGGAGCCGTCCTTCCATGCGGCTGCAGAGCGGCTTCCACTGCGGTTTTCCCCATTAAGGCAGCCTGTGGTTGTGCAGATAGAGGAGGGAAGTGGGCAAGAGCATCCTTCCTTGGCGTCGCTTAGAGCATGGTGCTTGGACAACGTGCCTGCACGCTGAAGCAGCTGGAGCAGTCCCAGTGCTAAATCCCACTGTGGTCTGCCCACACCGGCCTGACTCCTCTGCAAGGCAGCTCTGGAAGGGCTCAAATTAGGGAATGAGGATGCTCAGACTTTAGGTGCTGCAAGCCTAGAGCCATATGGTAGTGCTAGAGCTGAGCTGAGGAGGAACTGGGGCAATGAAGAGGCTGAAACGACTCAGCTTCCCACATCAGATTTGTTTCTTCCATGCATTTCTCCCCCATTGCTCAGTTCATGCAAAGCTGCGTCCCCTCCTCTCCGGGAGGTGGACAGAGCCAGGGAAGAGCATCCCAAAGTTTCTGTCTGTAGATAGTTACCTGATGCACTCCAGAAGGTGAAAAAAAAAAAAAAAAAAAAAAAAAAGGAGCAATCAGCTACATGAGAACTGAGCAAATTAAATGTCTGAGCAGTGTTTCAAAAGCGAACATGGGCGGCATCAGAAATTTTCCATCAGCTGTAATAACACCAATTACTTTGCCAATTGCTGATTCCACCGTGATTTGTTTAGTGCAGCCATGCTTCAGCTTCTTGCCTGGTCTGATAGGCTTCGTTTATGCTGACTGTTCATTTGTAGAGCTTCTTTCTGTTTTTTCTCATGCTCTTCCTTTCCCCTGGGCCCAGGTGAAGCCCCGAACCATCCTCCTGCCCCTGCGCTCATTGCCAGCCAGGGCAGGCATCGCTGAGGGGTGATGATTTTTAGGGGAGCAAGAAATGCTGCTGCTGTTCCCAGCTACTTGGTGAGTGCAGAGATGACCTTCCTCACCCCCCTCTGCCACCACGTTTAAAAACCAAAGAATCCTCCCAAGAAGCTTGTCAGGGAGCAGGCAGCTGGAGTCTGTTGGGGGCAGTGGCCCTGGGCTGTCACTTGTTTCGGGGAGAGACCTCGTGTCTCTCCAGAGGGCAAAGACACACGAGCACACACGCACCTGCACGCGAAGCGAGTCTCCCTGGAAAGTTATCAGGAGCTTTTCATTGCTGTTTACATTCAAGGCCATGGAAATTAATGGGTGTCTCCATAGCCACTTTGCACAAGAGCTGTGATTCTTCTCCTGCTAATTGGGGAAGAGAGCTAATCAGGGACATTTAAGGAGTGCATCTGCCTGACTGACAAGTTGAATGTAAACCACTATGATATCTACCAGGGATTTCAGAAGCTGCTTGATTCCCTTCCCCGACTTGGGTCAGGGTTACAGAGGGCTGGATAGCATTTCCTCCTCTGTCCTTCTGCCTGAGATGCCAAAAGGTTACTTCATCTCCCAGGTGCATCTTCACCTGCAATTTTCCTCCTCCCTCTGCATCACTAGCTCCTCGGTGCCGGTGCATTTTGCACGTACCGTTCTGTCTCCCAGCTGCTTCATGTGGTTTTGGCTGGCCACAAGGAGAGGAGGTGGCTTGTGCTTGTGCCTCCTGGCTTGCCTTCACAGCCAGCTCCAGCATGCAGGTGCCTGGAGAGCACCACCAACAAGGAGAAAGAACAAAGCCACAATAGCCCTGTCCCCAGATACAAAGGCTTGGGAGGATTTCAGCCTGATGAACAGCAGGTTGATCACTCAGGGCTTTGTTATGCACCTGGTTTTACCCTGGTCTTTCCATGCTGGGCAGCTGGGAAGATAACATGAGCCCACCCTCACTGGGGTGCAGCAGGACTTGTTTCCAACCATCCCCAGGGGGACGTGAAGGAGCCCCAGAAATGTGAGCTGACCCATGAGGTATCAGATAGAGGTGAGGCCATCAGCTCTGTCTGTTTGTACCCTGCTATCGGTTTCAGCTTTGCAGCTGGTAAACATGCAGGTGACACACTTTGCTGCCTACAGCCCTCCTCGTCACAAGGAGTTGTAAAAGATCCCCTGGACGTGTTTTCAGCCCTCACAGTTCGTACCGGCCATAAATAGAAACAAAGCAGACGAGCTGCTGGCTCAGGTCAGAGAAGTGTGGCAAAGGGAGTCTGTGGGTGACCCAACTAGTAACCCTAAACTAGGAAAATTAAAGTAGAGGAAAGCTTCAGAAGGGACGCGGGTCCTTTTTCCAGCAGCGTCACTGCTGTGGACCTCATTCCCCATTGCCTGGCAGTTTATGTTGTCTCCAAACTGCTACAAACTGTGTGTGGGTCTGAAATCTCCACTTACACAGTCCAGTAGTAATATTTTTCATCCACTTTACATTCACTGCAGCACAGCTGCCATGGCCACCAGCTGCAAGCCTTTTTTTTTTTTTTTTTTTTTTTTTGTGAAATTGACACACTATAAAAATATTTTTTCCAAGTCACAAACCTACTCTGTGGTCAGGTTAAAAATAGATGAGAACAGCTCCTACCTCCTGTCTTACCTGCGGGACAGCCTCCCATTCACAGGCAGCTTATGCATGAATATTTGTGGAACCGTCAGTAAGCTCATACCATATTCAATTAACCTTCAGCTAAACCAAACATTTTTAATGTCTTGGGCATACCCAAAGATTTTCCTTGTCAGAAAGCAGGCAAATCAAGCTCAGTGAAGATTGCCCCCGATATCTTTAGTCTTTTTCTTTATTTCACCCCATCCTGTATAAACTTACTGAGCACTATTGCAGGGTCATGACGTACCTAATTCTGCGTGTGTGTGCTGCAATCCTGTAATTCACCTGGAGATTTAAAATGCCAAAGGGATCACAGCGCTCAGGGCGGCTCTGTGGGTATGGCTGGCTTGGTGTTAATTTTAGGGAAGGAGAGGTTATGTCGCTGCACTGGGGTGCTGCCCTGCAGCCCCATTACTTCTTGCCCTATATCCAAGGTTGGAGGCGTGCACCGGCTGACCAGCCCTGCAGGTCTGTCTGCTGCTGGCTAACCTGACATCTTTGTGGGGCCATTCAGCAAAGGAAATAAAGGAAAGTTTGTTGTCGGTCTCATTAGGGAGACTTCACCATTGGATTACTAAGTAAAATCCAGTGGGTTCCCCTCCGGGTACATTTTCCAGCATAGCAAAGGGGAAGACAAGAAGTGGTACTGATGCAGGTCTCACACTGAGCACTGCAGGCTTTACTTATGTCAGACCAATGGAGACTTTGGAGACTTGCTTCTTCTTTGGTCCGAAACTGCAGAATACAGTTTTGCATAAAAAGACGGGAAATATCAGCTGACAGCCCAATTCAGAGAATGGACAAGGAGAATGTGCTGCCTTCAGCTACTGCCTTGTAGACATTTCTGCATGTTTATGTCCCCATCCATGAAATGGGAACATTAGTAATTCTCTATCTTGCAGAGAGTTAAGAAGCTAAATTAATTACTGTTTGTAAAGCTAATTGAGATTCCCAGATGGGCACCGTTTGGAACATTGTAATTATTATTATTATTATTTCCATTGAGACTTGGCTCCATATAATTAGTTTGCCATATCTGCAACCAGGTAGGCTCTCTAAAGCTATTTGGAGGCAGTCCTCAAGGGATAGGTCCACAGAGACCAGAGTGGCATGGGGAAGCAGTGGCAACCAGGGCTGAGTGGTCTTCCAGCTCTTCTTCCTCACCCCAAACCTGCTCCCATGGCTGTGCTCTTCAGAAAGTCACCTGTCTGCAAGAGAACAGAAACCATTTAGGAAAACATCCCTTTGACAAACATGTACACTGTTATAAATTATTATGGTAACTTAGACGTGTGTGAGTGCAGTGGAGCAAAGCACAGAGGTGGATAATGTCTGGTCCAGAGAGGGAAAAGGTTTTCTAACAACATTTAAGTGTTCTAGGTTTGGCCATTGGTTTCTGCTGGGTTAAGATCTAAATAAATTCTTGTGCACTGTGCACCAGTCACATACTGTTTTAGTTTATGCTCGCAGGTGCTGCTGAGCTCAGTAATAGCGAGTTAGCTCAGTATTTGCAACAAAGTCAATAAACGCTGAGGCTGTCATTACTGAAAATTCACTTGTCAAACACTTCTCCCACTTAAAAGTAGCACAACAGTAGTAGAACAAAAAGACCTACTAAAATGGTGCTGGTTTTAAAGCAAAACATCCCTTTAACATTATGTAAGAGCTATAGGAAGTATGTTGTTTTATTTATGAATGTGGAACTCTGTCTATTCATTATTTCCTGAGTCTGGGTTTTTCTGTTTTGCTTTTCCTTTCCTTTTATAAATAAGCAATAATTGACATTGAGACATTCAAAGGAGTTTTAAGGATCTTGAATCACCAGCAGCTTTGCCAGAGATTTCATCTGAGAGAAGCTAAGTCAGTATGAGCTCAAAAGCTGGGGGAAGAAGACAAAAATAATGAAGTCAATGTGTCAAAAACTGCTGTGCAACTTAGGCTGGAGTTGTGCTTGTTTACAGACAGCGTGTTTTATCCAGCCAGTTCCTGCTCTGCCCAACATCAGCTGTGAAATGTCATTCCGTAGGATTGTGCTGATGGTTTCCCCTGCAAGTTCTTCTTCTCTTCCATACCTGAAATGTTTGATCTGCTCCTGCTCTCATGGGTTTTGAAAGGATCCGAAACTGCCAGGGCTGCTCCATTTCATCTGCTTCTTGTGTTCCACATCGCTGCAAACGGTGGTGTCAGCACAGATTTTGAAGCAGGTAGTCCAGTCACATTTCTTGTGTGTGAAGCTCAGAGATGGGCTCGGTGCTAGGAAAATGGTTTTAAGCAAGCTGAGGTGCTTTGTGGTGGTCACATCTCTGTTACGTCCGGAATATAGAAGAGTAGGTACTTCCATGCTCGCACCAAGGTAGGGACATTCAGCCCAATGCCTATTTGGATATAGGCAATATATTATGCAATAATAATAATATGCAATCAATTTTAATGTCATGATTTTTTTTATGTTCCTGTAATCCTGGAACAGTCCATCTAAATCTGAATTTGCCAAGACAGACAAATGTGAAAACATGTTATTTAGCCTAAAAGTAACCGGGAAATGAAAGCATTTTTACTCATCTCTGAATGAATAGGAGACTAAACTCCATTTTCCAGGACATGTTGGTGGACTCCGGCACATGAATGCCTTCAAAGGTCTGCCACTCTGGCTCTGAAAGACTGAAATGAGCGTTGTCATCGGTGTCATTGTGTCTTTACGTAGGGAGTGTGGGGTTAGAGGGAGGGAGTTAATGTAATAAATAGTTATTTCATCTTCTCTATGTCCAACTTGAACCTGCAAATAATAGAGGCACAACCAGGGTGCTTTGGCTTGCTAAGTGTTTCACTAGCTTTCCCCATATTAGCCAATATACCAATGGAAAGAACAGAAGTTTTAGACCTACATTTGCAGGATTCCCCAGCGTTGCTATCAGCAACCTCCCAAACCAATCCATTCAGTTGGGCCTTTGATGTGCAATTAAACCCAGGAAAAAATAGCTTTGTGTAATGTATAAATAGAAAAGAGGAGAGATAAAGACGGTGTTGAAGTCGCTTGCTGACAGCTTGGCATCCGAACGTTAAAGGTGCATGCCACTACCTCTGCTTAAGAATGAGTCCTGAAAAATGTCTGCTGCTTTCCAAATTCCAGCCCCCTGAAAATTAGCAATTTATTTACCTTGCAGCTGCTTCTGTTTAGTGGGGGGGGCGGGGGGGGGGAGGGTGGAAATCTGCAAGGCAGACTTGATTTGTCTTACCAGTAAAAATGAATTTTTTTCAAGAAGAAAATGATGGCTGCTCTCTAAGACAGTGTTTTTATTAGATTGTTTTTCTCTTTATCTCTATAAAAATAGCATTCTTGCAGGAAGCCATTAGGTTTACCCATTCTTCCTGATGAATAGCTGGCATGTGAAATATAGACCTCTTGCATGTTGCTAAAGGTCAGAGTACATGATGTGTTCTTTGAGCATCAGGGATAAGGCAGCCAGGCACATTTTGATTAACCTGACAAAAGGGTGAGATAATCCAAGTAGAAGCTACAGTATTTGAATGAACTTCAGCTGTTAATGTCTGCTGTATCTGAAGGTCTGACTGATCTCTTGCCAATTTTATAGTCGCGTAGCTCCATGGCTAAAGGGGAGCTATCCTGCTTTACATCATCGGGAAATTCAATTTCACCTTCTGAAGGAACCAAAAATAGCTGGTGCCAAAGGATGAGGAAAACCATTCAACTCCAGAACTACGAGGAAATGTATTCAGGAGAAAGCAGGCTGACAAAGGGTGCAATTATCATCCTACCATTACCCATCTAAAAAAGTCCCAGCTGGGCTTCCAGGCTCCCTGTACAACCAAAATGGAGCTTCAGGCACCAGCAAGAGCCAGGCACGCTGGACATCCTGAGCACCATTATTGTCATCATCTCTAAACAGGAGATGTCTTCCAGGTTATAGCTTTAATTTATTCATGCCCTCTTCTCTCATGCTAACAGTTTGCAAATGAGCTTAAACAGCTTGCTTATCTCCCTGGTATTAACCTCCGATACATCAGTAGACAGCATGTGCATCCTGTCTGTCTTGCTAGACTCACAGAAGCTAAGATATGTTTTCTTCCAATTTGAGGAGCCCAGCACCCAGTTGCTGTGTGAGTCCTCAGCTCCTCAACCTGCTGAATTACTAAAGGATGCTTTGGAAGTCAAGGCATCTTCACTGATAACGTGGCAGCAAAATGATAGAAGAGTGGTCTCAAAGGCTAGCTCTTCTTTTTGCAGCCTTGCAAAGACTTTGTAAGAAGCTTTTGCCATGCATGGGTTTGTTGTTTCTGCAGGAAAATATGAGATAAAATCTCCTTGCATCTTTTTGTGGCTTCTCAGATGGAGATAAGTGTCAGAGTCACAACAAAAATCTGCAAACAGAAGGTCGGTATCCCTGGTAATAGTGAGTGGGGAGGGCCAGGGCTTGGGGCTGAACTCATTTCTAGATGCATATGCAAAGCAGTAATAAATGAGCTACAGTTTATTATGGGGAGAGCATCAGGTCTTCCAGCTGCTCTATTAGGACTTCAGGCCAGGATATTTAATTATGCCCTGGCCTCCTCCTTTAACCAGATTATCCCAGTGACACGGTGACTGCTGTGCCCTGCCAGCGCCCTCGGGCATTGCTCCCTCTCCTTTGCTCCTCGTGGCCCTGCTGGCTGGGGAGCGAGGATGCTGGGGCTCACAGAGGGATTGTGGGGAGCTCCCTGGGTTTTATCATAAATGAAAAATAAGAATAACCAATGTCTATAAGAATGGTTAGTATTTTTATTATTATTTAGCACACCTGGGATCTTATAAAAGGGAGTCTTTCAATGTGGCAAGCATGGAGAAGGGCAGTTTTGGTAGCTGGACTCCTTTCTTGTTATTAATTTGCCCATCTGTGAGCTGCAGAGAGCAGAGACTCGGTGGGGTCTCTCCCCTCCTCTTCCCTCCCGTGCACAGTACCGGCTCCAAATGCAGCCACTGTGGTGGGACCCCTTTGTGCCCCCCACATCTTGGCTTCTATCACCCTACAGAAGCAACATGCTTGTGATCCGAAGGCTCCGGTGTGTCCCAGCGGGATTATGGCTGCAGCAACACCACCTTCCCAGGTTGTCTTTGCTGGGTGCAGCTCATTGAGCAAAAACCTCCTTTTTCTGAAAAAAAAAAAAAGCCCTTAGCCTGTGGTGCTTGAGGTGAGCCACCCCAGTGGGGGTCCATTTCCTCTAGCATTTTTGTCCCACCACAGTCTGAGCGATTCCTCTGTGCAATGAATTTCACTTCCTTCTCCTTTTTGAGGGGGGATAATAGTCTTTACGGTGCTTTGAAGTGCCATGCAAGGGCGGGGCCATGGCTGATAGTACGACTATTACAAGGACAGAGGCATGGCTATGTGGCTTCCCAGGGAGAGCTGCCGGTTATAATTTAGGTTTCTGTACTTTTATAAGAGAAATTATAGAGAAAAAAAATAAAAAAATAAAAAAGGGTTCACCCTTCTGCAAGCCTGCTATCACTGAGGGTTTTAATGGGCTTCATTCATTAAACTTGCCCAGCTTCTTTCCGAGCTCAAGGTGAGGGAGGCACTACAAACATGCAAAGTCTGGGGAGAAACTGTCACTCCTGTTCACTCTAATGAGACTTTTCTCCTAGAGAGGACATGTATCCCATCCACTACTGTCATATACGAGCAGCTTGCAAAATATTCCTAGAGGTGCAATTCCTCAGTTAGTTTTATGGCAGCTACACCCGGCTCTCTTCTGATAATAGCAAAATTGTGTTTCCTTAATGCAAGTTTCTGGTGAAATTGGTGAAGAATTTTTGGAATGTGTGAGGCAATTGCTTTGCATCACCGACAGTCTCTAATTTATGCTGCTGCTTATTATACAGCGCTTCAGCCAAGCAGGCACCCACAACATTGCCCCTGTAGAAGAACAACCTGAGATGGGCTGTTTGGGTATAAACAGATACTGGAGTCTATCACAGCAGTGGAAAGCTGCAGTCATACATCACCACATGACATAATTTTTCATCATCTTCTGCCAGCTGAGCTGTGATGAAGGTGTTAGTAAGTTTGTCAATTGTCAGGTCATAAAACTGATCGTCAGAGTTGCACGAAAATGTGCAAACCTTTGAAAGCAAGCCAGGCTTTCAGGCTGCTCCAGCAGTGAAATATTGGCCTTCAAGTTTCCGATCCCTCAACAGCGGCCTCGGAGGAGGTGCAAGCAGCCCCCTGTGCCCTGCGTGTCCATGCTGCATCCACCTTAACATCAACGTGTCCCATGTGCTCCTCCAGCCATGTTTCCATTGAGGATGGCCTCTTATTTCAGCAAGGCACTGAAGAGATATGCGTTGGGTTGTGCAGGCTTCCCAGTCATTTCTTAGCACAAAATGCAATGACAATGGTTATGTGTAATGGGATGAGATAACTAACCAGTACAACACAGTGGTTACATGAAGTAACAAGCAAGAGAAAAAGCAAGCAAGCTAAACACTGTGGCCTAGAACAGGAGAGGAGGGAATAGCAGATGATTTTGCAGCGGCTGCTTGTCGCGAAAGAGCACTTTGACATTTGGTGAGTAAGCCAAGGCCTGCTCTGTTCGGGGGAGCCCCACGGTGTTTGATTTACAACCAGCTAAAAATGCTTCAAAACTTTGAAAGTGTATTTACAGCTTTCCTTTCCCCTGTCTGCCTGCTGGCACATTCGGAATTACGAGGTATGGGTTTGGGTCGTTACTGTGTTTTACTCATTTGCAGTTGTTCTGTGCACCATTTTTGGGCATTTTATGGATCCCTAAAGATCCACAGGCCACCCCTTGAGAAACAGCCTGGAAAGATGAGGTGGAAATTTTTCACTTCATGTGTCACTGGAGTTCCTTGGTACCATAGGAAAACTGGGAGGAGGAGAGTCGTGGATCTTGGTTGCATTGCACAAAGAGCTATTTTCTTGTACCAACAAAGTTTTTGCTTTGAACAAAGCTAGACAAGTCTGAAGTTGTGCAGCAAGCACACCATGCTCAGTGGGGAAAGCGTCGCGTGCTGCAAATGCACCCAGCCCTGGTTCCAGGCAGACCACACAGCCAGCAGGTCCAGGCCAACCTTTCCAAGAAGAGCAGCTGTACAGACCTGTCCCTCATTCCTCAGCCTCCTTGGGGACTGGAAGGCAGCAGGAGGCAAGGATGCAGCTCTAGCAAGGTGGCCCTGCCCTGCCTTTCTGTGTCCTCCAGAAGAATGAATTCATCAGAGGTAATAAAATCATTGGTCTCGTGCACCCATTCCTCCTGGCAAAGTTCACCTCTCTGAACACCTTGTGGTTTCCATGGTGTGTTGTCCCCGCACCTCACAAGGATGTCAGTCCCTGAATCACTCAAGCAAGGTGTTTTTGGTGGGGCCGGGTTACCTGCTGGCCACATAGCTCTAACTCCAGAAACACAGTTGAGGAATGCAGGCATTTGGGACTTCTCTGGAGAGACCCTGCTGAAAGATCTCCGGGGTGTACTGTACTAAGCATAAGCCTGCCACCCCCAGGGTTTGGAAGAGAGCAAATTCCTTCCAGGATTATAGGATTAAGAAGCTGAAAAGTGATTCAAATACTTCATTAAACAGGAAAAAAAAAAAAAAAAGAGAGAGAGAGAGGGAAAGAGAGAGAGACATGAGGGGCAGCTCTTCAATGCATGCATCACTCGACGTGTTTTCCTTGTAATTAAAGGAAGTTATTGAAAAATATTTGAGGGGATTAAATGCTCAGAGTATATGTGCCGATCAAATAACACAAGAGTCTGCATTCTTCCAAGTAATCAATGGAGTGACTTGAATGGGGAGGTTCAAAAGAGCACAGTTATTGTTAAAGTGCCATTGTAGTGGTATTCACCATACTGTACGGCAGATGGACAGGCCCAAGGGTTTCGCAGCAGGGTAACTTTGCTGTGGCTGAAAAAACAAGGGCCAGGGGTTCATATGTGGGTATTTCCACACTGATTGTTAAAATTTCAGGCGAGCTATTCTTCCCTTTCTGCCCCCAAAACCTGAATGCAGAAAGAGATGCTCCTAATTTCCCAAGAAAGGCTTATTTGGGACAAAAACTTCATTTCTCTTCTCTTTGTGCAAGCAAAATAGGAAAGGAAAAGCCTGAACAAGAAAGGTGGAGTCTAGGTCATAAAAAATGGGAGGGACTCATACTATAAACAGGGAGTTGTACTTACCATTATTCTTTGCTCTGTCCTCTGATGGCTTAATTGTAAGAGATCATTATTTAGCCATTAATTAAGAGTTCATTATGTCCTAGACACCTGGTGACTAGAAGAGACAGTGTGTCCTGAGGTCTGTAATACTGCATCATGACCACCTCAATGCTCTGTGGGTGTTTGCCCATATATATTGCTCTATGCAGAGGTCTTCACTTTATTACGGCTTTTCTTTTGGGCAGTGCAAGTGCTGACAATGGTCATAAGTGGCAGGTCTAGTAGAGGAAAGGATCCGAAGGGGATTTGAAGATCATGAAGCTATGGGATTTTTTTCCATTTTGCATCAAATCTTGAATTGGATTTCCCCGTGTTACCTATGTCGTGTTTTCCTAATTTCATCAGTCCTGCAGGAGGAAAACTCCTGACTTTAGAGAAAATCTGGCCCCAAGGTTGTGCCTCTGTCTTTGCTCCTGCTCTGCCATACAGCCTAAGGCAAGATGCCTCACCTTGTTAGCTCCATTTGTATTTTACAAATGAGCAGATTAATAATATCCCCCTCAATCCCTAGAGCATGTGAGGTTTAATTAATGGTTGAAATGTGCTTTGAGATCTTCACATGAAAGGTTCCATATAATTGCACAGAGAAATACGATACTTACTTGTCTTGTACTGTCTTTTTATTTAGAAACTCTCACAAAGTTGAGGGGAAAGGTTTCCTCTCCTCTCCTCTCCTCTCTCCTCTCCTCTCCTCTCCTCTCCTCTCCTCTCCTCTCCTCTCCTCTCCTCTCCTCTCCTCTCCTCTCCTCTCCTCTCCTCTCCTCTCCTCTCCTCTCCTCTCCTCTCCTCTCCTCTCCTCTCCTCTCCTCTCCTCTCCTCTCCTCTCCTCTCCTCTCCTCTCCTCTCCTCTCCTCTCCTCTCCTCTCCTCTCCTCTCCTCTCCTCTCCTCTCCTCTCCTCTCCTCTCCTCTCCTCTCCTCTCCTCTCCTCTCCTCTCCTCTCCAAGTTAGTAGATCTGTAGTCTTCTAAATCAAGTGCAACAAATAATATCCTCACTTACTAAGATTGTAAGGTCACAGAAGCACCAAAGGTATGGCCATCTGGAGAGTGAGCCATCAGTCCGGTACTGGTACTGGTCACCTTTAGAGGACACTTTCTCTCTGGAGGTACCTATGACAGATGTCTAAACAGATCAAGCTGGAGAGGTCACTGCATCCATCCTCCTTAAGGCAGGAGCAGCTCTGTCTCAAACCACTCAACAAACATTCATCTAATTTGCTCTTAAGTACATCCAGCAGTGGTGAGTCCTTCAGGTGACCTGCACCAACACGCAGCAGTCCTTACCATTTACAAGTTTCTTACAATGTCTCATCTAAATTTCCTTCACCTCAGTTTAATTACATTATTTCTTATGAGCAGTACCGTATTAGTTCCTTTCTCTATGCTTTGGCCATTTATATTAAATCAGTCTGGAGTTTGATCTAGCCAGGAAATGAATCAATTTCAGACATCCCATTATCCTTGTGCTTTTGCCTTGCCAGAAATATCCAAATCAGGATGACTGTTTCCTAGCCAGTCACTTCAGCCCTTTTTAGGCACTTAAAAGTAAACTTTCTAGCAGTGATCCTGAGCACACTGAGTACCCAAATAGAAGCTAATAGATGCTCTGAGAGTAATTCCTGTTTACTTTGGCACCTCTCTGTACAAGTAAAAGTCTGATTATAGGTATCTACATAAGAAAGTGAAGTCTGAAACACTGTACTTTTTTCTCTTCTTTTCCTTTCAACTGCCCTGGAAAGTCAACCATGCATCTTCTCACTTCCTCCTTCTAAAAGCTAACGAGACAGCATATGCCAGCATCCAAATTTCCCACTTATCTTTTGTTTATCATTCAGTCACCTCAAGCATATAGCAGAAAGTTCGAGCTGACCCTAGGGTATGGTATTTATTAATAACTGAAGGCATGATTTGACCAAGTTGCCATTTTAAAAAAATCACAGTCCACTCTGCTTTGCATGGTGCCACACAACATCAGTAGGTGCTGAAAGTTAGCGGGACTAAGTAAAAAGTAAGCTTTGGAGTCCTGTGTTTGATGCTTTGGAGATTAATGGAGTAGGTATTTTTTTAACCTTACAATTGTGGTTAATAAAATAGTGGATGAGGAATGGGTGAAAGAAGTTTTTTATTATTTTTATTTATTTTATTTTTATTTTTATTTTGGCAGAGCAACGTGCTTAAGCAAACATGGTCACCTGATTTGCAAATAGCAGTTTCCTTGGCAGAAAGGTTTGGGATGGTTTTGGAGAACTTTAGTTAAAAAATGCACTTGCAAAAAATAATCTGACAGAGAGTAAATATTGAACTTTTCAATTTGTTTTCTTCTTTGCATAGAGTGTACATGACAAACCTAATTCATAGCTGCTAATGTTGTAGTTAATGTCAACAGAGCTATAGCTGGAAAGGAAATTACCCGAGCTGTCATGATTTCACATCCTTTTTGTAATTTCTTCTCCCGGACAGATTGCTTTTTCGTGACGACAGACACTGAAACAGACTGACTTGCCAGGCAACTCAGAGTGTCATACAATAAAGTGCAATCATGGAGTTCTGTATACAAAGAAATTACCCATGGAAAGTACCCACCACAATGACAAAAACAGAACAAAACGCATGACCAGAAGTTAAAACCAGACAAGTGCAAATTACAGTAAAGGGGCAAATGTTTAACAGATTAAGCCAAGTTGGTTCCTGAGGATCTGCTGCCTTGCGATATGATAGGAGGGTTTTGCAGAATATGTGATTTGGTTAAACTTTACTGGACTCAAGGATGCAAGAAGTAACACGGGTAATTGTATGGTCTGTAATATACTGGCAGTAAGGGCAGATGAAGACTGACTTGCTTTACCTTTGGTCTATGATCACCAGAGACATATTTCAGTAATCTCTCAACCTCAATGTGGCCAACACAATTTGACGTCCTAATGGCCATCGCCCTACATCTCGGAAATATTTGCACTACAGGAAATCCATGCACTATGCAAATAAAATGTCAGTTTTTCACCGTTCTTTTGCATTGGGATGAGGCAGTGGTGAATTATGCCAGGCTGTAAAGTGTATGCAAAAACCATTAGAAGGCTGCTTTAACCAATGAGACTTATCATGATAATAAGTGTTAGGTCTGGTAGTCAGTAGTAACAGGGTCAGTGCCTCAGAGAGTAGCTCATTGTGGAATGCCAAGAAAAGGGAAAGTGATTAACTTGAGCTTTCAAGGGAAAATGAGCAGTCCACAAGTTCAGTATGAGATTGTCTGTAGTCCTGCTAAGTCTTTGTTTCTCCTTCCTTCTGCAGCAGGAGAAAATCCCTGCTTCTTTCTCACTGCTAAATCCATTAGCATTGGGAATTGCTGGAACATAGAGGAAACCTAAGGATCTGAGCAGGAGAGAGACCCAGGATGTCTTGAGTTCTCATGCTAGAGCTTGGCAAAAAAAAATAATAATAATAATAAAAAAATGGCTCTTGTAATTTTCTTTTCTCCCTGCAAAGAGGTTAACTCAGTAATTATTCTAAGTAACAAGATCTCTACATGCTTGGCAAAAAGCCAGAGATTCATCCAAACTTGTGGGCTTATTTCCCTGATGTTCAGGCCAACTGGTGCACTCAGGCTGCACAATGAATTGCAGATGTAGTGATCTCATGTGCTGCATTGGTAGAAAGAGCAGAAATGTTTACCCTTGAGTTGAATGCAAATGGAAGAAGAAAGATTTACTGCCTGCAATCTGAACATGCAAAAGGGAAGTCATCCTCCCACCTCAAGACTTAATCCTTCACTTTCTAGCCTCATCTTTCCCATCTGTGAGATGGACACAATCACAAGGCTTTGGTTTTTATTACGGTGTGCAACACTTCCCACCATGAAACAATATATGAAAATAAAGATACAATTCTGCCTTGCCCAAAAGTAATGCTATCCTTCCACCATAAAATCTTGCTGCTTTGTTGGGTGTAATTCTGCAGGGTTTGACAGAGTCATTTGTAACCGTTGCCAGTGCTATGTGGTTCTGCACCACCAACCTGGACCTGGTGTATTTTTTGGGGGGGGGGATTATGTGTTGCGACTTTGACCTGATACATTTCCTTTCTTCAGGAGGAATAAGCTCCAGTTGTTTTTCTGCTAGCAGTGAGTATCATTTGCAGCCTAAGAAATATGATTTCCTTCTTTCAAAATGGGTCAGACCCTTTTGGTTTTTTAACCACAAACAATGGAGTTCAGAGAAAAATCCAAAGGAATATGGACTTTGGAGCCTTTGTGGCTTCTGATGTGAAACAGGCCTGTCTAATGCATTCAGTTCCTTGTCAGTTGTGAAAGAAATGTCTAAAGTTTCCTAATATCATAATAGTTGCGCAAACAACTTGTCCTTTTCAAGTAGGTGCTTAAAAACTACAATTGGTTTTAGTAAAACTTAGTCTATCTTTATACTTTAACAAATTTTATTTTCTAGGGATAGCAGAAAGAAGGTAAAAAATGAGCTTCCTTTCATTTTTCTGATAGGAAACAAGTAACTCTATTTCAGATGTCTGTTTCATTCAGAGCAGTTAAGAATTTCACGTCATTTGATATTCTTTTTGAGAAGCCTAGGAATTGGTTACAAGTTTCTACCCTTGTTAGATTTAAACTCTATTTCATTTTGACCCCAGGGAATTAGTCTGGGTTGAAGTGCATGCATGCATGAATTAAATTGTGGTAACATTGCTGTGTCTCCTTTTAACACAGAGATCTCAAAGCTCTTCATCACGCGGCCATTTCTCAGAATGTCCCTGTCAGATGGGTATGGTGGTTATATCATTTCCAGAACTGTGAGAACCATGTGCAGTAAACCATACTTCTTCCTTCCGTCTTTTGTAATGGCTCTTACCTTGAGAAGGCAAGGAGAAGAGGCTGCTACCTGCACATAGGCTGATGCTACCTCAAGTTTGATGCGCTTTGTTTATAGCTCAAGCTAAGGGACGCAGATGGGGCTATATCTGAGAAAGGATGCTTTTAGCTGTTTGAGCAGTAGTAATTCCTATTTAAATGCTTCCAATCCCATTGATTTCATCTGGCACAGTTTCAGCAGCCTAGATGGGTGGATGTCTGCTGCTCAGAGCCGTCCGTAGCCTTAGGGGCTTTCTCCAGTGAGGTGTGAGATGTGGATTGAGAGACAAAGAGCTTCAGCGTGGCTCATTTGTGTGATCTAGCCAGCAGCCCTGGTGTAAGAAGGGAAGGGGTGTCATCTTTGGCTGAGCTTGCAAAGGGGACAACCTTGCTCAGTTCTTAAAAAATGATTTAAATCTTGCCTTAGGTGAAGATCCCAAGGTGTAGATCTCAACTGGGTCAATTCTGAGCAGTGCAGCCCTTCATCGGGTATTTTTTTGTAGTATTTCCAGGAAGATGGAAGCTTTATCAGCTTCCCACTGAGTAGCTGAGGTGGCTTTTTACTCAGTGCAGTGGCTGACACTGAATGCCATAGGCACTAGACAAAGCACAAAGAAACTAGGAGAGGATGAATGCCACCACAGAGAGCAGATTAAAATTACAGTACATCACTCTCTTGTTTCCAAGAGGTACCTTACGGGGCCAGCTCAAGTCCCTCAGTAAAAGCTGCAGCCCATTAGATGCCAGAGGTGTCTGCTCTAATCCTGAGAGATGAACAGCAGGATGGCTGTGGCAGGTCATCTTCTGCCAAAAGGATAACAAAGGCTTTGTGTATTGCAGGCAGATGGAGGGATGGGTAACAGAAGCATGTGGGGAAGCAGGTACTTTTCTAATTACTCAGCAAATAGTGCTCACCTTCACAGGCCAGCAGAGCTGCCTTAATGTAGCAACAACAGCCATTGCACTAGCCCAAGGAACGGCAAAGCTGCCATGGCAACATCTTCTCCTTGGGGGATCCCAGGCAGGAAGGAGTCAGGCCAAGCCAGCCCAAATTTATCCTGTGCTTTCCAGTGCTGCGCTGCCCCTCCAGCTGGCTACAAAAGACAAAATCCAGCCCATAAGTTGAAAGAGAGTAAATATTAGTTAAACATTTACAGCTCTAAAGATCTTACAAGCAGTACAAGCAGGTGTCAAGCTGGCAGCTACCTCTGGTGCGTGCCATACTCCAGCCACAGTGTGTCAAGGATGCTAACAGCAATGCAACCACAGCCTGGGGAGTGGATTGAGTGGTCAAGCCCAAAGCCCTCTCCTACCCCTCTGACTCAGTGATTTGAAGAACCACAGACCACCATAAACCAGTAATTTCTCTCTAAATCACTGCCTGGTGAAGGTCTTTCCTCCCATGTAGACCACCAAACGCTGTAGGAAAATGGTTGAGCAACCTGACAGATAGACAGAAGTTCAAGGAGTGTAGAGCAAGGCTTCAGACTTATTCTTCCCCCAAAAGAATGACACTTTTACTTTTCCTTTTTAACGAAGCCTTCATGCAGTGCTCAGTTTTGCTCCCACCCTCCCCTTCCCCCCCCCCCCCCCCTTCGTTAAACAAGCCATATCTGCTTTGCATTAATCATTAATTGCCTTGGCAGGAACATGGGCCTTCTGTGTAGACACTCATAGTGGAACATAGCAGAAAAAGAATTGGTCTTTCTCGTGTTTAATACTGCCTCTCAAACAACTGAAGATAATGATTGATGCTTCTCATGTTTCCAAATATTCTCTGTGATGGGAAAAAAAAAAAAAAAAAAGTACATTCCCCTGAATTAGAGATCCCCTGTATTAGAGATCAGCAAATACGTCTCTTTAATGAACTCAAAGCATCATTCTTTTTTCTTTTTTCTCTATTTCTATGTTGTCATATAAAAACAGATAGATGACATGTATTACATACTTCTCCTCAAATGTGATTGAGTTATTGCAATCAAAATTTTCCTGTTCCTCTCGAAATTTATGCAAGGAAATATATCACAGCTACACACAAGTGTATATATATATCACAGTCACAAGGAAATGTTGAATGCCTGTACTTTTAGTGGTTACATCTCATGTGTCCAGAAGAATGAATAAATATAGTAGTCATGGATGTTGGTGATAGTCTTATTTCAATGCTAGATGTGATTAAGGTGTAATTAGTATAGACATGATTGATAAAATAAATGTATCTGCATAGACTTTGAAGTTTAAAATTTTGCTTATAGTCAAATTGCAGTTATCTTGTTTGTGGCTAATTTTATTTAAAAAAAAAAAAGGAAGAAAAAAAAATATGATGTGAGTATGTCATATGGATCTGAATCTCAAGCCTCCAAAATAAGGCCTCCAAAGATCAAACTGGGTTTTTCAAAATTTGGGAATAAGTAACTAATGACTTTGCTAATTAATATGCAGCATGAAGCACCACTCAAACATTGAACAAAATAAAATATATGCTCTACAGAAAACTATTTAGATTTAAAAAGTCAGTAAACAAAATTTGCAGAAATACTGTATCGTCTTTCCCAAGGAAAAGTAGATTTGAGTTAAGGCAAAATTTGGAAATAAATATTTTAAAAATTATTTTTAAAAAATAATTGGCTTAAGAAGCTATAGCAGCAACTGGACAAATGAGCTGACAGTAGTCCTGGAAATTCTGGGAGCCTGTATGATTTCAAAATTAAAACTTGCGCTGTGTCAGCATTGATTTCTCAATTTACCTTCAGAGATCACAACACTTGTTAAATTGTATAGAGAAATCACTGCATACCTTTGATGTCTCATCTAAGTAATGAGTCTAATGATACACTCATCCTTTGTGATGCACATTGAGATTCTTGGGAAAGTATGCTAGATGAAGACTAGATATTCTTCATACATTTATATATATATTGGGAGGGAAGAGAGCAGGAGGATTGGAAACGGATGCCTGCATTGCCATAGATATTCGTGGAGAATAATAGTTTAGCAGCAAGGAAATCTCAGAAAAATAGATCAAGAATTCTGGGTGAAAAGTAGGTGAATGTGATGGATGAAGGTTCAGCCACTTCTCACTGTGACAGATAAGTAATGAGGTTGAACTACTGTGATTTTGCCTGGAAATAGAATCAATGATATTCTTAATAGGCTCAAATTGATTCTTAATAGTTTAGACCATCTGCTGAAACTGTAGAATAATAAAACTAGTACTTTTATTATGACCTTCATCTAATGCATGCTAAACACTCTGGGAGGGTATGTGGACATTTCTAAATCTATGTTTCGGTTGGAAAACTTGGAAAAAGTAATTTGCACAGAATTTGAGAGTCATGTTGTAGCATGGTTGGTATAAAAGCAAACCCAATGAAGTTCCAACTGTGTCTTGTTGGTGCTCAACAATTTCACCATCCATTCATGCCAGATCATAAAAAAATAGACACGCTAAATATCATATATTTATATTTTAAGATAATAATATTATGTGTTTGGAGATTTGTGGATGTGTACAACTGTATCTTCTTACACTAACTCTGATCACAGAGTTCTTGGGTCACCGAATCATCCAAATCGTGGGTGGAGACCATTTACAACAGCATATTCTGCCCTAGACATGCACACTTATAACAAGATGCGTTAAAGTTGCTGCCTTCTTCCTTAAGAAGCATGCAGTTTGAAAAAGCTAAAACAAAGCACACAGTTGCAATAATTATGAGATGAAGAGAGTACTGTAAGAAAAAGATAATATAAATGAAGAGCAGGAGAGATGTTTATGCTTACAGATCTCTCCTGCTAGTGTCCATTACGAAATATCTTGAAAGCGCAAAGTTGGCAGGAACCCTGTTGTTTCTAGGTGTATCTGGAAGCTGATCATAGGAACATGTTATCTACATGATAAGATTAACTCCATCTAGCATCTATATATAGCCATGGGACATTTTTATATGGAGGCATTTTCAATGATGTTCTTTCACTTTGGCTTTAGTAGATACAGCACTAGGAAAAATAGAAACCTGGACTATCATTTCTGTTATTGATAGTGCAGTGCATGGTGCAAAAGGCTCCTGATCTATGAAAATACAGATAATGGCAACAGAATAAAGAGAAAACAGACACTTGTGTCAAATCGTTGTTTCTAACACATTTACTATTCGTGCAGCCCTTTGTGTTTTTGCTGGTGAATTGTGTGCACTGCCCTCATTGGTACAATACTTCTCTCCCCAGATGCCCTCACCATCAAATGCAGAGAGCTGTTTGAGGTTTTCATCGTTTCAGATGATGATTGTGACTTGTTTGTATTGCGACTTGCACATACTGCAATGCCATGGAGCCCAAGTCAGAGACCAGAAACCCTTTCTCAGGGTCTTGGTATAAAGAGAAAAAAAAGGTGCTCCTGCTTTATTGGAAGCCAAGCACTGAGGATAAAAACTCCCCTCTCCAACCCATGATTGTCCCATTGCAGTAGAAAAGAAAAAAGGTGTGACTAAAGGTGGCAGAGTCCTAACTGAAAGCCAGTGCTTAAAAGACATTGTTATAAATGAGGAAAGAACAGATTGGCTCCCATCTCTGCTCTAGAGTTGAGTCACTTGTTCTCTCTCCCCTTCAATTTCTCTGTTCCTGATGGACATGTAGCAGTATTTATTTAAAGAGGTGCTGAGACATAATTTATTAGTATTTGCAGCATTCTTCCAGTTACCTAGGAAGCTGGGGTATGGAAAGATATCAGTATTAGTAAAGAATGTCATAGTTCAACTTAAAAATGAAACTATATTTTTCTGCTAGATGGGTAGAAGTTTGTACAAAGATCTTTAGTTTTGAAAGGGAGGAAAGGTTGGACCATTTGTCCTTCAGATCTGGTGATTTGAAACGGCATCAGTGCTTCCAGAGCGGAAATACAGCACTCTTCAAAATAGCGGAGGGAAACACAATATTAACCAAGGGCAAATTGGAACCAGCAGTGTTTTTCGCAGTGATAGTGGTTAATCATTAAAATAAGGGGCCAGGGGAAGTGATGAATTCTTCATCTTTTGAAGTCTTCAAGATTGAAGGCCTCTCTGGAGGAAACGTTTTAGACAAAAGTTATTGGGTTCAGTAGAAGAGTAACTGGGTAAAAATTAAAGCTCTGTGACATATAAAAGATAGATGATCTACTAGTCCCTCTATGGGTGTGATTCATTTCACACAACTTTAGATGTCTAAAGTTAGATGCCTAAGGCTGAACTGGAACCCTGGGCTCCCTTTTTTGTCAACAGTAAGAAATAGGCATCTCCAGGGAGCAATCCATTTGACATGGATGCCTGCTTCAGAGCTAGGCGAATTGTCCTCTGGGGTACCTGTTCCTCTCTGTTGACTATCAAGGAAGCCTATGGTGACTCGTTCACATTCAGGCATCTCGTTTTGAGATGCCTGAGGAAAGACACATCCCTCTGTGAGACACCTAGGAGCTGTGGAACAGCAGCCCTTAATTTATAAGGCTGAGACCTGTTTGGTGATAGTACTTTGCATTATTTATGAGTTAGTTATCATTTGAGTCTTATTCCCACATTGATGAAGCATTTCGTGTTTTAAGATGAGGACCTGAGAACATGACTCCCCTTCTTTAGGGACATGGATGCGGGTAAAGTAGGGCCAGATACTTTTCTTATTTACCCTGGTAGATAGTCCCACCAATATCACAGGTTTCTGTGGAATTGCCATGCCTTACACTTTAAGAATAAAAGGAGAAATGAGCCATTTTTAAAGGATTAAATTTAAAGGATTAATCCAACTGCCACAGCAATTGGATTCTTTTCCTGCAAGCAATGGTTGAATGAGTGACAGATCTGGAAAAAATGCAATACATCACAGAGCATTTATAAAGCAAAGACTTTTGAGAAAATCCTTGTTGAGCATGTGGAGACACAGTGTTAAAAACACTTTCATCTTTCATTTCTTCCTGTCTTGTTTCTTCCTGGCGCTCCTCCAAATTCACTTCATCACTTGCTGTTGTTTGGTTTAGACCTGTGCCTCTTGTGGATCCTGTTAATAGCAGTCTCCTGTGTAGTGTATCCCAATTCCTTGAGTCTTGCCCTGTCGCTCAAGATGACAAGCCTGTCGTCATGTGCTGTGAGACACCTGGAGCAGTGCTCAGCCCACATCTGACATCAGACAATGTGTTTTACATAGGGACATGACCACCTTACACATCCTCCATCATCCAGGGAAGATGTGGCACCTCTGGCAGGCTCCTCAGCCCAGCAAAGTCTGTCGTTGTCTTTCTGCGGACTGCGGAGAGCAAGATGTGACCTAGATGCTTCAGGCATGTTCCCACTTGAGTAGCTTGGGTTCATGGTGCTGGTTGACCTTGGATCACAAACCAGATAAGAAGCTCTGTGAGTAGATAGGGGACTCCCAAGGGAGAGTGAGTTTATCACTCTTCATACAAATGCAGAGAGGTCGAGTCAGGCTTGTGTATGGCCATACAGCTAGTCTCTATCCCTGCCAGCTGCCTGTCATCAGGCCACCTTCTCCTGGTCCATTACCTTCCTGGACAGTTACTCTTGAATGCCTAACATCTGCTGCTGCCCACCTAAGTGATGGCAGAGTGGTTCTGGCATACCTCACTGGTCTGGATAAATTTGAATTCAGGAAGGTCTGTGAAGTAGAAGAGCCATGTAAATGTGTCCCTGCAGAAGCCATGCACAGATTGGGGCTGACCCCCACGATAGCAAGATGTTGCATCAGTCACAGCACGTGCACAGCCCAATGTGTGGAGCAGTAATGGTGCGATCAGATGGCACAGGAAGGGGCAAGATTGCCATTACTAGGTGACTCTTTGTGATTTTTCAGCTATACAGTTTGCAGGCTGCCCTGATGCTGTTTAGCCACTCCCCTGTTCCCACTCACTGCTGCAGAGAAATCGGATCCTCTCCGATAGTGAGGGACACGACACTCTTGCCATATCCAGCTGTTGCTGACATGATGGTATGTGCATTGCCTCAGCCACCGCCGAATTTTCTGTCTATAACATCTCCTCCCAGGGTGACCCCATGGTAATGCGGTGGCTGAGGTGTGTGTTAGCTTGCTGCCTTCCTCGGAGGCACAAGTCTTGCTGTGACTGAGCCTTCTTTGCAAAGGTTGCCCAAGGGAAAACCACCATGCACTGCCCTGAACTGTGGATATGGAAGAAACGTTTCTCTTTGGGATCTTACACTTCCTTTCCTCCTGTAAAATTTCACATTTAGGAGAGCCAGTTTTCACTTTTTTTTTAGTGCAGTTTTCTCTCCCTCATGACTGACTCCCACTGACATCAACAGCAGCTTCACTGCCGTCACAGGTACAAAAATCACCTAAGGGGTCTCTCTAGAAGGAAACAAACAACTGAAGGCTTTAGGGTGAGCTGTGAAACCTTTGAAATGACATTTATTTTTCCCGCTTTGCCAGAATTCACTATGGTCTAGTAGATCACGAGAAGCACAGGGAAATACAAAAGCCTCTTTATATTTGTTACCCTTGTTACCCTAATTTTTTTTTTCTTATTTTTCTTTCCTGAGGAGTCTCTTTATTTTGTTTCATTTTAAACTAGGATCCTGATTTTTAACTCACTGAGATTGTACCCTTCTCCCAGTAAAGGGAAAATTGGAAAAGTTAATTAGTGTTCTTGGGGATATGAAAGTGTGTTAGTAAGCATCACTGCTGCTCTTCAAGAAGTAGTTCAAGGAGTTGATATCTTGGAGATACCAACAACCTCATGGAGACACACACCAGCGTCCAGACTAGCTTATGACTCGAGATGCCTCCTGCTAACTCCTCTTCTGAAAGAGTTGAATCTTTGCTCCTATACCATGGGAATAACTTATTAAGAGATTATCATATGTTATATTGTGTGGTGGTGTTTATGGGCAAGCCCTGTGAGGTGCTAATCCTATCTTGGGAGATGCAGAACATCTTCTGTGGTCCAGGAGGTGCTTAATGCTGCACCATGGTTGCCAGCTGAGTGCCTTACATCCAGAGCCTCTGCTACAGCTGGAGGACAGCAGTGGGAGCCATGCAGGGAAACATGAATGATTTTCTTTCATCATTAAATGAATGGATTCATGTTTAGAAAGCTAACGCTTACAAATGAGGATATAAGGATCTAAACCCTTTTCTGTTCCTGTTAACAAACACTTGAATTCAACAAAAGCTGGCCTTCATTCACTTAGGAAAGCTTCCTAGATGCTAATACTGAGTAAATGAGTTGGTTTGTAACTCTTGAGATTTATTAAATATTGGAACCTAGGAGCCATTACACCAGTCAAAGTCTTATTATTTTGTTATTATGAGCTTCCAATTACCGACTGTGGCCAACACCAGATGCTTTAAAGGAGAGTGCAAGAAACCATGCAGTAGACAAGAACAGTAGGTACAATTTGCTCATAAGAAAAACAGCTCCTTATCCACTGCCCCGCTCAGTGTTTGGCATATATCCTGAGACATGACAGTTTATATCTTCTTATATGTACGTATTTTAAAGTGCTAGTAATTTGCAAAGGAAGGGTCTAGAATTTGGGAGGTCTGCGTGAGACTGCAGGATTATCCCCCGTGGGGCTGGGTAACATTGACCAAATGACATCATCTTTCTACATACATCTCCACTTCCCCACCTAAATGCCATCACAGATCCTGACACCTGTAAGATTTCTAAGATCTATGAACTCAAGCTGTGATTGAACTGCAAGGGAAGGTTAAGTGAAAAAAAAAAAAAAAATTTAAATCATTCTTGTATCTTAAGTGCGAGCAATTATTACAAGGAGTGCCTAAGATAGCAAGAAGTTAAACCAGTTCAAGAGAACACAATGTGCTGTTCTCTTTTTTTTGGATTGTGTACTTCAGGCACTTGGCAGTGCTTGTGTGCAAACTGATGGGTGTGCAATCAGTTTGGCTGTTTCCCCTGTGCAGTCTCTTCCCCGCAAAGCCTCCACTTATTTGTGTGGATCCTTCACTAGCAGCGAGAGAAGTGCACTAAGTGCTGAAAGAAAAAATCCCCCAGGCAGTCACTTCTGATTAGACTCTTCACTGCTATTATTTCAAAAAGAGGAACACAGAAGTACAAACAGAAAGTCCTTGTTCTGTTTGTCTTCCTACAGCAGACTCAAGAAATTCTTTTGTCCTGCCTTTGCAAGGAGGGAGCTAGGAAACAAATGACATCTGAAGGCAAGAGATGGGTTGCTCACCCCGGATCCTGTTTGAAGGTCACCTTGCAGTTCTCTGTGGTTCAGAGTTTTTATTATTTGTCTTTATTATTTGTCTTTTTTTTTTTTTCTCAATTCTTCCCCTAAGCTAAATGACGAGTTATGAAACTTTGTGGTTTGGTTGTTCTTCATGTGAGTATTGAAAATTAATAATATGCCGAACGCATGTGACAGAGGGTTCCCTCCTCCCACTCCCAGCTCCCTCCCCATCAGCTGCTGTGGCTCTTCATCGCCTTCAACCCCTCCTAGCTCTCAGAATATTTTGGTTTCCATTCTCAGACCTGTGTCTTTTTCTTATAGCAGGTTGTTTCTCAGTGTGGTCAGTGTTTGTGGCACAGATCAAACCCACCTCCAGACTCTCTTCTTCCCTCTTCCCCCTCTTTGCCTCTGCAAAGTTCACAGGATTGCTGGGCTTCCTGGGTTCATGCTGAGAGGTATCAGGGGAGAAAGGCAAACCATTAATACAGGATGAGTGAAGCAACCTGCAGAGTAGCAAACGCTGGTCCTCTGCCCCATTAGACAGCAAGAGATTCAAACTAAGCCTTGAAGATCTTTTTACACGAATTTAGAAGGGAGGTGGATAAACGCTGTGACATGATCAAAAGCACCGACTTGCAGTTTGAAATGGGAAGGGATGTGATCATGCTTCAGGGCTCTGGTTTTGGTTTATGGTTCTTTTGCATTTATTCTGTTGTTGAAGGTAGTCTATTGTTGCAGATTTTAATTAAGTGACCTCCAGTCTGGGGTCTCTCCATAACGCCTGAAATATCTTTCCTATGTTGGGAAGTCAGTGAGGTGTCAGGTGCCACTTGAGAGGCAATACCCACAGTCTTCTGCTGTGGTACACCAAAAACGTAATACTTAAATGTATTTCCTCTTCTGGGCAAGGGACTGCAAGCTCAAAGTACAACTAAGCTTCCATAAAATAGGATTTTGCATGACAGCAGTTGAAGATGGACAAAAACAAATTTAAGACCATAGGCTAAGCACCAAGTTTAGGCATGTCTTTATTTAGAGCTTCCCAGATTAGATTTCATCCCACTCCCACAGAGTCACTACACCTAGAGAAAGGCCATGTGCTTCCAGCAGCTGCCGGGATAGGATAAAATGGGAATTGCTTCTGCTCTGGTGTGACCCCAGCAAGTTTCCTTTGGAATATTCCACTGAAAGTTCTCCAGTCATTACAGAATAAACTGTTGGGAGAGTTACAAGTCATTCTCTGTTTCCTGAACGCATTAGTTTCTGCACAAGACACAAGTGATTTTATGGATGGCATTTTCCTTTCAGGGGGAAACTCCTGGGTGGGAGTGGGCCCCAAGTGTTGTATTTCAGGTGAGAAACATGCTCCCAGCCCTCCTTAGAAACTGTAGATATGAATTATCCTACAGAATCATTCATATAGCTTGCAGTAGTTTAGTAAAAGGGGGTAATTTTTCTATAGTGTATTTCTCTCTTTGGGTTGGTTTCTAAATGCTGTATAACAGTTTACAGTCTCAGTCTCAAAAAGTGCATGGGACAAAGCAGGGAGTGCTTCCTGTAGGTTATCAAGTGCTACAAAACCTAATAAAAATAGAATAGAAATATTAAATATTCATAATACTCTTACAACCCTCCTGAGAAATGGAAAAAGGCACAAAAACATTTCATTCAGTAACATCTCAAATATATGCATACAATCTGTTGTTTCATTAACATCAAAAACTGTGTAGCAACACAACAGCACGGGACCCTTGTAGCAACTCAGTTTCATCCATTATAGTAATTTAATATTACAAATTTTTACAAAAAATACATATATATATGCTCACATATACTCCCTTCAGATCCTTTCAGTATGAAAAAGAGAAAAAGCAAGAAAGCAAATAGAAGTTAAGAGGGGAAATATCAGCATACATATACATAAAATACTGCCTGTCTTGGCTTTGGCCTTGACATTTCACTTGCAGGCAGTACTGGTCCCTTCTGAGTGCTACATATTCTATATGATCAATAATAAAGTGAGGTGCCATCAAGAACATGAGAGTATACATGCCAGGAGTGCAGGTACTCCCTTTGGAATAATTGTGGACAGGAAAATTTGTGAAATATGGGCATATGACTGACTGGCTAATCCCTTTGAATATTCCTAAGGAAGCAAACAAAGGAAAAGCAAAACCCCCCAAAAAATAAAACTAAAGTCTCTATCAGTAGTCCCCGGAGATAAAGTCTTATCCTAAAAACACTGACCACTGTAACCTAGTCTATGAATCATGGCACGTAGGCATGAAGAGTCACATTCCATGTTGACACAGACCTTCAGTAGTCCTATTAAATGTAATGGGGTTGCACAAGATGTAAATCACAGTAAAATATGAACCCTGATCTAATTTCTTTCTCTGGGATGAATTACTTCAAAGCCATTTTTTCTTATTTCCTTCTCCTGTAAAATCCTAGGAAAACAGATTTTATTTTTAAAGAAAATTACTCTAAATATTGTTAATCTTCAAAGAAAAGCTGCAGATAGTTCCCTATACATTTTCAAACTCCACTTTAAAGCACAGGAAGATTTTTCATGTTTGAAAGTTTAGGTCAGCAACAGGGTTTACTGCCCAACATACTCATGGCTGGAATTATTTTAGCAGTGAACTAAGTAGGCAAGTACAATATACTTTTTTCCTATATTGGATTACTCTGTAAATTAAACTATCTCTTGTGGTGAAGATCTAGATGTCCATTGCATTATTTCCATAGTAATTAGAAGAAAAATGACACTTCCAATGGTGAAACTCAATTATGTTTGTGAATGTTCAGTAGGGACCATTGTACCTATTGCAAAAGGATGGCTGGAACGGCCTAAAAGGTTTTTCCAAATGGGATATTTATGACCCAATGAGTGGTGGATTCCAAGGCACTAACAAGTAGGGGTAACACCAAGAGTTGCAACAGCCTGTATACATGTCTCTGTGATGAATAGGAATGAAATACAGTAAATCCACTTGTCTTTTGCTTTTTTATTACTTCATCTGCTGTTCCTAGAAAGAGACCCTTTTAACCAGCATCAACCATTAAAAAAATAAAAGGAAAGAAAGAAATACCCTCCAAATCTTGACCATCCTGTGTGTACACATATAAATGTACAATTGCAATATGTGAAACATTCTGTCCCGTACAAATGAGATTAAAAAAAAAAAAAAAAACATATTAACCTGTCACAGAGCTTTTAATTTTTTTTTTTAATGGATCACAAAGTTAGAGGCTTTGTAACAGCATGTAAAGGTCTATCTACATTTCATCATTCGCTGCAACATGTATCTAAAGATACTGTGACAGGGTGGGTTTTTTTCCATACAGAAGGTTGCTGTAGGTCACCACTGAAGGCATTAAATATTGGACCATCATATTTTTCCAAATTGAGCCCTTCACAAATGATCTAACTGAGGCACATGGCATTATAGGGATGGTGGGTCAGATATCCTCATGCTACTGCAAAAGCTCTAAATGTCCTCAGAGTTGTCTGAAACATACCCAAAATAGTTCATCTGTTACATAGGTGGATAATCAGAATATGGGTGTTGGGTAGTGGTTTACAGGTTTCGTCAGTACGTATTTGGAATGTCTTGCATAACTGATTCGTGGCCTCATCACCCATGATTAATGTGCTATAAAGTTACAGGAATGAAAACCTCTCTCATGCACACGGTGAAGCAGGGTCCCTGCAGTAAAAGAGCAGTATGTGACCATGTAATTAAAGTCTGTGCCACTAGTCTGTTTGCACAAATGGGCTGAATCGAGGTCATGCTCGCAAACTCATTGAGTCATGAGATCCTTCAGGTTCTTATCTTTACCAATCATAGGGCTTTTGTGTTTCTTTTTTCTTTTCCCATCAAGTTTTTATGTCATTTATTACACAGACTTATTATGTAGGTTATAAGAACCAATGAGATTACTTAGAGTTTGCATGGATAAAAATGCGTGGAAATGTTGACAAGTTAATGAAGTTCCTCACGCCTGAGAAACTGTTCGCTCTTCTTGTATGGGCCATAATGTATCAGCTACTTGTGTGATGTTATTGCCCTTCCCTTTACTCCTCAGGGGCAAGAGAAGAAAGCAATTGATTCAGTTAAACACAGTGGGTGTCTGCACTATACTCAGGTACCTGAGAAGACCTGAGCCAAACCAGCCCCCTGTTGTATCAGGCAATGTAAGGGACAGGTCCTGCTCCATGAAGTTTGCAGGCTAAAGCCAAAATTGGGGTATGCAGCAAGAGAAGGGAAAGATTATTATTTCTCTCCTTTTTAGAGAGAGTGATGGCATTTGGGACTACATTTTGCAAAGACTTGGCATCTTCTGAGAACAGTGTTTTCATCCTTTGGTTCCAGCCATAGTCCATGGACCTCCAGAGCATAAGTTAGATTTTTCATTGGCCCAGTCACCTGTGGAAGGACTTCTCTTTCTCTCTTACTGACCACAGAAATGCCTCTGAGTGACTATGTTCCTAAAGCAGGAATCTTAACTGGGAAGGGAATAAACCCAGTCCCTATTAAATCCACTTGGAAATGCCTAAATAGGGGCTGGCCTCATCTGAAATGTTGGCTGGTAATCATCAAGTTCCTTGCCCAAAGTCAAAGCAGATATGAGAATAAGAGGAAATAAGAGGAAATAAGGTCTTTGAAACCCCTATCCAGTGTTATAATCACAAACCCCTCTTTCCTCTGAATGAGCTTTTTCTTGTCCTTTGGGTTTGATTTTCCAGTAGGTTAAATACACTCCTTATCAATACTTTATCAGCACTTCCCAGTAGTAGATCCACTCTGACAAGGAGCAACAGTTCACTGACTTTTAATGGAGATTCCTTCATTTTCCTTTGATGGGGAGGTCAATAGCTTACATATGACTGCTTTAAACTTTAAAGTATGTAAAGCGTTGCAGGCACATGAGAGAAGGTGGGGAAGGGACAGTGGTAGTGAGAAGAAAGCTGTACACTGGCTCACAGTCAAGAGACCCCTCTCTGATTTCAGATAGGTCCAAAGGACTGCCCTACCATACTCAGAAGAAAGGCTAATCCCTAGGATCATTATATTCACAATCCTGCCTTGTGATCTTTATAAATCTCTCCCCGAACACAGAGGATGAGCATCCTAGTGGGACTGTCAAAATGCTTTTTTGTACGAACGCTTGGTTCAAAAGGAAACAGAGCTCTGTGAAGTGTCCGTGAAGAAGCAACCTTCTGAAGGTTTGCCTTATGAAAGATTAACTTGCATCCCATGGCTTCTTTTTTTTAATTATTTTTTTTATTTTTTTTACAAAAGCTGTTTTTAATGGTTCACGATTTAAATGCACACTGTTTAATTATTTATGCATCCCGAGCTGTTTTTTCAGCATTTAGAACTTTTGCCGTGGCACTAACCTTTTTATTTCACACCCCTGAAAGCACACCCTGCACTGCGCACAAAGCAGTATCTAAAGGGCCTGTGGAGAATATGCGCAGCAAGTGTGCAAGGCCTGTTTAAATGTGTGTGTAAGATGGGTTATTTGCCTGATTGCTTTGACCAGTAAGTCAGGGAGCGTGGCGAACCTACCTCCACACAAATTGGTTTCAGACCCTACTTGGAAGTCAGAAGATGTTGGGTGGTATTTTGGCCTCTCTCCTCTGCTTCCACATCTTCCCTTTTCTCCATTGTACCCTCATTATTTGAATGCAAGGGCTTTAGGGCAGTTTTTTTGCTGCATTTTTGGTGCCGTTGTTTCAGCCAGGCACATGCTTTCCTGTTTGAGTGTTCAGATAATCGCAGTGCAAATAAGTAAGTAAATATAGCTACAACAATTCTTTTAAATTATCAAAAGAAAGTATAGAAGTGCAGGCCTGAATTCCTAGTCCAGTCTTTCCCTGTGTGGCACGGAGGCCTTGAATACCTGTCCTTGGTATATCTTTCAATGTCTTACACCTTTTCTGGTGTGGAAATCAGTGCAAACAGGCCATCTTTAATTCAGGGGCTGGGGATGGATTTTGCATGGTTTTCATATCTCTGTACAAATTTGGCAGATCTCTGTAGTACTGGAAATATAGAAATTTAATTTTATTATGTGTAAGGTTCTAATTATACCTTCAGAAGATGTATCTTCAGGCGGGTTTGCTAATGCATGAACATGGTGCATGGATAGGAGCAGTTTTAACAGCACTTGAATCCAAGCAAAAGAACGGGAGAGAAGAACCACAGGAGTGCTTCTATTTAGTGATGCTGTTTAGGAATGATCCTTGCTGCAGGCTTTGGTAACACAGACATAGACCATGCCCTGGGTTAACATGCCTGCATTTCTAATGCAAGGAAAGTCAGGAGTGTGATCCTTATCTCTGTCAGAGACTTGTAAAAGTGGACTCGAATGCACATTGAAGCGCTGGTCCAGCAGCTCCACGTGGTTACTGAAATCCATCCTTGCTCAACTTTGCATATCCTTGCTTTTGCCCCTCTTGACCAACAGAGAACATCCTGAAAGGCATTTTGTCAGACTTGTATCAGAGCAGCCTAGTTCTGATTATGTGCAATACGATTCTGCAAACAGCAGAAACTCTGGGATTACTGTAGAGACATGGAAAGGAAAAATGAAAAAGTTGTAGATAGGTCACCTCGATGTCTCACTTCCTATCCTTGCACAACTGTTTCCTGGAGCATTTTCTCCATCCCTATTATTTTGTCTGGCCCTATGTGTTCAAAAACTGGGTTTCCTGTTGTATTTGTAGGCTGCCCTATAACTTAATACATCTCGCTGTCAGCAGATTCTAGTATTAAGCCTGAATTTCCTTTCATTTCAGCCCGTTTCTCCTACTTGTGCTGTGGAAAGCCAGCCGTCTCTTCAGCCGCTGTTACCCAGTGCCGTGGCTGTGAGGGGGAGTTTTGCTCATCCTCCTGGCATTCGGTGGGCTCGGTTTTACAAGGGAAACTATGCCTGCGTTATCAATTACACCTGCATTTGAATATAAAGATCAGCTTAAAGGAAGACAAGCGCCTTAAATGCGCAGTGTGGTCCCCCTGGGGAGGGAATGTTTCTGGATCAAGTCAAACTTGACTTTATCTGGGAGCATATTGCAATCAGACATTGTCCCTTTTCCATCTGCAAAGTAATCTGCAGAATCTGAGCAAGTTTTCTCCAAGGGAGATGTCATGGCCTATTGCGAAATAACTCTTCATTTTCCAAAACACTCTTGCAGCTCAATCTTTCCCATACATGGAGTCCCCTCTCTCCAGCACACAGCAGTAATGATACCCGCTCTGTATATAGCGTCTGCCTGGTTTTTTTTGTTTTTTTTTTTTTTTTTTACAAGAAAATGGGATCAGGCATTTTGAAAGCACTGGTGTTTATTCCGGGAGAAATCCATCCAAGACAAGTGAACCGTCAACACCTACTTCTCAATAAACAACTGTCAGGGATTTGAGTAAATGAGGGCTGCGTGTGTGGGTGTGTGTGTCTGTTGGTTATTTAATTACTCCGTGAGTCGGCTCGTATCCCTAGTAACCTTCATGTTTTCATTTGAGTTACACCATAGCTTTGCAGTTATTTTCCCCAAACCGTGGCTGGTTCTGAGACGAGATTGTTAGGCAGCAGCCTGGCTTTGTTTGCTGCCCGTGTTACTGTAGCGTGGGCAGAAAATTTAAACAGGCACCTATGACCCCTCTTATGTGCTTCAGTGAGGGTTTTGTGCTGCTCTGATGCGTCTCAGGCTCCCTCACTAACTCCTGCATTAAGCCCTACTCTCCTGAAAGGAGGAACTTTACTGGATTCCCATCGGGATACATTGGTTGCAAGGGAGAAAACTTAGCTCTTGGCTTCGGTTTACCAACAGAAATCACTGCTGTGGTAGCTCTTGCTGTTTGCACAACAAGCGAGTAGGCACAGCACACATTTCAGTTAAAATCTGGGGTCTGCCTACCGGCCAGGCCTGCTTATACAGGGCAAACCCACTCGGGTTTGCAGGGAAGGATGTCTTGTCAAGGTTCGGGGGCTGCTTCCCCTGTGGGAGCAGAAATCACATCGCTGGAGCCTAGACAACACATTAGGGTGGTTGGATGCACCATTGGATGCACCATTCCCCTTGTTTTCTTGGGAAGGGTTTTTCATTAAGTTGTGTGTTTTGTGATGGCACAAGGCCTTCAGGTGAGGTGATGAGCTGAGATGATCAAAACTTAATAAATTTTGTCTTCTGCTTTTTTCTTCTAATTTGCTATTTTTTGTCCTGTGTTCCTTTGAGGAAATACTACACATACCTTCACTTCTTCAGAGAAGTGCTGAATTGGAAAAATTCTGACCTAGAATTGGATTTTTTTTTTTTTTACTAAAATCATTATTTATATGATACTAGTAGTTAGAAGCCTCTGAAAAATTTAGGCTTTAGTTTTGCCATATAATCATACCACAAGAGACTGTCCCTGGACATTTTGAAGACCAGGGCACGCTGAAGTTATGGTAGGCATGAGAACACAGCGTTGATCTCCAAACTCCTAGTCCAGCTAAACCATGCTTACTTCTACAGCTGTGCAGGTGGGCGTGTGTCCAGTAAAATAGCTAGAGGTGATGAGAATAAAAAATTGTCAATTAAAAGAAAGAGAGAGGGGACACAAGCCCTTGAAAAGATGCCCCCAGAAGAGGCCAAGGCTTGGTCCATCATCATGGGGGCAAGAACCCCAGGCCATGCAGGTGGCAAGACTCCTACTTCCCATGCCCAGCTTAAACTGATTTCTCTCTGGCACTTTTCATAATGATAAGTTTTCATGTTTTTTCTCTGCTGAACCCTTAAGCCTGGTGAACAGTGACCAAAAACCTAGGCAGAGCTGGCAATGCCTACCTCAAACCTCATTTAACCAAAGCCGAGCCTTGCTAGTCTCTCCTCCATTGTCTGGGAGGGCTGAGCAAGGCACTGCTCACTAAAGGTGTGGTGATGGGATAAAGCCTCTCTGGGAGCACCACGAACAGAGCAGAGGTGCCCTTGTTGGAAATAACCTATGGGAAGAGCATGAGCAAAGGATGCCCAAAGCAGGAGACACTGCAGTTCCATTGCATTTTCCTGTGCCCGGCTGCTGTGACCTGAAGTAACAGAATATGCATAATGCAAGATTTTACTAACAGGCAAACCTCAAAAAAAAAAAAAAAAAAAAAAGAATTCAAGTTTTAATAAGAAGCTAAAAGCATGGGCATCTGAACGGTATGACCAATGTGAATCCCAGTACCAGATCTGACTGTTTTTAAATGCCCATTTGTATAATATGGCAATTTCAGGGAGGGAACAAGGAAATGTTAGCCTCTGCTAACTTTGAAGATGGCTGGGTTTAAATGTGAATTACATGCATAAGTTTGTTCTTTGTTTTCAGAATGCTCTTATTTCCTGGGAACAATGGAGAAAAGGCACAGAGACTGTGGTGTATCTGAGATTGTCTGTTTGCTCTTCCATGGTTTACCTCAAAAAGGAAAGAGAAGCCTTTCATTCAGGAACAGTTCAAATTAAGACCTTGTAATGGTAGAGCCTGACTGAGGGGAATGAAAAATCCCCTGCTTCAGGCTGGAGGGATGGCATCAGGCAGTCCCCAAAGGTTCACAGCTGACAGTATTTAAAACACAGTTTCAAAGAACTGCAAGTATCCCTACAAAAAAAAATAGTAATAATAGGTGGAAATTTTGAAAGCTTTGTCAGGAACAATTTGGGCCTCTGTACGTTTGAGTGGTTGGTAAATGTTTGAGAAAGACTTTTGTCAAGGCATGGTTCAGCCCTGGCATGGAGCAGCAGGAAAGGAGTTAAGGGCGTATTACAAGACACCGACGTAATTGGGGCTGTATTCACCCTGCCTCCCTTTCAGTGCCTAATTTAGGTGCCTGAATTAGCTGCTCAGGTGCCCTATATAGTCAGCGGGGTGATTTAGCATGCCGATTGCCTCTCTGGAGGCCCAGCTGGCTGTGCAGGGCACCCAGGCTACTCGGTCAGGTGGCGGTCGAGGTTCCCTGGCTAGAGCCATGCTCACAGTTGCCTGTCCTGCCTGAGGAGCTGCATGGGTCAGGAGAAGAGCTTATTCTCGCAGAAAGTTAATGGGTGACATCCTGAGCCTGACCTGGTATCTCACCGGGTCACTCCAAGCTACAGCCTTGGTAACAAACAGCTCAGTCCTGGGGGGAAACCTGCGTTTGGAGCCTGACCCGAACTTCTTATTTTATTTCACTTTCTGTCATTATTTATTTATTTATTTATTTTGGTTCTTAACTGGAAACCGTTTCTAGAGGACGGGAGCTGAAAGCACAAAGGCTTTGCTTTAATCACAGCCTTTTTATCTTCTTTCCTCTAAGTAAAACCCCGGTAAGCAGCAGCCAGCTCTGCTGAGCTCTGCCTGAAGTGTCCCCTCCTTTTCAAACCAGAGAAGTACAACAAGTCTGCAAGGGAAGGAAATCTAATTACATTGCACATGTTCTAATTTAAGTTGCTTGTGGGTTGCTGGGAGTTTGAGCAGAAGAAACACGAGGTCACTGCTTGCCTGCGACCGTGTCCTTTGCTTGATGAGAAATGGATAGACCTGATAGCTTGTCCTGGTGTAATTACCTCCAAGGTGGACAACTGGGGATCTTCCCAACAGCCTGCAGTTTGTTTCCTTGAGAAAAATATCCATCTTAAAAGTAAACACCCAGGAACACACAAACACACATGCACAGACACATGCACACAGGCAGGCAGGTAGAGCACTGCATGTGTGCTGCGATCGCAGATGCCGGAATAATCCATTTTGATATCACCACAAAGTTAAAGGACTTAAAACGCATCTCTTGTGGGTAATGTTTGCAGTGTAGTAATGATATCCCTGTACATCCAAGACATCCACGAATCCCCACAGGCTGTCTGTGAAGGGCTGCGTGCTGCACTGACGCACAGCCCCATGTTTGTTCTGCTTTGCAGATCAGTGATCGCAGCCGCAGCTGTGATACTGATGGTCACTTCTGACGGGAAGGCGTCATTGTAGCCAGACCAGAGCCTTTTGTTTTTCCCACCCACACTTACACACACAGACCCCGTAGCAAAGGATCTGTTTGCACTTCAGCTCCTTGCCAGAGGGACATGATTTTTGTGATAACATACAAAAAAAAAGTGCAAACAAACACAGACCATATTTGCCCTACAAGTGCGTTTTTAAATATATTTTCAATATTTAAAAACGTTTTCCCACTGATTTGCCTATAAACCAGAGAAGAAATACACAGCATACAGGAAACGTCAGCACTGGAATTCCAGTTTCCTTTTTTTCTTACAGTTTTAGCTGACCCTGTATTGCTTATCTCATGCTGGTAGTGGAAGGTCCATCTTATTCTCTTTGTCCAGCTAGACGTTCATTTATTTGAAGTCACGTTCATCTGGATTGTGAAGTGCCTTGGGAAAATGGACTTGGGACCTTGGTCTTGGGAATCTTCATGGGCACTGAAAAAAGTGAGGGTCAGGAAAACTAAATTCTTCTGAAGAATGTGGAAAGACCTTGGGCAAATCTCATGTCCTCAGTATTTCTATCCATAGTGCTCAGAATAATCCTATATCTTCCAGGAGGTGCTTCGGTATTTATTTAGGATAAACTTTAGATAAGAACAAGGTCTTTTTGCTTCTTGCAAATGATGTGATGGATGTCATTCGGAAGAGCACAATGGAAAATACATGCAATAAACTTTTGTAACTCATTTATTCATTGCTTTATATACCCCCTCCCACACGTAACATACAATGTTCTTACTCACTGAAGTAGTATTTGTACAAAGAGTCCGTCAGCAGTCCCTGGTAGAGAAGGGCATGCAGGCCAGTAGAAAAGATTGCCTATTCTGGATATATTTGCAAGGATATATTTGCTCCCAGATGGGAGCATGTCTTTTGATGAGACTAAAAACCTCATTTTTAATACCCATTGGTGCAGTCCATCCACATGAGTCCTTGTCTGTCTCCACTGAGGACAAACCTAAATATGTTTCTGGATGGGGCAGAAAGGATTTAGGATAATTTTTTTTATTATACTTCATCTACTGAATCCTAGTCTTTGTATACTACACTGGCTTCTCTTTAAGTAAACACTTGATCAGTAAAAGTAAATCCAAAATAAGTTACATGTCAGGAAGAGATTGCCAGGAAGCCTTGTTTCTCTCCTCTCTTCATCACTGGAGATGTTATACATACAGGAATTTGGTACCATCAATTGTGCCTTACCTATTCCAGGAGGAAGAAAAAAATAATAATAAAAAAATAATAATAATCACTGTAATAAATCTCATGTCAGGGAAAACCCAAATTCTCTGATATCTATAACAAGCAGAGCAGTCTGCAGCAGCAGAAATTACAAGCGCTGCACACTGATCTAAAGTCTCTGGCGCTTTAAAGTGCACATTTTCCAACTTTGCCCTTTCCACAGTATTCCACGGGGGCCACCCATCGCAACTGCTGATAAGGTCGTGTGCAGGGTGGGTGATGAATCTGTGCTGATTTCAGAAGGCTTTTCTGTTAGATTGCAGAAAATAGATATACGTGAATCCTTGAGAGAAATCCTTAAAGGCAGAATATGCAGGAATAAGTGCATTGCCTAGTGAAAAACAGAACAAAGGAAAAAAGAAAGAAAGAAAAAAAAAAAACATGAAAACAAATCCTAATTGAAAATAATAAGTAAATACTTCACCTTCAGTGAAATAGATCTTTTTTTCTGATCTGAAGTATGTTTAAAGCATTCAGTAAATAGTCCCTGTACCAACGACTTCAGTGTATGCAACCTTTTCATTCAGTGCTTCGAGATTTAGCTTTTGCTCTTTTTTGTACCCTGCTTCCCCTCAAAAACACCACTGCACACTGAGTGTGACATTCGGACACAGGCAGGGACCTTCAGCAGCTCAGGGGGTTGCAGTTGGGCTCTTGTTTGAGACTGTAATGCTGCATACAGAACAGCAGAGAAATTTAAGCCAAATCAATATGTTTTTCTGTATTAAGGGGAAAAAAAAAAAAAAAAGGACAGCCAATGCCTAAAACTGACTCCAGCATTCCTCATGTCTTTTTGATGTTTTGTGCTATTTTAATGATGTCTGTGGGACTTAGATGCAGACTGGATATCGTGCTTGGTGCCTGCTCTTGAGGCTCAAGGCCAAATCTCGGCTCAGCCCAACTGGTGAGGACAGCGTCAGGCTGGAGGCATATTTCACATTTATGTGCCTCTCAAAAGTCCACGTGTGCCCATGCTCAGCCAGCACAGAGGGATCACTGCAGGCATCACCACAGCTTTCCCTGTGCCACATCGGTAGCCTGAGTGCATTGAGAGCAAGGTGTTTGCTTCGCTTGAGCTATGTGCAGTCCAGCGCTGCCCATCCTCACTCTGGGGGAACCACGTCTCCCCAGGCTTGTCGAGATGTATAGGGCCTTCCTAGTAAATCAGCTCTGCTATACCACGGGACACGCCGCTTTATAGCAGCAGGGAATATGGCAAGCGAAATGAATTGTTAAAAAATGTGAAATATTCTTTTTGGTGCCAAGGATGAGGAAGAATTGCTGGGATGAATCCAGAACTGAGGTGTGTCGAGGGACAGAAACGATTCCAGGGGAAGACAGAAAAGGTTCTGAGCAGTGAGATTTATTACACTGGGATATAGCCTCCCAGAGGAAGGGCTTGAAGACACATTGCTGGAATTGCTTAACACTTGGTTGGACAAAACACTTGAGGATATAGAGAGGATATATGGTCACAGATTTTTAAGGGTAGAAAGAGCCATTGTGATCGCTTAGTCAAACCTCCTGCATGACTCATACCGGGGGATTTGCCTAAATGTATTCCTGTTACAAGTCCAATAGCTGTCAAGCACTAATGAATATCTGTTTAAAAAACACCCAGCCTTGATTTACAAGAAACTTCAGTAATTGAGAATCCATTGCTATGATAAGCTGGGTTATTTATGCTCCCTATTAAAAATGTGGGCCATCTTTCCATCTCAGTGTTGGTAGCTTTGGCTTCAAACCCTGCATCTGTCTGCTAAACTGAAGGGTCTTCTGTGGCACTCTTGTCCCCATGTATTTTAAGTCCCTTTGTTGTGCATCCCAGATGCTTATAACACCACTAACACCTGTGCTTTAGCTCATCTCCCTCTCTCCTCCACTACCTCTTGGAAACACTTATCTTCTGCCAAATCTGCCAGAGCCAATCCTTCAAAATAAGCTACATTTTTGGAAAAAAAAAAAAAAAAGAGAGAGAGAGAGAGACATAACTGTGCTCCCTCAGAAATGGACAAAGCCATTTTGATGTGTGAAACACATATTGCCTGCCTCTGATTAACCCTGTGTGCCAGGATGCTTGGATAGGGGATTGTATCTTCGATGTCAGTATTTTTATAGAGTTACTCAACTCGAGCACACAGTCAGCACTTAAGAGGAAGTAATAACAGGGCTGGGAATGGTTCTGCTTCATCAACACGGGTAGAGAGAAGAAATGTATTTAGGTGATTTAGTAGAACAAGGGCAATTAAAAGAGCAATGCTCTGAAGCGCTGCCGGTACCATACCATCACTCTGTTTAGTCTCAACAGCTACACTCCTAAACAGGGCATGTATGAGAAATCACTGCATTTTTTATAGGTTCAAGAATTGAAGAGTTTCTGCAGCCCAGATCTTCTGCACAGGATAATGTTGCTCAATCAGATAATGACAGAACAAGGGGGAATGGTTTTAAACTAAAAGAGGGTAGGTTTAGATCAGTGGTTAGGAGAAAATTCATCAGTCAGAGGGTGGTGAGGAACTGGCACAGGTTGCTTTGGATGGACAGGTTTGCAAAGAGAAGCTTTGGATGTCCCATCCCTGGAGGTGTTCAAGGCCAGGCTGGGTGAGGCCCTGGGCAACCTGATCTAGTGAGTGGCATCCCCTGCCCATGGCAGAGGGGTTGGATCTGGGTGGTCTTTGAGGTCCCTTCCAACCCAAGCCAAATAATAAGCCAAACCCTGAGCCAGGAGAGCTACAAGCTTTGCTGTTCTGGATGCTAATCCCAGGCCTGAATCTGCATTAAATGTTTTTCCACTTGTCCATTCAAAGTCCTGGGTGAAAGGCTGTGGACTCAGTGGGCTGAATTTTATCCTTGATTTCTTAGGGGAGGTGCCAGAGGAGTTTGGGAGGCCATTTAAGCACAAAGTCATGCTTGGGGTGCCTTGCAAGCCTCTTTTCTAAATGGCTGTTCCCAACCCTCTCTTTTTTCAGTCTGTGCTGCTGTTGATTTATATTTGTAGAAACCAAACCTAACCTTGGCCAGGGCCTTTAAGGAATGCTGCTATACCGTAATAAAAGCATAGTTAGTCTGGAGCTGTTGTTGTGAAAACAGCTGAGAAAGTCTTGGAAGTATAAAATCAAGGGACAATTAAATCTTTGGTTCAGCTCCCAAATGGGTTTTCACTGGAGATTCACACTTAATAAAATACAGAAAATTGTGTTTCATTTTGGTACATAAATACTGGTAGTGGGGGACTATGGCATTTAGAAGGGAGAATCGCTCCACCAGAAAACTCACTTCAGCAAAATGATGCAGTCCAGTTGAGCCCCTTTTATGATCTGAGAAATGACTGTTTTTATAGCACACTAAATAAAACCTGCTATTCAAGCTGGAGGTTTATTAGTAAAGGTGATTTTGCCATAGCTGGGGAGGGAGGGGAAGGAGAGCTGAGAGATGAACATCAAAGCAGAGATGCGTGTCGTTGTGAAAAAGCACAGCAATGCCCTCCGAAATGTGGCGTCGCTCATCATCACCCCAACTAGCATTGCCACCAAAACATTTGTGTCATATGATTATTTTTTGTTGCTCCAAAACTGTAGTGATAGGCTGGTTGAATTTCCCCTGGTGGGAAAGCCTTTGCTAAGGGTGCAGTAGGGTAGTTGGTGAAAGGGTCCAGAAGGACGAGGCACCTCGAGGAGCCAAATACAGGGAATGTTAAGATTAGTCCTTGTAGGAGGGTGTTCAGGTTTAGCCAGGGCTGCCTGTGATGGTGGTGCCACCCAAAATTGCTTTTATAGTCTTGAAAGAGGATTTGCAGGGGAATGTTGGCATCCTCCTGGCCTCAGACACCCCGGTGTATTCCTGGGTGTCTTTCTTCAAACCTGTCTTCCCTAGAGATAGAAATTTGTCATGTGTGACCTGTTTAGGCAGATCTTCCAGAAGGAACGAGCCACCCACATCTTACTGCAGATCAAGTTCATTTTTTCAGGGTGAATTTGCTGAAGGCACAGCTGATGTTGTCTCGACATTGGTGGTGCAGGACTCATCCCTTGACGTAAAGAGGTGGGAGAACACTCCTCTTCTTCAGTATATTTGAACTCTGCTGTGAATTTTCATGAGATTTTACCCAGCTCCGCCAAATAGATGTTCTGGCAGATTTCTGGACTTTGTACTAATGCTGTAGCACATGCAATACTTCATGCTAGACTTTAGTTGCAATCAGGATGCTTTGAAAGAATTAATCTGGCGGTCAGTAACTGCTAAATGAAGTGCATGCTAAAAGAATGATGAGCTAACTGACTGGAGCTCACAGCTTTTATGAGCTTCTCTAAATGCCTGTTTTCAGGTGAATTCAGCATCTCCTTGACATTTAAGGACTCAATTTATAATCAAATTATTTAACTCTAGTGGAAAGAAGCACTGGCCTCAATGGAAAAGCCATCTATAATTTCCCCACCCCTTGGAAATAAATAAATAAATAAAAAGCATTCAGGGTAAAACTGCAATTCCTATAATAAATGAAGGATAAAAGAAATCTTTCAATGCAAATTAAGCGCTGCAGGCTTTTAAAAAAATATAGCAGAAACTTGCAGCGCACAGCTGCTCACATCCTTATTTCCAATTTAGTAACCCAAGACGTGCTGAAGCATTAACGTCCCGGACACCACCGCAGACCTTTCAGAGATGAATACTTCTTACTGCTTGCATTTCTGCAGGGCCAACAGGACCCCATCGACCCTGGGATCCTTCTGCTATTTGATTTTGGCCAAGTCACTGTAAAGGTATACATTGCCCTCAAAGGCTTGAAGGGAAGAGCAGGCTGAGGTAGAAAACTGTGCTTGCAGACCAGGAGGAGTGGGTGGCTATGGCACTTCTGAAGGGATGGAAACACATTTTATATATAAAAATATAAATATATAAAATCTAAAATATATTTATATATATTTCTTCTGTATCGAAGATAAAGCCCTTATATCACTGATGCCATTAAGTTCATTTAACAAGGCTTTTGGACAAATGAAAGCAAAGCAGCTTAGCTAGGCATTTTGCACTGTGAGCCTTGGCTTTGTGGACATAATGTCCAGTTGAAATGCTCACTTAAAACTCTTTGCACTGGCTTGAGGCCAAGCAAAGATCGAACCAGGGTTATTTTGCCAAAACTGTGTTAGTCCCATTGTAGTCCACCTTAGCTGGTCTCTCAATAGTTCTCTCTGCCTAAACTGGGGCGGCAAACTGTGTTATGCTTGTACACGAAATTTAAACTGCATTGTTATGTCAGTGGTGATGGGCTCTTTGTTGGAGATGACAGAAAAATCTCATTGTTTAGAGTTTTCCCAGACTCAGTGCTGAATACAAAGCCCCAAAAAGAGTTGTTTAAACATCTGATAAAGAAAATATGTGTAGAGATGGGCCTATCCCATGAGTAAGGAGTGGATCTGCCCACAGATCCCAATCCTACCTTTATAAATTCACCGTGTTGTTGCATTTTCCCCAAAAAAATCCTCAGTCTCTGGGTTTGGAAATTGGAAGTGTCTTAAATGCAGCTGAAGACTGAAATAGTGTGCATCCGGTTCAAAGCAGTAGCAAAATTAATTTGGAATAACTGTGAAATTTGTGAGTTATTTAGCAAATCGTGATGCTTTAGCAGAAATGCATGGAAAAATAAAATTTGCAACTGTGTGAGTGTCTTTAGACTATTCAGTAATCTCTTTGTATTGTTTTATCTTTTCCTTAAGGATACGTAATGCAAAAGCCCTTGCAACATCTGTTTTATTGGTATTTTTATTAATTTATCTTGACGATGCCCACAGCATGAACAAAAAGGTGCTTATGGCACAGCAGCAAATAACGGGACCATCATTTCCTTGGGAGTTTACCCTCTCTGTATTGATATGATTACACAAATATTTCGGGGAAGACAGAGCTGTGTGGCAATGTCAGTGCAAATCTGGAGGGACCCCCCAGCAGCTTCATTGAAGCTGCTCCTGATTTGTGCCGACTTGCACCACAGTCTGTGATGTTTGTGTTCAGTGAATGGACACAAACAGGTGATGCTTTGCTTTTAATTAACCCACTCCTACCCCGTGCTGTGTCTTGCTCTCAAGTAGTCCCCCTGCAGCTTTGTGTTAATTCCTGCCTCTCTGTCGATTTCTAACAAATGATCCTTGCTCCTGAGAGTGTGGTGGTGTTTGGGCTTTGCGCTGTTGAAGGCTCAGGGTTTCGGGGAAGGAGTGAACTCTGGGAGTTAATGGATTTGATACACTGCTCTGAGAAATCCCCTTTCTTTGGGATGATAATGATGAATTTCATGTTAGTGCCTGTTGACACGTTTTCCATTCATATTTCAATAGGAATTAAAATCCCTACATTGGTTTTGAACTAGCTTCAGTGGGGTTTCTTACAAGACACTGCTGCTGTTTGCCCTTCTAGCAGGTGTCATATGCCAGTTTGTGATCCCTCCTCACTGGTTAGAGTCACCAAGGCCCTAAAGGACTTCCTGAAACCATTTCAGACACTTTACTATTACAAACTGACCTGACTTGATCACAGACCCCTGCTATAAACTGATCGCAAGCTCAAGTGGTAAGTCATCAGGCCAGAGTTAAGTTCCCCTGAACATGGAGTCTCCTACACTTGGCATCTTTTATTTACAGAGCAATGCTACCCCAGGAAGGCTCAGTGCGCTCACCAAAAGATGAGAAATATCTCCAACCTGGAGTTCAAATTATGGGCTTCAAGTGAGCAGTTTTCAGCTGTCCCATTGGGACACAGGAGGAAATGCTCAGTTTCAGTTTTGAGTGAAAGTATGAGCTGAGCTAGGATTATTTATTCATGCATTGGAGAAGGATATCTCAGGTTTTTTCTTCCTCTCAAAGGGTTTTCTTTTCCAGTAACGTGTTTTCATGCATGTCTAGGAAGCAGAAACTGAAAAGAAAGCTTTTCAAGAGGAACAAATTACCTGAAGTTTCTCCTGCTTTTTAGAAATCCATGCGAAGGATGAAAGCAGCATCTGTTTTTTTGTTTTGTTTTGTTTTGTTTTTGTTTTTTTCAGAAAGCAGGTGCCCATTGCATTTTCCACTTACTCTCAGTGCAGCCAAATTTATTCATTCAGTCTTGGAAAATCTCAGTCTGACCTTTTACTAGGCACCACCTACCTTTGCTCTAAATTAGCTAGGTGCAAGGAAGGTCCAGTTTGCATACAACACAGCCACCTTAGCAGAGTGCTGTGCCTGAGCTAAATACTTTCTCTGCATAGCTTGGGAACAACCTCGTGTCCCAGCATCCAGACAACCCAGGTGGCAAGCAGACGACACGCCTGCACACATTGAAGTGGTCACAACCTTACCCCATTGATTTCCAATGAGATGTCAGCTCCTTGTTGCACAATTTGCTACCAAAAATGCATTACAGGATCCTAGATCACACAGAGTTATTGAGCAATGTTTCGCTGAGATTCTTGGCTGCTCGAGAGGCAGGGGTGGCCCTGAGATAAAAGTAAACACTTCCCAAGACTCTGATTCTAAGTGACATTATGCATTTAGGAAAGCCTTTCCTCTTTTTCTTCTTCTTTTTTTTTTAATAATTTTATTTCCAGTCTATGGAGAAGATAACAAAGGATGGTATGTCCCCAGAGCACGCTCTGATGTGTCACTGGATGCCAATCCCCACAGACGCTCCCGATGTTATTAATTTTTAAAACAAACTTGCTGATTGAGGTTCTGACTGTCTTTAAATTGTCTCTACAAGGAGACTGTGTACTAATTAACCCACAGAAACAATCAATGATGTACCTTTTTCAAGTTTCAGGGTGATTAGAATATGAAAATGAAGAGCACAATGGTGCAGATGTTTTAAAATCACAGCAGACAGCAATTAGTGACATGGGAACCAGCTGCTTATCTCTCCAGATAAAGCCTCTTAATAGGGAATTACACTTGAGGAGCCATTACACAGATGGATCTGCGAATGATTTAAAGAGGGGGCGTTGTAGTATTAACTTTGATTTGCAAGCCAGATTCCTGACAAGCTGTGTGTGTGTTACCTCTGGAATAAAGGTGCATTTGGAATAAAAGGGTACCACACCCTGTAAGCAACCATCCTTTTTTTTCAAGTGATAGGTTTCTCCATTTTTTTCCCTATTTATTCTAAATTTTCTATAGATTAGTTTGGATTTTTATTGTTATTTTATTAAGTACTTGATTTGGTTATGGTATCTCCTCCTGCCTTCGGGCTGGAAGCAGCATATAGATTTGGAGAGAAGCTCAGAGGGAACGGGGAGGCAGAGTGAGACATCTAGTAGTTAAATTAAAAGAGTCCTGGAGGGATGGATTCTGCAACTGAGTACTGCTTGCGGAGTAGGGTGCTATTCATCAGGGGACTGATATAAAATGCTTCTCATTTTCACATGCAAGGGTTGTATATCAGAATAAAACTGTAAAGAGGAGTAAGCATATCTGCAAGTGTGGGGATGCACAGGTCTGACGAGGCAGATGAAAGCACACAGTGCCATCTCCTCTGCTCTCTGGATAGTGCACTTCAACTGCTGGTAAATGGGATGTATCCTGCTTGTAGGCCTACCCACAACTGCCTAAGCTTGAGGGATGAAACTCATGAGCTTGTCACTAAAACCATTTCCCTAGTGATAAGAGGATTCATGCTTTATTTTTTTAGTCTACAGTTTAGCATGTACTGGATTATGTTGCTCAAACTCCTTTGCAGTTACAAAAACTGCTAGCTTCCATATGTGTTTTTTTTTTTTTTTTTGTAAGGAAGGATGGGATTATTACCCACTGAGCACTTCATGTAAACTGAATGTCAAGAGAAAATTTGACTAAGTTTGGTGAGAAGTGAAAAATTACAGAGGTTAAGTTACACTTCTGCTAACAGACGAAAGAGCAGGGTCGTGGTCCAGAATGGCTAGCTGCTGAAGGAAATATCTTTTAATAAAAGGCAAGCTACAAATTGAGTCAGGCACTAAGTTTGAAGTATTTTTAGGGTGTTATAAACCAAAAAAAAGTAAACAAAGGTAAATCTTTCTGTTTTCTTGAAAAAGCCTACTATTCTTGGTGCTGGTCTCAGTTCTGCTGCCATAGAAATTCTGTGCAAGTCAAGAGCCCCTTGCCGAGACCTATAGAGCTGTGGTATATTACATTTTCCCAAGAGAATAAAATAATGAATTTCTGTGAAAGGCACCAAGGTACAGGTTTCTGACGGGCCCTGTTCACTCTCATCCTACTGACAGCTCTAGTACCTTCTGCTAGCTCATCTCAGGAGTTAGGTATACTAAACCGGGGCTTCTTTGCCTCTTAGGGTGGTGCTTACCCAGCAGGGAAAGTTGACACCTAAACATTAGGACCGATGGGATCAGACAGCAACCCAGAAGGACACACCAGGAATAAAAGAGGTTTTGCTGCATTACTTTCAACCAAGTTGCCCATGCTTTTAAGTGGACAGTCCCCACTATTCATTCCAGCAAGTGAAACACAACCTGCTGCAGCCGCATGATCTCTGGTTACCATGCTGCAGAAGAATTATTTTGGGGTGACCTGGATGTGTCTGGCAGGGGAGAGCAAATAGTAAATCTGATGCTGGAAGAAGTAGCATGAGGAGACGCAGTGGACTGTTATGTGCTTCAGCAGATACGTAGTTTTGACATCCCGCTTAGGATGGGATCTGTGCAAGATCCTGGCAAGGCCGGGATCTGTGCAGAAGCAGCCTGGCCCTGCCTTGGTGCAGGCCAGGAGAGGCTTCAGCCCTCCATTTCCAGGCCTTTTCCAAGTCAGGGTACGTCAGGAAGAGGATGTTTTCTGTGAGGCACAGCAAGCTATTAAACCTCATCCCGAGGACGTGGAAGTGGGTGGGCTGCATTTTCTCTCGTGTTTTACCAAAGGCAGACATTGGCATCGTGCTTCAGGAGCCGCACGGCCCTGGGCCGCTGCGCGCTGTGTGGCTCGCGTGTGGGAGGCCACTGCGACGAGGGTGAACTGATTCATTCCCCGAGGTCTGTTTATGCTTTCGGCTTTTTTCTCAGGCTGAAAAAAACGGGTGTCACTCACCCGCGACATCTGCAGCTCCACCGCAGCTGCGTGCTTTCATTTTCTCACTCCACAATTCCTGGAAATCTCTGCTTTCCCCAAGCATAGCTGGTCCATATGCACAACAGCTGAGCTATCCACAGGATTTAAGAGTCCCCGATTACTCCTCAGACGATGGACTAGAACAGCTTCATCATTGCTGCCTATTCCAGAAAGGCCACATGCCTGTTTTTATATGCACACTAAGGATATCACATTATCAATTAGCTGATAACATGCAAGTTTATTGGTCACTAAATAAAGTACTGTGGGCTTCAACTCTTTAGCACCTTTAAAATCCCTCCAGAGTTGCCCAAAACTGAAGGAGCTCAGAGCCCTGTTATGCTGATCCCAGAATCTCTGGCAAACACTCCAAGCAGGGATCTAATGTAAGGCTGCTGATAGAATCAATTGTAACACATGTTTGCAGGAATATGAGACGCTAAGCAATTGTTTTCTATTGTTCTTTCCTTGGTTACGCATTTATTTTAAGTCTCTCATCACTTATTTGGAATTCAGAATGGTGTCATCACAGTTTGCTAAGAACAGTTGTTTGTAGTACTAGGTGTACAAAATCAGTTGCACAGTTTGGTCCAGAACTTTACAAAATATAGCACCTAAATGTCACAGGAGAAAACAAATGCCTAGAAGAGGTCAGTTATAGAAAGTAAAATGTTAGTTTGTTTCTTTTAAGACACTTTAGAAAAAGGTACAGGTGTAACAAATATAATTTCTTTATCTGAAGGATGCCTACCAAGAAGAAAAAAAAATGTATAGACTTTCTCTATCTCTATAGAAGTTTTTGGTGTAATTCTGCCCTTACTGTTACCCCTGCAATTTGAAAGGCTGCTGTTGGATCAGAAATCATATTGAAAATGTCTCTTACCAACAATATAAATAGCTGATTATTAAAATGGAAGAATAATAATGCAAATCTTGAACCTACCAAACATACCCAACACACTTGATGCTTATCATTTTTAAACACTGATTTTGTGGGGATGACTTCTATGTGAAAATTAAAGCAAGTAAATTTTTGCAGATTTTGACTTAATGGGGAAGTGAACTCATGGGTTTTTCTCTAGTTTGTTGTAATTTCCTAGATAATTCTGCATTGTTGTTGTTTACAATGGGATTAATTCTGGTCATCAGGTTCTGCAAGGGATTATTTCTAAGGAAAAAGGTTCTCACCAGGAGGCTGAGTTATACCATTCATCCATTGAAAAGGAATATTTTACTTGTGTTTTAAATTAAAAATCAATAGAAGATGTTTCCTCAGCAATTTAGCATTTATAGAAGTATTTCTATTGTTTTTAGAATGGCAAAACAAAACAAAACTTGTTTACAGTGCATGAATCTAAAAACAAATTTGACTTAAGCATAAGAACATTTTATAAAGGCTGCTAATCCTTATGAGGACCTCAGCTTAGAGGAGTTATCATTCACTGTATAATGAAAGAGCTGCAAACAGTGGTTATGACTGGACTGATAAACTAACTTTTTTCCTATTTTTGTTTTCTTCTACCTTTCAGGTATATGACAGGCCACAAAAACATTCTGCTCTGCACTATGATCCAGGCCTCCAACAAGACTTCACCAGTGACACCTTAAAATCAAAGCACCAGCAGAAAAGTAGCAACCAGCACCATCTTGACTGGTCAGCAAACTCCGATACTGGATCCACTTCTCAAAGTTGCTTCATCAACACAGAACCCAGTCGAGAAGCAGTTAGTGCCACCAAGGTCACCTCTCCAGAGCCAGGAGTTTCCTTCAGCAAATCCCAAGCAAAGAAGTCCTGTGCCAGCAGCACATGGGGGCAGCTGTCGGCCAGCAGCAAAGAGCTTGCCATCTGCAGTGCAGTCCCATCACCCAACAACATCAGTGCAGCCGCCCAGCCAAGCAGTGCTTCTGAGTGCAACGGGCTGTTGCCTCTTGGTGATCAAGAGGGAGGTGTGCAGCTGGAGGCCCCTGATCAGCCTGCTGGGAGTACAAAGAAGAAGTCCAGCAAAAAGGACTTGATAAGTCAAACCATCCAAACTGCAGACATCGAATGGGTGAAGAGTGCTCAGAAAGCATTTGATAGCAAATCCCATGACAGCATGGAAGGAAAAAAGGAGTCTTACTCGATGGACACTGTGTTGGATGCATCACCCTCAAAGCAGAATCCCACTTCTGCTAGCAGTTGTGAAAGTGACACCAGTCATGTACGAATTACTATCCCAATAAAGTCTCCGACAACAGATTCATCTGGCCACAAAAGGAAAAAAAGGCAATCTACAAAATCTTCCATGGAGAAAACTATCCAGGAGAAAAGCCTGCCTTCTGCACTTGCTATGAGCAGTGAAGTAGCAAACAGGACTAGCTCTCATTCAGAGGGGAGTAAAAAAGATCTTCGAGCCACAAAGCCAGGGAAAGTGATTGAAAATGAGTCCCCCTTAGTAGCTATTGACAGCAGTGTGCTTACTGACAAAGCTTCCCCCAACAGTGCCACCCGACTCAGAAAACCTGTAGCTGTGACACCCACTCTCCTATCCACCGATCTTCCCACAGCTAGCAAATTATCTGAGGTCCAGCACCCCAAACTTGCAGCTAAGCGGCGATGGACCTGCAGCAAACCTAAATCTATCCTTCGGGAGACCTCCATGACAGCATCGGAGAAGCTGATGGTGGAGCCTCCTTCAGCCTATCCCATCACACCATCTAGCCCTCTGTATACCAATACAGACAGTCTTACTGTGATCACACCTGTCAAGAAAAAAAGAGGACGACCAAAGAAACAGCCTTTGCTCACTGTTGAAACCATTCATGAGGGAACCTCTACCAGCCCAGTGAGTCCAATCAATCGTGAATTTCCAGGAACAAAGAAAAGGAAGAGGAGACGTAATCTGGCCAAGTTAGCCCAGATGGTCCCAGGAGAGGACAAGTCCGTCAGTGAACTCAAGTTTCACAAAAAGGTCGGGAAGCTTGGGGTCTTGGATAAGAAGACTATCAAGACCATTAACAAGATGAAGACCCTCAAGAGGAAGAATATTCTCAATCAGATCTTGTCCTCCTGCTCCAGCAGCATAGCTCTGAAAGCGAAAGTCCAGCCACCATCTAGTGCTGGGCCAACAACCATTGATGCCAGGCTAGGGAAGCAGATCAATGTCAGCAAGAGGGGGACTATCTACATTGGTAAAAAACGGGGCAGGAAGCCAAGAGCAGAGCTGCAGCCTCAACCAGAAGAACCTAAGACAGCCATCAAGCACTCAAGGCCTGTTTCCAGCCAGCCAGAAAACCCAGCAGTGCCTTCCAACCTGCAGTCACTTGTGGCATCGTCACCAGCAGCTATTCATCCGCTTTCGACACAGTTAGTGGGGACTAATGGCAACCTTAGCCCTGCAAGTACTGAAACAAATTTTTCAGAGTTAAAAACTATGCCAAATCTTCAACCTATCAGTGCTCTTCCTACAAAAACCCAGAAAGGAATGCACAGTGGAACTTGGAAGCTGTCTCCACCCAGGTTAATGGCTAATTCACCTTCCCACCTCTGTGAAATAGGTTCTCTGAAAGAAGTCACGCTGTCGCCAGTGAGCGAGTCTCACAGTGAGGAAACCATACCAAGTGACAGCGGGATAGGTACAGACAACAACAGCACTTCTGACCAAGCCGAGAAAAGCTCAGAATCCCGCCGGAGATACTCCTTTGATTTCTGCAGCCTGGACAATCCAGAGGCTATCCCATCCGACACCAGCACAAAGAACAGGCATGGTCACCGGCAGAAACATCTCATTGTGGATAACTTTCTCTCTCATGAGAGCATTAAAAAGCCAAAGCACAAGAGGAAAAGGAAAAGCCTGCAGAACAGAGATGACCTCCAGTTTCTGGCAGACCTTGAGGAACTCATCAATAAGTTTCAAGTGTTCAGGATTTCCCATCGAAGTTACACATTTTATCATGAAAATCCATATCCCAGCATCTTCAGGATTAATTTTGATCACTACTATCCTGTGCCATATATCCAGTATGACCCATTGCTCTATCTTCGCAGGACCTCTGACATGAAGTCTAAGAAGAAGCGTGGTAGACCTGCCAAAACCAATGACACCATGACAAAGGTGCCTTTTTTACAAGGGTTCGGTTACCCTATTCCCAGTGGGAGTTACTATGCACCCTATGGAATGCCTTACACATCAATGCCTATGATGAATCTTGGTTACTATGGTCAGTATCCAGCTCCTTTGTACCTGTCTCACACGCTCGGAGCGGCTTCCCCATTTATGAGACCTACCGTGCCCCCACCCCAATTCCATGCAAGCTCTCATATGAAGATGTCCACCACTGCCAAGCATAAAACAAAACACGGAGTGCACCTACAAACACCTGTGGGAATGGGCCTTGGAGACATGCAGTCCTCTTTGGCTCCTCCAAAGGTCGGAGGAACAAGCCTTTCAAGTGGCCGACTTCACAAAAGGAAACACAAACATAAGCACAAGCATAAGGATGAGCGGATATTGGGGACGCATGAAGATCTGAGTGGTCTCTTTGCTAGCAAGTCCACTAGCTTCTCCAGCCATGCGATCAATGAAAGACTAAGTGGCTCAGATAAAGATCTGTCCTTGCTCAATGAGAAAAGCAAGCATAAGGAGAAGCAGAAGCACCAACATTGTGAAACTGGGCACAAAGGCTCAAAGAGTAACTTCGAAGTGGATACGCTGTCTACGTTATCACTTTCTGATGCCCAGCAGTGGACGCAGAGTAAAGATAAAACTGACTCAAGCAATGATCCCATTGACTCTTGCACAAAAAGATACTCTGGTAATACTGAGAGTAATGCAAGATCAGAGTCCCTGGACATGTTTGGTGAAATGAATTCCTCAAGTGAGAAGCGGGACAACGATGCAAGTGGGAATAAAAGAAGAAGCTTTGAAGGGTTTGGAACTTACAGGGAAAAGGACATTCAGCCCTTCAGGACAAATAGGAAGGACAGAAGTAATTATGATTCTTCGGCCTCTTCAGGTAAGCTCCATTTTATTCTATTTTACCTTACAACATTTTCATTTTAATGCTGAACAGAGGGACTTGCTGTTTCCAACAACTATGTTTGAGTCACTAACTTCTCTGGATTTTTTGTAATTGAATCCTGTTTTGGTCACGTGTTAAGCCAAAACCTTTAGAAGTATTTGAGTTGTTATACAGATTTTTTTTTAATAAATATTTCTCTTGCCTTTGTGTATTTATCCTTGCTTGAATCAAAAATCCTCCAAAAATCTAGCCATTGTGCTCTGCAACAACAGCAATTGCAAAGCCTGTTGGAAAAGCAGTCAACCCTCTTTTTGGGATCTGATGTCTCGAGGTGGTGGTCATTGCCCAGCCTTTGGGAGTACAGCCACGGTACTGAGCAGTCTTCACTCTGGCCCAAAGTGTACAAAATCCATATGATGATGGGCTGGGCAAGTCGTGGGGGAAGCTGTGGGTCAATGTCCGATGCCTGGTGTGGTGTACTGGTGGTCCAGAGGGACCCATCACAGCGATGGCAGTGCTGAATATATGGAGACCCTGTATAAAATCCTTGTGTAAATTTGTCACTTCCAGTTGGCAGGTGTGGTGTAAGGTAATTATCTTGAGCATCAAGTGGCTGTGGGAGGGACTGATGTCATTGAAACAATAAACCCTAGCCAATTGACTCTGAAGAGTTTGAGGATGCATGACTTGGAAATACAAGATGGGTATATAGGAAGCTCTTTTGGATGCTCAGGACATCTGTTCCTCTCCCGCAGAGTTGGGGGAAAGGAATCTGAATCCTGTCTGAAAGACTGAATTGTACTTTACAATAAGGAGCTGCATTTGTGATGACACAGAGGCAGGTGTTTCTCTGCAATATAAATGAATTTAGCTTGGGAGCAAGCCCAGAGCCCCTGCACCATCAGATATTTATCACAAAGCAGATTTCACACTTGGTTCTGGAAAAGGGTGAGCTTTACTGAACCAACCAACAATGGATGGGATTCTGATGTGCTAAAAAAGAGCTTCAGAGAAACATAATTCATTGCCTCCAAAAGGAAAAGAGAATCAGCAGAGAACATAGAGGGAGCAGGGAATTTGTATAACCTGCCAATGTGAGGCTCTTAAGTTTTTTATTGACTTGTAGCTGATTGATATCCAAGGTCTGCTCATACTTAAGCTACCTAGACATTTCCATTTCCTTCACTGAGACCAGGATCTGTGCTATTATAATGAAAAGCAGTCTAAAATGAGCTTATCCTATGGAAATGTTCCCATTCACGATATTACATTATATCAGAGCAGTTGTGACACCCAGAAAATAGACACTTGGAAACATAGGAAGGAGACTGAATTTAGTCCCTGGCTACGTCAGGGTTGCTACATGCCTGTCAAATAACAAAATTATTCTCCAGCAAGCAATGTGGTGGCTATTGCAGTAAAGTTGTGTCCTAGCAAACACAGGTTAAAAGTCTTCAGAATTTTTTACAGGGCTTTTTTGCAGTTGTTCACTGAAAGTTACTGATTTCACAGTCTGATAACAGTTGGATTTGTAGCCTTTCCCTTCTGAGAAGATGTTCGCCAAGCCTGTTTTCCCAATTTAACATATTTCACTTAGGCACAGCAGATTGTCAAGAAAAAATTCTCAGCACTGGTGAACCCAAACGAGTTTCCAAATTAGGGGCATAATCCCCACCAGGCTGATTTGGAAATAGAATTTGTTAAGAAAAAGTCTATTTCCTGTCATTTTCCTTCTGTTTATTGTCCATGACAATAAAAACATAAGATGGAGTGGTAGAAATTACAATAGGAGCTTCATCAGATTTGCTGTTTAAACTCATAAAACTGGTTCTCATTTAAACCAGAATTATTATTTTTATTTATTTTTTGTTCTTTATGATTACAACTGCACACCATTCCCCATGACCTAATCCATCGAGTCACAGATTATGAACTGGTTTCTTCAAGCTATTTCTGTCAAGCTGTTATTTAGATGGAAAAATCATCAGCAGTTAACTAAGCAGAGCCAGCTAACCAGAGCCATACCTTGCACTACAAGGAAAAATACTAAAACTAAACAACTCTGCCAAGAAAAGCCTGGAGCCAAGACTGCTCATTAAAGCCTAGGAACATCTGTCTGCTTATGACTGTCTAAGATCTCCGTGCAGCTTTTTTCCTCTCTGCCTTTGACCTTCACTGGGATTCCCAACAGAGGTCCATACTTGAGTCTAGCCGTAGCTATTAACTGGTTTCCACTGAGGAGGGATTAAACTTTTCCATGATAACCTTGGCCTTCTTTCTCCTAATTCACCTTGCATTTCCCTGAGGTGGCTAAACAGCGATTGTCTAATCATAAAAATAAAAGGTAAAAGGGAGGGAAAAAAAAAAAAAAGTGCCCTATGAGAACACAGCTCTGTCCCAGGAGGCAATTCTGTAGCCTGATTGTTCCTGCCATCCCATATTTGTCATCCTTCACAATTGGTCTCACAATATAAAAGTAATATATAACAGAGATAAGAGGAGACATCCTGAATATTCAGGTGAAAGCTGGAAATAGATTTATATCATCATTTCAGTGTTTATCTTTACTGCATGGGTATTTTGGCATGCTAAGGAATGCCATTTGCAACTTCATGGTGTGTTGCTGGAGATGAAATATGGAGCAAAACCCACCCACCCTGTGTAGAAATATCTGCGATAAGAGCGATGAGAGGACCATTTAGTGCTCTTCAACATTTAGGCTTTGCAGTTAGCTTCTCTGTAGTGTGCTGGTGCAGGTACTGTGGTATTGTTGCTATTTTTATCATTATTACCCGTGTTATAACTGCACTGCAACTGCACAGAATAGCCAGTTCTGAAAAGTTCAGCATTCCCTGATGCTATGCATCGGTGATGCATGTGGTAGCAAACAGCCCTGCAATATAACCCTAAAGCCTGCATGTAATTTTGTGACCTAGAAAGGTTAGGAAAAGCCACTACACTTGCTTTCTGGAGGAGATGGAAATCTCTACAAAAGGGCCAGGTCCCATGCAGGAAGTGCCATCAGCCACCTTGCTTGGCAGCAGCAAGCTTCTCCTTTCTCTGCACGGCACCAGCTTGGGCCATCCCTGGGCATTCTCTAGAGGGGACCTTGTGAGCTCTGACTCATTTGGCACGTCTTGGGACCTCCTGAGGGTAAACGTGCAGTGTAAGTGCAGGTGGCTGTTCTCCACATGCACTGCCTGTTTCTCCACCATTGCTCTGGAGATCCTTTTCATAAACAATGGTTAATAACTCTTCCCCTTCCTTTCCATCCACTCCCTGTGACCTATTTCTTCCTACTGCATTTTTCAGAAATTCCTATTTTTTTTCAAGATCCTTGTACTCCCCCAACCTTTCTGTATTTAAAAAGACTGGTTAATGGTACCAAAATGAACACTACTTGCTTATTTGGATGCTGCAGATGACTACTTGGTGGCATTGCTCAGGCTTATAGGCAAGGATGCTGCAGGTGCTTCAGACCCTGCCCTGCCACAGCCTGTACTGTCACTCAGGCACGTCCTAAAGAGATCTTTCCAGCTGTGTTGTGCAATAAGCCTTGGAGTTGACTCTCTCCCTCTGCTCTGCACAACCAGAGGTGCACCTCATGCATTTGCAACACGCTCTGTTGTCCCTCTGGCACTCTGTGACCCGAGGCGCTGTGCACAGCTGGATGGCTGAGCCTTTCATCTGCTCACCGGTTGATGCTAAAGCCCCAGCTGAGGGACCAAGGGAGAGGCCACAGATTGGTGACACAGCTGCGCTGGGGAGACTGAGAGCAAAGCTGTGTTTGAAAGAGGTCCTCATGGCAAATTCCTCAGCTTCCTGGCATGTCAGCCTGCTACACTTTCATACGTGATACTGAAGAAGAGGCTTGAATTGCTGATGAGCAGTCTTAATGCTGTAACTTGTGCCTTGGAAAAGAGTAGGAATTGTTGGCATTCCGGGCTGCAAACCCACACTGCTGGCACCTCGCACTTGTTGAACCTCATTAAGTTCACGTGGGCCCAATTCTCAACCTTGCCCAGGTCCCTCTGGATGGCATCCCTTCCTTCTGTTGTATCACTGCACCACTTGGCTTGGTGTCATCTGCAAACTTGCTGAGGGTGCACTCGATCCCACTGTTTCTGTCACTGATAAAGATATACAAGCAAAGGGTGTCTTGCTTGCATGTTAGACATCATGGCTGAAAGATCAGCTAATAAGTACATGGGTTTCATCACATATAGCACAGACAACATGCACAGTAAATTTACAGGAATATAAAGTTAATCCTACTCAGCTATTAGGAAGGTAGTAACCATCAGTCTCTGAATGCTGGATAGTTAGCATGACAAACATGCTTTACAAGTTAATGTTTAACTTCCCTACAAGCCCCCCAACCATTCCAGCCCTGAGGTCCAGCAGTGAATTAATTTCTTCTGACTTGACCTTTTCTTCTCAGCTAGTCTGTACAGTGTTGGTTTAAGGCTGAAGGAAATTCACCAGCAAGTAGTGTTTGGCCCTAAGACTTGAGGGGAGAATAGGGGCTGTGCCACATGTATGTACATACACACCAAACCACATTCAGTAAATGCACAACTCTATGCTGCGATTACTTGAAGTTGTTTTTAATGTCTTTATCTTGAAAATGTCCTTGTTCCTGTTAAAAAGCCTTAAGTTGGTTGATTAAGCCTTCCAAAGAAAGAGTAGGAGGAATGCTGGAAGAGAGGAGAAGTGACAATCAAGTGGATGAACAGCATTCATCTGATGTCAGTACTAACGTACTTATAAGTAACCACACGCTGCTGAGGAGTGCCATTTATCCAGATGAGATTTCTTCCCTGACAAAACTCCCCTCTACGGCTCAGTTTTCTGCTGGAATGGGCCATTTCCACGCAGCACAGAATAAATCTCTGGTCATCCTCTCTCAGAAGTCAAATGTTTTATTGTGATTTAAAACAGGACTTGCTATGAGCAAAAACAAGCATGGTGAAATATTAGCAAAGCCACCATGAGGGTTTTCTTGTTGTTGTTTCAGAAACAGCATATGCACTTCTAGACCATTATTATGAAGCTTTAGTCACCCAAAGTTTTACTGCTTTTCAGTAGCGGGTAAAATTCTTTCTTCTGAATCTATAAGGACAACCAAGACAAATAAGAGTAGTCAACTGTCTTAGTAATAAAACTTTGCTTATTTTTTTGTATATTATTTTCCATTAATAATATTTTTATAGATCCAGAGTTACAGCATTGGTTCATTATTCGGCAGTGAATATATTATTTCAGGAATAGTGGAAATGGGTCCAACACTATATTTGATGAAAGCTTTCTCATTTGGCCATCCCAGAGACATGCTATGAATGTCTGTCCTGACCAGGTCTTGTGTGTATGCTCATGGATGCACCTTTACATACTGGGACAAATGGGGAGAAAGTATAATTAGGGGAATGAACAAATTTCATCAAATATCAATTCAAACACATGCATAAAGTCACCTTCCTTTCTTCAGTAGCAAGATTTGACTCGATGGTATCTAGGTGGTACGTGGCAGTGCGTGCACAGATGCAGAGGCGGGCTGATGTGTGGAGTGGGGTTTGGAGACCCATCTTACATATCGTAGTTTTCTCTCATGACTCCAGAAAATATCTAAACAGGATTAAACCTCAGGGTCTGTCTTGGAAAGGGGGATAAAAGCAGTATCCTGATGCAGAGACCCATGGTGAGTACTTGAAGTGGATGGGAGAAGAGCCAGGCGCGAACTTCAATTGCCAGGGATGTGTGGAGCATTCGTCACCCTTCCTCTTCCCAGGTCAGCTTCTGCCATGGTTTCCTCTGACACCCCAGGCTCCTACACAGCTTCAGGCAGCTGCAGCAGTTTTCCAGACCCAGTGCCAGTGGGGGGTTGTTCCCTCCCCCTGTGTCGGGTGGGGAGGGACAGGCCCTGTAGAGTTACAGGGTGAGTGTTTATACCATCTGGCCCATAAAACCCAGCACTGGAGCTTTACAAAATCCCATTATTTGTAAATACAATTACATTCATAAAAACATCTGTTTGGGCCCCTGGATGCTTGAGTGTACAACCCAAACTACTGAAATGACCTCTGGAAGTGCTATCCAGCCCCCCTAGGAGAAATGTCCTTCTTGTTGTTTTCCGCCAGTCGTGCGGAGAGGAGGCCAAAGTGGTGTGGCTGTTGCTCCATCCTGCCCACGGCAGTTCCTAGAGGAATGGGCTGCTGAGGGAAGACAAGAATGATGGGGAAAACAAGTCAAAGTTTTCCTTGAAAGTGCTTTGACCAAGGCATTTGAAATACAGCGGGTTTTGCTGTCGTTGTTGTTTAACACTGCCACTTGCTTACTGTGCTGCTTCCAATGTTTGCACTGACCACAGAGAGAAGAAACAAGAGGGAAGCTGGAGTGGGAGAGGGAGCCGGAGTATTTACCACCCAACCAATCTTTTATTTCCTCTCTTAATGATTGTATGTTTATTGTGCTGCCTGAGGCTCAGTACAAAGTCTTTTGGACGAGCAGTGAATTAATCAAATTAAATGCTGTGACCCCTTTGCTTTCTGGGAGTGTTACAAGCCTCCCAGAACCCTGCCTAATTTCTGCCTCTCACTTTTCTCTCTGTCCAACAGTCAAGCAGTTCTTCCTTTGCAACTTGGCTGCTCCCAGCTATTTATCTTCACTCTTTCTGGCCAATGCCAGAATGTCTTGTTTGAAGTTTTTATTTAGACCACTGCTGGTTTATGGAATTGTGCAGATTCCACGTTGGGTGTGCAGCAGCTTCACGTCAGACACAATTGGCTTCTGCTGGGCTCTTGGCTTTAAAAGGCAATAAAGAATCAAGGCCTGATTCTCTTCTTGTCCCCGCATAAATCAAATGTCTCTCCATTGAAGTCGGTGAAGTTGACTTCAACCCCAAAGGAGAGAAGTTTCTGTTGTGGCAAAACGAGGCTGTGGGGCTGGGAAGCCTCCCGTTGGTGGCCAAAGTCCATGCGGCTGGGCTCTACCTGTCCTGTCCCATGGAAACTCCTGCAACCAGCCTCAGTTTGGCATCTGTAGAGAAGATTTCATTAGCCCAGAGGGAGAGGACCGGCTAGGATTTTGACAGTGGGTACTTGTTTAAGTTGCAGCATTAAGAAGCGTTAGAAGCAAAAAGTATGTGATGTAGCTCTGGACTATACCTGCTATAAAAGCATATTATTTCTCACTTGAAGGCACTGATAATCTAAGTACAAGGCAAGAGGTCTGTTCAGATCCATGGAGGATGTAAAACAAAGCAATTGCTCTATCTTCACTATTAACCTGCCTGTCACTGTGATACAAATCTGGGCATAGGAAGAGCTGAGCTCAAGAGATCTGCACTGAGTTGGATCCTCCTGCACCCGGGGTGACCTACATCCCAGCCAGCCCAACTGCAAACATGAGAGTTGGGGTCTGTGACCTCCCAGGCATGCTCTGGGGAGGCTTTTCTGTTCCCACCACCCACCAAGAGTTTATATTCATCTATCACAGCAAAAGAAAGCCGAAAGAGAATTAGCCTAGTTGTCTTCACCTACTGGATTACGGCAATGATGCCAAACAAGAAAAGAGCAAGAGTTCCTTGTTTTAAGGTTTCACTAAGAAGGAGGTCAGAATAATTCCTCCATGGATCAAGGGCTGAGGGGAAGGGTGAGAAAGGAAAGTGTTTACCATGGAGGAGGTTTTAGGATGCAAGGATTCATAATAAGGCTCAGCTATGATCTGTCACAGAAGGCACGCAGCTGGGCAGGAACACACAGGGGCTTTTGCAGCAGCACTGAGCCTGACCAAAGTTTTGCACAGGGTGTCACCAGTTTCAGGAGGCTTTAGGACTGTGTACAATGCAGAGTTAACTGTCAGGCAAGGGCAGGACTGGATGGCTCGGAGGGATTTGCTAATGAGCTATCAAGCCGTGGGTCACTGGTTGAAATTTAATCTGCAAGAACAGTGACAGAAAATCAAATAAAAGTGCTGACGTCAGAGTGATGCTGCAGCAGCAGCGAAAGCGTTGCTGGTGCCTCCTGCAGCACACACAGGCAGCTTAAATAAACCGGGCACAAACTGTGAAGAACTTGCCTGCCTGATCCCAATGGCAAGATACAACACAGCCAAGGTTTATTCTATGAGTAACTTGCAGGTGTTAGTGAGGTTGCTTGTGAATGACATCAGCATATCTGATCCCAGACTGTGACCCAAATCCAGCAGTTTAGTTTTAGTGGTTATACACCACTAAAAACAGTTGTGGATGCTCTAGGTAGGCTTTGACCAGTGGTATCACAGTAGGTGAATCAGCAGCGTGCCACTGAGGAGAGGAGCAGCCTCCCATGATGGAGGATTTTTGCGTTAGGTCCCATGCTGGGGCCAGCAGTGGTGGAAAGGCTTTGCCACTCCTAGTCTGCCTGGCTTATCTCTTGGGTTGGGGACCGAAGGGACAAGGGCAGTAGAAGGGCAGTAGATGCCCTCAGCATTGGTAGCAGCAATGCACGTATGGCTCGGCACACTGGGGCAGTCAGGCTTGTGCTCCTCACTCTGGGAGTAAGGAGACTTTACTCAACCATGCCATCAGCTGAGCAGTGCCTGTGGCTCTCAAATTAACTCTATCTCTGCCGGAAGGATCACCCTGGCTTCTACCCAATGATGTGCTTGTTGTCCTTTTCACTGTTTTTCAGGGTCTCAGGACCTCAGGTATTTTTTTGGACCACCCAGTGGTCCTTCCCCTGAGGGTACGAGGTCTCTGCAGAGGGCACAAGCTGCCATTTCAGCTCTGTCTTCGGCCTTTCGTGCTTCCAGTTTAGGCAGGGAAGGGAGCAACAGTCGGTGTTGTTTTCTGCGCCAGCTCTGATTAGTTGGTGTAAGAGCACTTAAGTAAGTTGACACAGACTTTGAGATGTGTGGTTTGCTTAAAAAAGAAAAGAAAAATTCCTCGGACTACTCTAGGATCTCTTTGCTGCCTGAAGTCTAGTCTGCACCGCTACAAGCTTGGGCTTATCCCAGTCCTGGGACGTGTTCAGTTGCAGAATATTTGTCATTTTGATGTTTGTTTATTTTGTATTTAAAAAAAAAATACTCTGCGAGAGCCAGAAGTTCAAAAAATAGTTAAACTCCAGATTCATGCACATTTCCTGTTTTGCTTCTTAACAAAACCTCAAAACCACTTTGAACAAGTTTCCCACCTCAGCCGAGGGTGGAGCTGTGTACACCCCACACGTGGCCTCAGGAAGTGCACCCAAGGACAATAGCACATCTCCCTTGGCACGGTGGGGCCAAAGTTGCTGCTAGCAGGGCAGTCAATACGTGCGCCTGTGCATGACTGCCCAAAAGCGCTTCTGACTCAGCCAAGTACACTGGAAAACTTTAACTTTACTCTTTCCAACAGGACAGACCAAGCGGTAGGGATGTGGCAGAACATTTTTTAATGGGCTGCCTCTCCGCGATGCTCGGCAGATATCAGCTGCTGTCGGTACGCTGGGCGAGCTGTTGCAATTTCATCGGTTTGATCTGGTGAGACATCTTGGTAAATAAGAAGAGTAGATAATTCTGCTGCCCTGAAATTAATGGTTGTTGCCTGATCTCCTGTTAAATGAATTCATTGCAATCTGAAGCAATGCATGAATTTTGCAAACCCAGCATTCTTTGGCTCCTGCTGTGCATCATGACATTACTTTAGGCGGTAAGGAAGATCGTAGGTGTGATACAGTGTGCTGTGGTAGATAGTCAAGTAGCTAGATGCCTGGGAACTCTGGACAGAGCTACGGCATCTGGGTGTGTAATTCTAAGTAACAATAAGCAGTGCTTAACGTTTCCTCCCACACTAGAAGCATACCCATTAAAGTTTAGCCAAGTCAGCTCTGCAAGTCCTTGCATAAAAGGACAACTGCTAAAACACTAATAGGAGCCACTCTTATGTTAAGGAGTAGGTAGAGCAAGTTGCATTAACCCTAATTCTCCTCTACTGCTAATCAGGGGAGTCTTGCTCAGATTAAAGAAGCCCATAACAGGTAAAAATGATAACAAATCAGGCTCAAGCCCAGATTATGGACTCCCGAGTCTTTTCCTCAGCTCTGCTTCTCAGATGCTGCAGAGTCTGAACAAGTCAGTGGATGTGACTGAGACTATCCATGAGTCTACTGAAGTTCACATGTGAGTGAATTGGCTATGTCTAAGTCCCAGGGAATGTCTCCTTCATCTGAAGGAGCACTTACTTCCCAGAGAAACCAAGCATGTGTATGAATCTGGGCCATGCATTTCAGACTTAAGAGTAATTTAAGCACAAAAGCATATGGTTTCGCACGTGTTCAGTGTTTGAAAGCTCAAAGTAGTTAGGTGTGTAGCTCCCAGCAGTCAGACCTGTGAGTCATGATGGTGCAGAGCTAATATTTCCCCAGGTATTGAAAAGGGCCCACTTCACTGAGTCACAGTCTGACCAAAACCACTGGTCTTAGGTGACATTCAGCTAGCATGAAACACCTCAGCAAGACAAATTTGGGGCGTATTTGTACTGGTTTTGTGGACCAAAGTCTATGCCTCTGGACTGCTTGTTGCAGGCTGGCTTGTGTTCACACAGCTGAGAGCTGGGAGTGCTTGGCGTGGACAGACCAACCCACGCTGTGCAGTGCTTGATCCTGATCTCCACTGGGCAATGTCTCTCTTCAGTTGTATGTATCTATTTATTTGTTTCATTGTTTGACTCTAAAATGGATGCCAGAATGGGTGCTGTTTGCAGCCACCTGCTTCCTTTGTGCTCTGGGAAGTGACTAGAGGGACACTGGGGGTTTGGGGACTCCAGGCTAGCATTGCAATGTTGCACCAGGTGAGAGCCAAGGTTGTGCAGTGCATGTCTGTACTGTGCCTGGAGCACGCTGTCCTCTTGCCCATGCCCAGCTTTCCTCTCGGATGAAAATAATGGCTCCCTAAAGGCCAGCTAACAACTGCAGAGCGTTGAGGATCTGGATATCAGGATACAGGAGAGGGACAAGGGAAGAGTCTGTTTGGCAGCATGGAAACGCTAAGTCTGGGGCATGAGGGACTACCTGTCCCTTGACCTAGCTGTTCTCATGCCTTTTATCTGATAGAGCTCTAAAATAGAAGATTTTCAGGCAAAAGACCTCCCCTTCCACTGGGCTGACACGCTCTAGCCTCTGCATCTTACCTTCCTGGCTGCTGAGCACTCAGGCTGCGGCAGGAGGGGTCAGAGCCACCACCCCATCCCCACCTGCAGCCTGATATTGCCCTGGCAAGTGGGGATGCCAGGGTCAGCCCCCTTGGGCAGGACAGCCTCCATCTCTATGTTTCCAGTTTCCAGATTAATGCTCAAACCTTTAATATCTTGTGCATCCTCCTCCCACTTAACCCACGACACAGGTGCTTGCCTTTCAGAGGGGAATTTGCATTTTGAATCTCTCATAGGTAAGCATGCACACTGCCGAGCCTTGCATTAAGCCCTTACCCAGACACAGCCCTGAGAATAATGTTTCCCAGTGCCTCCACCTGCGTGGCTGTGTGCAGCCACATCAAGTCATCCCATGGAGGCACCACAGCTCACCACCAGTTGGTGGAGAAACGTGTGAGCTTTGCTTGGGTGCTGCTTCAAAGGTATCTGGGTCTGCCTTGCTTGTGTAGTTTGCGTAGGCACCTGCCCTAACTGATGTGAATCATTCTGCTGGAGCCAGGCACCTATTTCTTTTAGGTGTTGCAACATCTAAATTGAGTGCCTAAAGCAGGTAGTCTCAATCTAGCCTCCAGGGTCTCCACATTTACCTACAAATATAATGATATAATAGTCCTGGCCTAACTCAAAGGGCTGTTGCAAGATTTTAATTAATTAATGCTGGCAAGGCTTTGAGATTTTGGAAATGAAAAGAGGTCTATAAATGAAGTGTATTACTATGACTAGATGGCACTTCTGCTTAACTTTCACACCATACCTGGGCACGGAGCAGGGCAGTTGCTTCCTCTGATTCACTGTGAATCATGAAGAAGCTTACTTAAAATGTGGATGGTATTGATATATTTATACAGGTTAAAATGTTCTGAGGAAGAGGCATTGCTTCTCATTCCAAGAGTGCTGCTCTCTCTCTTTCTCCCCCTGTTTCTCAATGTTACCCCATCTATACCAGAGTCCTCAGTTACTCTGTGCTCAGTTTAAGTGCGATGTGACAGAAGGCAGCTGGAGATGTGACGGTCCTGCTAGGATTTGCAGAAAACCTAATTACTCCCCAGTGACAGTTCTGGCTGGCACTGGTACTCATCCTGAGCACTGTACTCCCCCAGGTAGCTTTTGGTCTTCCATTTCACTAGCATGACTGGTGTTAATTATAGCCCTGCAGTTTCAGCGGTGGGCAAGGCACCCAAGAGAAGTTGGTATCCCCGAAGTCATCCTGTGCGCCTAGCATTGGATTAGCACACAAAACTCTTCAGACCGAGTCCCTTGATAGGTCACACCATTTCATTAAATTACAAAATAGCTCATTAGATTGCAAGTCAGATTTAATTTTCCCTATATGTAAATTCTTAATGAAGAATGCTATAAACTTACTTGCTAAGCACTTTGCCTTCACTGGTAAGTGAAACACAGGTTGATGCTTCACGTCTAAAAGGGAGAGAAGGGGAGAAAAGAGAGGGGGAACATTTACGGCAAAACAGTGTGAGTCTGGGTGATGGCACTGAACACCCAAGGGATGCTGCTGTTCAGCTGGCCACCAGAAAGAGGTGGCCTCAGGAGAAGGAGGCTGCGTGGCCATACAGGTGGCTGCTATGGCCCTGTCATCAGGCCTCCTGCACTCTTTTCGTGTGCATAACATAGTACTGGCAGCTGCTCTTGCTCCTCACAGGGCAAGAGGGGTCTTGGCATTGCCATCTGCCCCCCTGGCATTGCCCTGTCTTTGGTCCACTAAACTGGACCCAACTAATGACCTTTGGCCATGGCCAGAAAAATACTCCTTTCTCCAAGCCATTAGTGTAACTAGGAATCATCATCACTTCTCTTATTATCATCCTTATGTCTTGTGTCCTCATCAAAGATATGATTTACTGTTTCCCCCAAGAGCAGTTGCTAATTCAGGGGATAGGAGACACTTTGAAGGCCAAGTACAATTGTACTGATGTAAACTGTCTGGTGGCCTATGGTATCTCATGTAAACTGGCTTTTCTGAGTCAAGTTCAGACAAAAGTGAATCTCACAAGACTGCAACTCTCAACCAGAGTTGCCAAGACAGTGGAGTTTGTGCTGGCTGTACACGTGCTACTGGGTGTTATTCTACCTAGCTTGTCCAGGGTGCTTCTCCGCAGTAAATCTCAGACTGGTTTTACAAGAGAGGTCAGTATCTTTACCCTCATTTTATGGGTAGATAAACCAAGGTGCAGGGAGGGCTTATGCCAAAAGGTCGGTGTCAGAGCGAGAAGCAGATAATTACAACAGACTTTAATGCATCATTGTGCATGAGTGTCAGGATTTCTTACTGCAGAGCCAACCACAAAGTTATGCAGAGTTACCAAAGACAGAAATAGAGCAGTACTGACCTTTTCTCTACAGACAGGGATTTGCTCTCCAGAGACTTTTTCCCCCAGAACCGGTAAATGACTAAAGAAGGGCAGGTGCCGTTTCTCCCCCTGGGTGGCTATGCCCAGAGGCAGTAGAAGTCATTTTTAGGATATGGTTTCCCTCCTATTTACATCAAGCTAGTAGCGGTGCTTATTTTAACTCAGTTGTCAAGTCACTTTATTTTTAGTTGTCAGCGTAGTATCATTTTTTAATTCTTGCCTTGTTTAAAACAAGTAAAGACATTCGAATGGGAACATGAAATTCACTGGAAGAATTATTTCTGCCTCACAAATATATATTGATAGCCTAAGAAAGCTGTGATGCTCTCTTTTCCATGACTAGAAATACTCCAAATCTCTAAAGCAACCCTAATATTTTACTCTAAAAGACCAAATCACAAGCTGGATTACCTTTCGGTAAGAACTTTATAGATTTTCTAGCTCTTACAGGGGTTCCTTAGGGAGTCTTAATTCATCCAAATGACATTGTTCTCTTGATGACTATCACACTCCTATAGGAAAATTTGCCAGTGGGGTATAATCTTGGTTTGAAAGATCCTAGAAAATAATACAAAATTGAATTGGGGGATGGGAAGAAGAAGAAGAAAAGAAAAGGGGGAGCAAGATTTTTTTTTTTTAAATGTGGTTCGTGAAATTCACACAAACAAGAAAAATCCAGTTGCCATGAAGACTGATAAGCCACATGTATTTCTATAAGCATGTGTCAACTTGATGTACTACACTTCTGTGTTTTATTCAATTACCACATTTCATAAGAACATGGTAATTGCCATACTGTGTCTACCTCATCCAGCTTTCCATCTGAAGAACATGGAAAAGAAGGCACTTCAAAGAAGAAAATGTCGCACTGGATCTGTGGAATGCACATCTTCCTCCTTCCCCCTGATTAACAGATTGGCTTTTGTCCTTGTGATGCACTTTTTATATCCCTTCATTTCTCTTCCAGTGTAAGAGTAAATATTCTTACCATCTACACTTCAGAAACTCATCTCTCTTTTTTTCTTTTTTTTTGATAGTTTTTAACTTTATAATACTTCAGATATATCCTGCCACAGGAAGTGAAAGTTGAAATAAAACCAGTCTATTAGGAACAAAAACATTAAAGATGAAAGCCCTCATGGAAACCAGTTCCAGAGTAATAACAATGATTCATAAAATATGAGGCTCAGTGGATAGAAACTGAAGGCAGGACTAAGACTGCAGTAAAAATGCATCCTGATTTATACCAGGTAAAATGTACCTTTACATTGCTTGAATGCCTTCTGCTCTGAGTGTTGCTAGAGGAGATGAAGTTTACACATGCACACACACAAAAAAATGTTTATCCATTAATGTGCACCTACATCTAAGGAAGAGATGGGTAGTTGGGTAGTGGTGCTCCGAAATCCCACACAAATTTTAGGGACTGAAAGACTGTGAGTAGTATTACAACAAGTACGTGGAATTACCCTGAATGTAGTTTCTTGTTTCCCAGATCTTTCTTGTTCTTACTAGGATTATATAAGATACTTTAAAGGCAAGTTTAAAAAGAGAGATTTTCCAGGTTGACTGCCAAGAAACCCAGAAGAATTGTCTAACAGTGTGCAACGTATGAGTACTTTTTTCAGCAAGAAGTGATATTTTTCAGTCTGCAGAATGACATTGTTTCATCCTTTGGGTTTTCATGTCCTTTTTTTTTTTTTTTTTTTTTTTGGCAGGGCTCTTTTATTGCACAATGATGATATATTTATTTTGAATTTTAATTTGCAGTCTTAGAATAGGTCTTTGGTGGCTGGGAGAAGTCATGACAATGAAAAAGAGTCTTCTCTGAAAAACAATATTCCAGTTTTAACCATAACATCTGGCCAAATTTTGAGTGATTTCTTGAGGGTCTATCATGAATACGTTTGTGGATCACCTGCTAGGGACATTCGTTGAGGGGTTTCTGATGGTTTAAGAGGGCTGAAGAAATGATGTTGGACAATAATGTGATGGCAATATAGTCACAATAACTATAAAGGACCAAATCTTTATTTTCTTAAATGTTCTCACTCTTAACACTTGTCTACACATAAAGACCCCTTTCCCTTATCTGTGCTACAAAGGATACAATCAGGCACAAAAGAATGGACTGATAGCTCATCATTTACCCGGCTTGATTTTCACTTGCTGGTTGATTTTGTCCCTGGAGCTATACTGCTTGCTTTCAGCATGCATTTCTTCTCAAAAACACTTCTGAGTTTCCCTTGAACTAGTAAATCTGTTGAGTTTAAAAGGAGAAGAAACCAGGGGATGTCTGCATGTAACAGCACTATTTTTCATGAGAATTTTTTAATGTCACAAAAACAATGTGTATCCACAGAGCTTTACACAACCTAATAAATGACCAGTTGACACTGTGCCTCTAATTGTCCTCAACTGGAAGCAAAAATGCTGTCTGTGAGCCAGAGCTGATTAACGCTATTGGTTGATGAATTTTCTTTTTTTAAAAAAGGAGCCAAGGGAGAGACACAACTGCTCTGAACTTTCGCAAGCACTGCCTCTGCTTTAGGGGAATTTTGATTTTTCCTGCTGTTTTGTTTGTTTTAAAAAAATGGTGATGTCTAATCTTCAGGAACGTACCTCATCATCCAACCCACAAACTGTTGGCAAAATAATAAACCTACACAGAATGTACTGTTAGATTCTTTTTTTTTTTTTTAATTCTTCCTTTCAGAGATATAAATCACAGCTTTTTGCTTTTGCAAATTGAAGTATAGGCTTTGCACTGGATAGTTGGCACCATTTCTTCTGGCCAAATGTTCCATGCTGCTTCCAAAGAAACTGTGGACACTGAGTTGGCTACAGTTTGCCTTTGAACTCCTTTGCAAAACCTCAGTCTTTATAGGCCTCCAAGAAAAAATATACATAGTTTATTTATTAAGTTGCAGTTTAACTCTTTTGTGTGTGAAATTGCTGATTTTTTTTTTAACTGACTTTATGGTTTTTAATTCCACTCTACATGAATGACATCATCTTGCCATATAGGTAAAAGCAAAACAAACAAACAAAACAAAACAAAACAACCAACCAAAAAACCAAACAAAAACTATACATTTGTTTACTATCTTAAAAAAGCAGAAAATAATCCTGAACATAAAATAGTTCTTTTGCTAGCTGGTTGTAAGTGTAAGTTTCTAGTAAACCATACTCAATTGATGCTGAGCAAATGTCCTTTCCATAATATTTCCAGATGCCTTCTCAGCTACACATTTGCCTTTATGTCTTTGTAATGCAGTCATCACACAGTGCTATCTTTGTAGCTTTTGCTGCTAGTATAACTATAATGTATTTCTAAGTAATATGGAAATAGGAATGCACCGCCTCCTGTGGTCTCACTCCTTGAAGCACTTGCTGGTCTTGTCTGTCAAATATGGTTTAAAGTTTTGATCATCTAAATGTTCAGCAAGGAATAAATGAAAGTTATTGGTGTGTAAAACATTGCAGATCTTGTGTTAAACTCGGACTTTTCCCTCTAGCATCCTTGTACTGCTTTCTTCTGCAATGCTTCCTTTCTATTGATGTGATGCCATCTTTGGTACTCTAACAAAGGGCTATATAAATGTTTGGAAGCCAGAACAGATGTTTCTGGGCAGCTTTCATACATTTTGCCAAGTTCAGGCATAAAACAAGATCCTGACCACTTGTGGTTATTGTAGATTGTATGATTTTTTCAAAAGAAGAGTAAGCGTGCTGGGTCCAACGACTTCCTGTCTTCTGGCATCCTACCACGTCTTCTTTAGTATACCATAATGTTTCTCAAGTTTGCTTTTGTTTCACTCTCGTAATTGGCTTTGTATATCCACTGACTGATCTGATTTTCCTATCGAGTCAGGGCTGTTCACTCCAGATTTTCACTAGTGTAACTGAGAGGAAAATTTGGTCCGTATGCTCTGTAATAAGATATATCATCACTGTCAATATTTTTCTTCTTCCCATCACTGCTCTGCCATATGGCAACTTCACAGGAAAGAGTTGAACTGCATATGTTCTTAGTAGGACTTCTTCATTCCCTTGCAAAATCGAGGTTGGTTTAATACCATTCAGATTTAAACATGGAGGAAGTCCTTAATCCTTTAGCATGGTATTTTCATCTAACTTCAGCCATCCAGAAGCTAGGCAGCCACTAGGAACCAGTCATCGGGGCTCCTTCTATAGTCATGGGAGGGAGGAAGCAACTGAGGGAGGGTGACTCATGGCATCCTAAGATAAGATTCAGGGGAAAGTATTTTTGTTGCAAACAAGAGCACACGTCTCCTATACACCTGCTGATCTTGGTGATGTTGAATCAACGAGTTGAGCTTCAAAGGCTCAATTTGCATTCATCTGTATCAGTGAATGGAATGAGGACAGGAGGAGATTTTCCTGAGCTGCTGGTAGCCTCCTGCCTGCCACATTTTGGCCTTTGCCAAGCAGGTTCTCCTCAAATAACACCTGAACGTGACTCGGTGGACGTCATGAGCCAGGGACTGTTTACAGTTGGCAAGGCACAGATAAGGCTGCCCTGTTTTGGGGTAGGAAATCTAGCCCTAGCAAGACAAGCCACATTATCCGCACGCTTTCAGGGCTGGAAAATGGTTTATGGCTCATATATTTACTGGTGTATACACAGTCAAAGAGATATAAGCAGTGATGAAGGTGATATAAGAGAATGAAAGATGAATTTGAGAGTTTATTCATTTACATTGCCTGAAACTGGGACTTGGGTGCAAGTAGCAACCAAAGAGAGAAGAGTTCTGTTACTGGCCCTTTTTATTAAGCATGTTTTGACTATGTGTCAGTGGTAGAGAATGACTGACCCCCTTTGAGTGAATATAGAAAACATTTGTAAAGGAAGACTTCCAGGACTCACTATACCTAAATGTTTTCCTAAAACCTGTCACACTGCAGATGTCCCTTGAAGCCATCATTAGGAAACCAATATCCAGAGGGTTCATATCCAGCTAAATGCCCAATATTACCCAGTGTTTCTGCAAAGTTTCTGAGCTCTGTTAGCTGGATTTTACAACTGGGGAGAAGTCTGCCTTAAAAACACTCACCACAGAGTGCCCAGATCCAGCAACAAGCAGTGCAAAGTGTTTCAGCCACTTTCAACCACCGTGATGAGGCCCAGGGACCATGGGATAAATTCGGATGAATAACCCTATTTCTAAGTTGTTTCCAGGGAGTGTGAGGGTGTTGCAGACATTTAACTGCCAGGCTATTCATTTTTTCTGCACTAATAGTTTCCATGATAGCTGACTGACCAGTCTCCCTGATGTGTCGCATCAATTTTCTTATTAAATATGAAAATAATGAATGTTAGGAAAAAGCCTAGAAAGATCTTCATCTTCCAGATTGGGCCATGATGCCAAAAGCCTGCCTGGCATCATCTCCAATATTCTGCAAACAACATCTGCATGAGCATGTTGGTTGTGTAACTCGTAAAGTGAACGTAAGTGGCTGCCATGATTGGCTGAGCAGTGCTGATTAGAGCCGTTTGGCTAGAGGGATGCTTTGCAGCATGTGGGAGAGACAGCCGTGCCCTGCCTTCCCCAGGAAAGGCACAGGTGCACCATTTGCAGGAATGGCTCTGGGGAGATTTCTGTCTCTCCCCAGCTCAGGCTTCCTCTGGTCCCAGATGTGATTAGCCGCACACTTCCACCAGAACAAGCTCTGCTGGCATGAGCACAGAAAATGAGCGCTTTGGAGCCACAAACCCACCTCTGAGGTTGATATGTAGAAGGACTCTGTGCCAGAGAGGTAGGGGAACTTGAGAGGATGAGTGAGGGACTCAACCCCCTACTCGACAGTACACCGTACTGCTGCTGGTGAGCCCTGTAACATCGCTGCTCATGAAAGAAGGGGCTCCAAGGGGCTTCTCCTCCACCTCCCAGAGCTTGGTGTGAATCTGCACGGAAAGGCAGGACAGGCAGCAGGCTGGAGCCCTGGCACTCAAGTGACATTTTTTTGCTGGGAACATCATTTCACTGCCTAGGAGGGAAAACTTGGATTTTAGAGCTGAAAAAGAACATTATGTTTTATTTTGTCCACTCTTAGGACAATTGTATTTTGTATATGCTATCAGCCACTTTAGGAGAGACAAAACTCACTTTTTCTGTCCATTACACAGGTTTAGTGCAGTTGATTTCAGCTGATTACTTTAAAACAGTATATGACAGCTTGTTTTTGTAGAAAGGCTGAAGTTTGACATTTCTCATGCTTAAGAGTTTCAACACTTTTTAAGTTCATTTTTTTCAAAAGAGTATAACATTTTTGTCAGAAGCAGAGCATGGCAGAAAGAAATCTACTTCTAGACAGGTACTCGGAACATCCTTGTAGGTTCTTGTTTGATATCGGAAACTTTCCAAAGAAAACAGACAGCAACATGTAAATAACTAAACCATACATGCAAACATGACACTGAAATATTATGTGCCAGGTCAAACTTTAGTTGGGTTAAGTCAGGCATTTAGAGGAGTAATCCTGCTTTACCCCACTTAAATATTACATCACTTAGGTAAGTTGTGACAGCTCACTCACTCCCGGGAAAAGCTTGCCTTATCCTCAAGGATGAATTCAGGACCTCAGGAAGCTCCCAAGTAAATGAAAAACAGAAACAACAGGCAATGGCTTAGTGGCTTAAGCCATATGCCTCAGATCTGTCTAGCCATAATTTCAAATGCCAGCAGGATCATTACCAAGCTAATGCAGATCTATTGAGCATTTGGCCATTCACTACAGGCAGAACAAGTCCTTTGAGTTAAATTCTAAGAAATTAGATCCTTTGAGCTTTTAATGGCTATTAGAAATCACAGGGCATTTTCAGAAGGGGATCTTGTCCCCTTAACCAAATTAAGACAGAATCTTGTCCCCTTAACCAAATTAGCCCTTTCCTCCTGCAAATACACTTTCAGTTCCTTATTGCAAAGGCAAGATGGGAGAGGATGAGAGAATGAAACTCTGCAGTGATGCCCTGTTATCTTGCAAGAGCTGTGCTACTGCTATCACCGTAACTCAAGGACATGGTGGTTTTGATTTTTTTTGATTTTTTTTTTTCAATGAAAGTCCCAGGATGTTGTTGCTGGACTTCCTCTACCGGTGGTAACCTCACGTGGATTTGTTTTGCTGCATGTCCTGGAGCTGCACTGTGGGGTGCAACTGGTGCACGAGCACAGTGAGCTGGGGACAGCGTGTGGGAGCAAATGCTGGTACCCGCATGCTGAGGCTTTTGTTGTCAGCCTTGGCCCACAATAAAGAAGGCTGGTCAGAGATAAAAACCCTCTGCCATCTGATTATGAAACAAAAGATGGACAGAGGGTAAAGGCATATGCAGGAGCAATGGCACTGTGGTGGTCAGTTGGGTAGGAAGGACGGTAATCTGATGGCAAGGGCTTGTAGCCACTATGGCAAAGGAGAGTTTAAAGGCAGACAGTGAGATAAGTCTGTGGGGGATTAGAGGAAACCGTCAATGTGTAAAAAATGCCGTGGGAAATAGTGCCAAATTGTTTAATTTAAGAAATATAGACAGGGCCAATGGAAGACAGCATGATAGATTAGAGACAGCAGCAACCATTTAGATAGTGAATGAGAGGTGTTATACTGCTGATGGGATGCGTAAGGTTCTCAACTGTGAAGAGGATGGCTGGGATTCAGCTCCAGATTCAGGCACCTAAATGTGGGCAAAAGGATGAAAGAGAAATGTGGGAGGAATGCAGAGGAAAGCCAAGGTGATAATGAAGGTATGACTGTGATTAGCACGGTGTAGATGATCCATTTCTTAAAGATTACAGATCAAGACTGGGTGCCTGATAGTGTGTGCTCATAGACAAATCACTTGGCTTGATAAAAAGATATTAAGTAAAATGCAATCCCTATCCTTAAAATCTGAGCAATTCTGTATTATGATTTATTGGTGTTCTGTACTTCCATCTGTCATGGGTAGACCTTCAGCATTTCCAACGTCAATGACTCAGTGCTGCTGATGCTGGAAAGTGGGCACTGGTCCAGCCTGGAGTTCTTCAACATCCTTCTATGAAACACTGGCAAGATTTAGAGACGCTAAGAGGCTTTCCCAAACCTGGATTGTATCTAGCAATAGGAGCCAGATCTCCTAGTTCACTATTCTTTAGCAATCAGCTGATAACATTCTCATGGCTTTGTTTTAATGATCAGTCATTTTGAAACTGGATAATGTTGGAAAATTGTCAGAATAGTTGAAAACAGCCAGTGAAGTTATATTTAGCAGATCGTACAAGTTTTAGTTCATTTTCTATTTTAGCTTTTTAATGAAACAGTTCACCCCAGTAAAGAAATAGTGTAAGTTGCCTTTTCCCTTTCAGGTTACACTTGTGATGAGAAGCACAATGTTTGAATTCTTAGGCTGGAACTGCTCTGCTTGAACAAATAATAAAACAGAAGACTGCACTTATCTGTAAGATAAAGACCTTGGAGCATTTTGGGAAGAATGTTTGAAAGATCAAAACATTTCAGGTTTCTCACCATCTCTGGGAATTGAAAAATAAACAGAATTAGCTAGAGATCTGGCTGAAGAAAACAATTTCTAAGAAAAAAAAATCCTCCTAAATATGTTGTTCTTTTTTCAGTGTTGTTATTAAGCCAAAAATTCCGCTGGTGCCGAACAAGTAATAATTTATACCGGTGCAAATCCAAAGTTTCAACAAAGATGAAGGAGCGCTTTTATGTTTAAAGTACCATTACCAGCAAAAGGCTTCAGAGCATTTTCCAATTTTAATTACTTCAACAGCATGCAAAGCAACAAAGGATAAGTTTGAACTATCTTGCATGGTTATGAAATGTTAAAGTCTAGTAACTGATGTAGTATGTGGTGCCTACATGGCTGAAAAGCCCAGGGAAGCAATCCTTATTTCCAGAGATTTCAGACCAAATCCTATCCAGCTTGATATTCAGTGAAAATTGCAATGTAATGGCTTTTCAGCCTGAAATGAGTTGGTTTGCAGCTAAGATCCTGTTGGAGATATGACCAAAGATTTGAATCAACATGACAGTTGCCTGTCTTTATGGAGGGAGACTAGATGACTGGTTGTGATTAGATATATAACTTTTCGATGGTTGGAATACGAGATAAATCCCACCCTCCCTTACCTCTTCCCTCATCTTCTGCACTGAGCCCCATCCATCTTTTGAGCAGCGTCGGCGGAGGCACCGAGCAGGAATACTTCATAAGCCCAGCTGTCAGAGAAGCTCGGGGGGAGCTTCCACTGTTACTAAAGCATTAGTCTCAGGGCAAAGGATTTTGAATCATCTTTTCAAGTTTGATCTTGTCAGTCAGCCTCCATCTTGGCAATGTATTCCTGATGGCTTTCACTTCCATAGGGAAACCTACACTGAGCCTGGGCTTCCAGTGAGATGACCGCCAAGGGTACTGCTGCTTGAGGCCAGGAAGAATTTGCAAGACTAGGCTCATGGGCACATGGGTTGAGAGTTTAGGATTATGTTTCTGCAGTCAGATATTCAGATTAACTCCACTTGCTCTGCAGCAGGCCTTCAGCAAGCTAGTACTTTGTAGGCAGGTATAAAGGCAAAGATCATTTAATCAGGGATGTGGTAGACTGGGTAGATGGCATAGGAATGAGTAAAAGACATTGCATTGTGGCAGAAAACAGATAGTTAAAGAGCAAAGCATCGTATGAATCTCTTGTTCTGTTGTGTCTTACCCAGCAAATTAGCTGGTATTTTGATTCAGTTATTTGGCACCCAAGACTTTCGGTGTTTGTGGAGGAGAGGGATGGGAAAACTAGCTTTTAAAGAATGAGGGGCTATGAATAAAGACCCTCTAAGGCACAAATATGACCTGTCACACTTTTCCCTGCATGGGAGAAAAGACAAAGCAATATTTTGGTGCTGCAGTGGGAGGACAAAACACTTCTGTCCAAGGATCAGACACATCTGTCCTTAATCCTGCATGCCTTTACAGCTGGCCTTACATGAGCTCTGCATGCTCCCAAGTGAACTGCAGCCTCGTGCTCACATTAGATCCATGTATTACTCCCCACTGTGTACGTATCTACCTAAAAATCCATAACTGGTCTCACATTGAATCAATGCTCACAGCCAACTTGTATCTAAACAAATTGAATAAAGCTAGGCACTCTGAAGATCCTCTTATTTATCCTAGGACAAGCAGAGAGACTCCCAGTTCTTCTGCTTGTGACACCTTTGTCAATAAAATCTGCAGATTGCACAATATAAAGTTGTTTTATAATTCATCTCCTTGACAATAACTGAACTTTTGAACAGGAATGCTTTATGTGGGTATCACAAGAACAGTGCTCAAGCAGACGTTGCATCAGAAAAGTGCAAAAATAAAATTTTGGTCCTCTTGAAGAGTCACATTTCAAGCAATTTTTTGATCTAATGAAAAAAAATCAGATTTCATTTTAAAGAAGAATTTATATTTGGCTGGCAATTAGATCATAAGTAAGAATCACAGGACTTATTAGATCATATATTCCATTCTCCTTCCACTGCAAGATCATTTTTCAGACCTGAGGTCTAACTGAATTATTTTAAAAGGACAAAACATCAGACTTACGGAAAGCAATGTTACTGCTGCAGTATTCACCCTTCAAAAATTGTTTTTATCCTGTACCTCTAAAAGTAACTGCTGCCAAAATAAACTACATGTGGAAATGATGGGAACTGGGTATCTATTTCATCGATTTGAAGATGATACCAGCTCACCTGCCTGTCCTGATTTGCATTCACAGTTGTTTGTGTGCACATAGTAGATGTTTTAAGTCATGCCCCAAGTCCTTAATATGTGTTTCATTTATTCTAAATTTACAGTACACCTAGAACTATTTCAGATTGTTGTGTAAGTACTGTTGTAGGTTTGTTCGTTTGTTTGTTTGTTTGTTTGTTTGTTTGTTTTAAAGGTGGAAGTTTCAAAGCCAAGTAGAACATTTAGTCAGGATGTCTCATTCATTTAATTGGAAAGCTTTATGTCAAAATCCTGGTCCTAGGAATTTTGAGCAGGGGAATTACATGTCTAAGCAGGAATTTCAGATAATTTCACCTGAAAGTAGGAACCCAAAGTTGAATTCTTAATATTTTATTAATTTGTCCCTGAGAAGAATTCAACTAATAGTTTCACTTCAAATTTTAATTCTTAGTATAATTAAAGCAAAATTGGCTGTGAAAGAGGCATTTTCAAGACCATTTTTGAACAAGGGAGTTGAAGAGAGAACTCCATCTCCAGTTCATTTCTTGGCTAAAGGTCTAAGCAAGTGACAAAATGGCTGGGTGAAAATAAATAGATAAAGAAAAGGGAACTGACAGTAATATAATAGCACAGCAGCCTGTAACTCATTAATATTCAGCCAAGGACACTAAGAGGTTTAGTAACATTAAACTAACAAGAGCAATAATGTTTTCTCATTCTACAGATACATGACAAAGACTTAGAAGTGTGAAGTGGCTTGATTTTCCTATGACTACTTAGAAAAGATGGAAAAAAAAATCTATTCCCATTTCTCTGGGTTGTGGTGCTCAATAGCTGCATCAGTGGAGGACCTGAGACTTAGAGGTTATTTGGAGCTTGCCTTCATGAGGGCAGACAAACCAAGAGCATGTGGTATAAAATATGCAACAGAACTACTCCATGCTCATCGGTTTTGTATTTTGGCGGGACCAGTGTGTACTTCAAATGTGTCATTATCCTTCAGAAGGAAGTTTCACTCTACTCTTCAATCAGTTCACATTGTTAATGTGCTCATCAACCAACTGAGAAGGATATACAGACAGCTGCGAGGAATCTAATTAACATTTGACTACAAAAGAAGAAATTGCAATCTACTGTACTATTTAATCTGTCAGAGAAGGTCTGGATTAGAAATAGGTTCAGTATTTCTCTGTAGCTTTTCCTCTGTTTTAATGTAATAGAATCATAGTCATTAGAGGTGGAGAAAACCTATTAATTTATCTTGTCCATCTTGGATTGCTGCTACTTTTACCCTTTGGATGACCTTAAGTAAAACCTCTTCCTCCTTTATATTTGTCTCCATCAAACACCTGCAGATTGTTATCATGTCTACTTTTAGTCATCATTTACTTGGGTTTATGTAATTCGTGTAATGTTTCCCTGCAGATCAAAACTTCCATCATTCTTCCTAGGCTCTATTCTCCTTAAACACCTTTCTCGAGTATGGTAAAGACTGCTCTCACCATCCAGAAGTACATATATTCTATATTAAAATCTATCTACTATTAAGTTTACAGTCACTATTAGTGAAGGATTCATTCAAAGTCACTTCATACAGTTTTGTAAAGGAAAAGGAAGAGCTATTGACTTTCTGAGTGATAGCTGCTCTTTACTGCATAGAAGGTAGGGCAAAAGTATTATGAAGCAGAGAGTTATTTGAAAAGGAGTCACTTTTTCAGATTAATCTGAATATACAAAGTTATTTATTCAAAAAAAAATAGGAGTAAGTTCTAATTTAAAATTGTTTGGATAGGGGAGAGCAATTGTGTTGACAGCAGACATATGAATGATGCTGTTTTTACAGGCGGACTGGTGAGAATCAAATTGAAGCTATTGATCTGTATTTGTGTAGGATCCCGCTAAACAGAAAGCTTTGAGGGCTTTGCCATTAGCAGCATGGGTCGTTTTACCAACTAGGAAAAGCAACACTCTGTTTCTGTCATAGGTGCACTATTGCTAGTAAAACAGAAGATGCTTAGTCTTCAAAAAATGTCAAGGGCCCTTCTGTAGAGACAGGGGTAATCCTGTTCAGATATAATTAAAAGCCTTTCCTCTTCCCTCAGCAGGCACACACACAGAAGATAACTCTTTTGAGGAAATACATCAGCAGGCTGGAAAAAATCTAAGTTTGCTTTTTTAACTTCATTAGCTTTGCGTCTTCTGTTTAGCAGAGACTGAACACAGGCTGAAAAGAGTAGGAGGTGACAGTAACTCCTTAGGTCTCAAAGTGAACAGTGCCTTTGGAAGAGTGTAGAGAGAAGCACAGATCTTGCTTAAGGAGGGCAGTTTGGGATCTTCCCTATTTCCCTCTAGAGTCTGTACTGCAAGTTCTTATTAGTGGCAGATCTCCTTGGGAATCCGGATGGTGGAGAGGAGCAAAGCGCTCATTTGTCATCATGGTTTCTGGTAGGACTGGCACCAGCAACTCAACCCACCAGGAGCATGTAATTGCATCCAGTGGGCAGTAGGAGAGTACAGCAAGTGTGAAAATAAATACCTTAGGCCAGCTCTTTTTTTTTTCCTTAAGTATATGATTCATGAAATTCGTTTGTTGTTACAGGAAGGATGGTTTTATCAGCTGAAGCATATTTCTTTCTTGTTGGCTTTGATATTATCAGGCTTGTGTAGAGGGATCATGTTTCAATATTACATCCATGGAGTGATGCTAGATAAGGGCAAAGTATTTGTACCTTCGTAATCAGTTTCCCCCATATGTAGAGTAACATTCCACTTATCAGGAAATGGAAAAATAATCAAGGCATCTGATTTCAAAACTTGCAAATGTATCCCATTTGCCTTCAAGTCACTAGGAGGAACAGTAGAATGTGTTAACCTTAACCAAACTTCAGATCAAATTGTTTAATCCTTGTGCTTCCATCCGCTAATGCTCTTGCCAAGGAATGCTGTAAGGTGAACTGAAGCACTATTTCCTTCATACATGGATTAATCTCATAAGTTTTTACTGCTTCTCAAGATTAAGTGGAGATGATAAGAATAAAAGTCTGTAGCTATAACATCTCCTCATGTATTGAACAAATCTTTAAAATACACTTAAATACACTTAAATACACTTAAAATACACTGAAGTCCCAATTACCCATTATTATTATAATTATTGTTGTTGTTATTTTTAGGAGAAGGAAAAAAAAAAAAAAAGTAAACCCAAACCTTTAGTCCAGAAAAAGTGAACTTCAGGCAGGAAAACAGCAACAGCCTACTGTAGCAACATTCATAGTTCTCTTCTGCTGTCAACAGAATTGCGTTGCCAGAAAGGTCAGCAAAATTCAGAGTACTTATCCAGTCACCTTCCATTTTTTATACATTTCTGAAGCTGGGAGATGATATTCTCTTTCCATCTGAGCTCAGTTATGGAAAAGAGAACTTAAACCACTAATATCTGGTGAGAATGACAGCTATATCAAGTTGCCAATGGAAGAGTTTGCCAAAGCTTAACACAGATTTAACTGTCACTGAAAATAATGTTAAATCTATATTAAATAAGGCTATGGACAGCGTTTCATAATTGCTGTGTTCATGTATATTATTTAGAGAGTGTGCTTTAAAACTGCCAGATTCTTGCTCATTAGATTATCACTGGTGATAGGGTTTAGTGGTGGTAAATAAAGTCTGTGTAGTAGGCAGGCTTGAACGTACAAGCCTTAATGCAATCAGCCTCTTTGCCCTAGAGTAACATATAGTATGAAATGGCCTTAAATTAGGAATGAAATAGATTTCAAACCTTTTTAAACTGCAAAAGAGATATAATGAGAACATAATATGAGTCAGAGTTGGTCCAATAGCAGACAGTGATAGCCAAAACACAGTAGTGGTATCAGATACCAGGAGAGAGCTCTCAACAGCCCCAAACAATTTTGTATTCAGATATGGATGAAGCTTATATAAGGCCACATTTCCACACATTAATCTGCAAGTTGTTTTAAAAAAGTAAACAGCCCTTAACTACGGTGTGATGCAGAACTCCATTAGAATGCCTTTTTAGCAAGGTTATGAATTTTCAGTAATTGCTTTGGTAATCCATATTTAGCATCTGCAGGATTACTTTTAATCAGCTTTGAGGATATGATTTGACACCGTTCATTTTATGTTTCAACATTTAACCAGTTAGGCTGCAAAAAATGACATCGTTTTGCAGACTTAATTTAAAGCCAATAACAGTAAAACAGTAAGGGTAAGAGGGAGGAGGGAGATTTGGTTACCAGCAAAAGATGAGGAAAATGGCCATGTGCTGCTTTAAAAAAGCACTCATTGGATCAATAATCATGGTAATAAAATGAGACTTTGTTCTGCTGTATCGCTTCCTCTCTGTAGATCTTGAGGCCCTTGTGCATTACGAGTCAAGATTGGTATATGTTCCGCATGTTTCTACTCCTTTTTTTTTTCTGTGGCTCTTAAATACATCACCTCTGCATGTATATGTATGTGTATACCGTTGTATTGTTGCTTTCTTTTGAGTAGTAACATTGCTGGAGCTTTTCTCTTAAATGCCTCATTAGTCCTGATCATACACAAGGACTAAGAGAGTATGTGCTCGTGGGGGGCTGACACACTTGTCAGAAGTCCTTTCTCCAAGGAATATATAACATTCTTGCCTAGACAGTGGATATGCAGAGGTTGCTTTCCTATCAGATAGTCTGCAATCAACTGGTTCCTCCTTTGTGCCTTTCCACCATGTGTTTTACTGTCTTTCCTTGGAGGTGGAAAGGTGTAAACATGTCTATACAGACTCGATCACAGCTGGCCCAGATCCCTATCTGACAATATGTATTAATAATTACTACTGATCAAGAACTTCATGTTTATGTCATTGCTTGCATCCTGTTGTCTCAGTGTTCACTCATGTAACTTCAGTTAAGCTTGATGTTATTTATGAGAAGGCATCAAGCTGAACATTCACTGCTGGGGTTGTCTTCAGGGCATTTGGGCCTGAGGTTTGTAGACAGAAGAGGATTTTAGGATCATCTGTTGTAACCTGCTGCAAAGCACAACCAAACCACTCGCCCAACTACTCTAGCACAGGACCCTGTGGTGATGGAGGTGTGTGATGGAGGACTGTCTCCATCAAACCTCTTAGCTGGGTGTTGAATGGGAGGAGATAGTCTAGAAACGTCTAAAATCACCAGGCTGTGGGGAAGTTGCTGCTTCCTCTCATACATCCCCGAAGCTGCTTCCTATTGCATATCCTTCTCTTTTGCCTCTACACTTTGCCAAGAGTGGCTGGTGTCCCTCGGAGCTGCTAATGTAGGAAACAAAGCACCCAGAAGGTCTAGAGGTTTGAGTTCAGATCTTCCCTTTATTTACCAGCATAAAAAACTCTGCTGATCCAGTCACCCAGTTTCACAGCATAGAAGTGAATCCTCAACACTTGCTCCACACAAGGTCAACCAATCTATAAAACAATACTTTTATGATACCTTTTTAAAAATCACATAGTTTGATAAAATATAAATAGCTGTTCAGTCTATTCACATGTCTATCCAATATAAATTCCCAAGTGCAAATTCAAGTGGCCCCTTCCAAGGCTTTCCTGTGTGTTTATCAGAAAGGTAATTGAGTTTAATGATGAGAAGAAAAGCGTTGGATGTGATAGTCTCAAAAAAAAATAAATTAAGTCTTTTATTTTCCCTTCCCAAGGACAGTAAATTCACAACAGAGCAAGCAGCCACTGTACTCTGCAGCCAGCCTACCTCAACCTTCAAGGTCTGAGAAGAGAGTTCAAAGAATTAGTGCCTGTTTCATGCTATTCTTGTAACAGGATCATCTCCACTAGTGACAGGAATGGCAATATTCTCATTTTCCAGAGGCTGCTTTGTAGCCATTGGATGGGAAAAACCTTATGATAACTGCAGCAGCCTGGGAGGGGAAATGTGAAGTTGATTTTTAGCTTTAGGCATCAAGTCCAGCAAGCTATCCATTTGTAGTGCTCTGTGAATTGAAAATTCATCAGTTTAAGGCAGACTCTGATTTTAGTTCACAGCAACTGATTTAGATTAATGTTGTCAGTGTGTCATTTGAGAAGTACAAATGATTTGAAAGATACATATTCAAGGAGTTCTTGAAAGTGACCTTATCTAAATTTCTTGCAATGCTTAGGAAATGTCCTCCAAAGTTGAATGTCTCCTTTAATACAAATTCCCAAGGCTTTTTTTCTAACCCCCAGCCAATAAGTGAAGACCTTAGAGTGTATTTTGCTGCTGTACAAGAATCAATTGACTGAAACAAAGATAACAAGAGCAGAACTCTCAGATGCTCCTGTGATAAGTGCTAGTATCAAGTCCTGGGTAAATATATAGAGCTCTTCTTGCTCCAGGTGAGATGAATAATACAACACCCACTATTTTCACTCACAGCAAGATTACACTTCAAACCAGCCAATAAAAAAAAAAAAAAACTTTTAACATGGCAAAATCCATTGAGGGAAAAAAAAAAAAGCAGTTGGTTAGTGGTAGCCAAGCCAGGATGACAATTAAATAGGAATTTTAAATCTGCTGGATCTCACCTATGGCACCAGCAAGAAGACAGGCAAAGCCTGAAAGCCAGCGGACTGCAGCATGATGCATCTCTGCAGCACAGTAAAGTGGTTCATGCAGGGAAAATGTCTTTGGAATGGGTGGCAGGCAGTAGAGCAGGGTGCCAGAGGGAGACAGGTTGCTGGGCAGGGAAGGCAGAGCCGGCTCCTGGAAGGAAAGAGCTGAGTGAGTGCAGGCACCATGGGCTGGGATATGGAGGTGACAGAAGAATAAGAACACCATTCCAGGCAAACATGGACACTTGTAAAGGCTTCAGCAAGCAACATGAGCACAAATCCAACTTCAGGCATGTAAGTAGCATCAGTAAAGGCTGGGGGCTGAGTTCCTATTTCCAACAAGTCCCCTTATTTTAGGGATGGCAGGATAAAACCCTAAGAGTGCTAAATGCATCTTTAAGCCTCTTTTATCATTTAAAGGAAGACTTCACTTAAGTGAGAATGAAGACCAAGTGGACTCAGTCCCCTCAGACCTACATCACAGCCTAAGTGCAGGCTAGTCACGGAAATGCCCATTGCTCAGACTTCAGTGCTCATTTTCCTCCAGAAACCTCTGTATCTTTCACACACAAGCATGCATCCTCATTCAGTAATTCTGCATGTCTGTGTTGAGTTATCTGCATTTATCTGGTAAATGAAAGGCCCCTTGCTGGCAGCGAAGCACAAACTCTCTGAGCCCTGAAGCAAATTGGAACAAGGCAACTCAGACAAGTAGGGGCAGCGTCCTGTTATACATGCTTGTATGATTATAGCATAGGTGTGTATGTGTATACACATCTCTGGTCAGAAAACACCCAATATCTACAGTCTCTCTGACTTAAAGATATGCCGTTTTGTTTTGCTTTGAAATTAACATTCAAAAATAATTTTTTACATAATGATACTATAGACCAAATATACGCATGTATATTTATATAAAGAAATGCAATCTTTAGAAACCCCAAGAAGTGAATGACATCCTTAAACATAGACTAGTGGCCAAGAATAATGTTTGTATATGGGGCTGAGTAGTGTGCAGAATATAGTTTTTCATCAAATCATGGAAATTAGAGATAGAAAAGACCTATTAGGTCATCCTGGCCATTCCCTTGGCACTGAGGGAGCACAAAAAGAAACAAACAGAAAAAAAAAAAAAAGCATTAAAGCTATAAAAAGGCTATTTTTGCTGAAATCACAGTGCAAACAAAAGTTCTGCAACAACCACTACACTTTATATTGAGACCCATCAAAACTGATGTATGGGAAGGAAAAAAAAAAAAAGAATTTGGAACTTCCTTTCAATGCCTTGGGCTTTTCCTTTCTCACATAACCAGTTTTCCGTAAAACTTAATGTTAAGACTTTTTATCTTGTTTCCAGTGTTGAGTGATTAAAAACTAAAGGGAGATAATTACAGGGACACTGACACAACATTTTATGTATTCAAGGAATTAAATGATTCTTGCAGAGCGCCTGTGAAATGAGTATGTAAATTTGCTATATTGACAAGTGCTTTATCAGTGCCAATGGATTTCTTGCTCTTGCTTTGTCTCTGAGGAAGACGAAGCAGAGGTGAAGTAACTATGAGGGCCAGCCAGTGAGTCAGTGGCAGAGCCAGGATAAAATGCAGGAATTTTGCCTGAGTTTTCTGGTGTTTTAGGGTTGGACACTTTCCCACGTAGCTCGGAAAGGAGTAAATGAAGATGCCAGCTCTTTGCAGCCACTGGAGCAGAGCAATTCTATAGGCTGGGCACACCTCTAGTAACTGCTAAAATCATTACAGGCTTCCCTAATTAAGACTGGCACAGTGTTTGCTGCTAGTAATATATCCCTGTAACAGATCTAACATTAAACATGTTCAAGTGGCAGCTGAAAAGGTTTTACCAGTGTCCACTCTGGATTAGGGATCTACTTTTTCTTGAAGGTCTTTTATTTCTTGGCTGGGTTTTGGTTGTTTCTTTTTAAAAAATTGTTGGCAAAGTAATTATTTACTTTCAGAGAGAAGGATGAGGGGTTTTTTGGTAACCATAATGATTTTATCCCATTTGCCTTCGTTTAATTTGGAAATGGAAACCATATCTTTAATGCTAATTAGGCAGCACATTACTTAGTCTTCCTGTCCTCGCGTAAATAACAATTAGCAATGATTTAGCAGTTGTACACTCTGGCATCTTCTAAGCCATACCATTGTATACCATTCCAAATTCCTTTGCATTAATTAGGATCATAAGCCAATCAGCACTAATTAAGAAGAAAATAAGTATAATAACAAATGAAACAAAGCTAGTGATTTGTATCTGTTCAGTAGTCCTTTTTCCCTCTGCAGTTTATCAAATAGTTGTAATGCGTAGGAACTTCTTCTAATTGAAACTAATTATGAGGTTTCCCCTGCTACTTTGAGCCTCATGTTCAAATCCCACGAAGCTCATTAAATAAGTAACAAAGCTGGAATCTTTAACACATATTGTAACTTGGTTCACGTTAATTAGCACCACGTTTTGGAGGCAGTAAGTGGCTGTTCAGCAGCAAACACTACCTAAAGGGACATTAGATAGGGATTTTTGCAGATCTGTGAGACTACACAGAGACCTCAGCTGGGCATCATTGGGCATTATCAAATATGGCTGAAATGTCACACATCCGCCTCAAGACTGTATGCTAAATTCATTACTTTTTCTATTCCGCCCATTCTGACCCTGTCTTAATGTCTGTTGTTATTTGGAGTAAGCATCTGGGGAAATGTAGGTACTTAAATATACAGTCATTACATCTGAAGGTCATTCCTGTCTATCAGTGACTGTGTCATAAAATAGCACACATTTTCCACTGCTGTTTTGGGTATCATTAGCACCATTTCACTTTCAGAAGTGGGCAGCAATCTAGATACCAGCATCCTTGCAGATCCCAGCCCTATTTAACAGATTGAAATTGCTACATGATGTTTAATGACGCTAAAAATATATATGTGGGTATGTGCCATCTCCATTTAGTGGTATGTAGCAATTTAAAGGTAAGCAGTTGGTAAGTGTTGAATACAGTTCAAGATTGGTGAAAGAAATCCACAGACCTGTAGTTTTGCATTTTCTCACTACAAATTCACCTCGTCTTAGGCAGTTCTTAGTACATTCTTATGGCACAGAGTGACACAGATGTTAAAACAGTCTGCTGCTTTGCTGCTGTACTGCCACTCTCAGTCTTCATGGACAAAGACACACATGACCTGATCTTATTGGAAAATCTCAGATGCCCTGAAACCAGACTGAATCAGAACAAATCACAGTCTAGTTTGTACTTGCATGGTATCCTTTTCCAGCTGCTATTGTTTTGTAGTCACTAATTAATTGACTTTTATAACTGATTAATTAAAATACATTAAAAGTGGTGTAGTAATTCTGTCATCCTGGATATTCTGTAGTTGTTGGGTCTGCTTTGACTTCCTGTCTGTGTGTAAGCAGATTGTCAGAGACCTCTCCCCCTATACACCCCAGCCCCCACCTACTATCCTTGGCACTGGGTCTGCCCCAAAGCCGTGCTCAGTCCCAGATTGCCCCCCAGGTCATCTTCCATGCTTTCTTCCCACCCATGAAGACCACATCTGGGCAGCTTGCAGTTGGGGCAGTCAAGGTTCAGGGTCCAGTTGTAACTGGCAATGACAGTTGGCTCCCATCATAGGCAAAGTGAGAAAAGTTCTCACATAAATCAAGAAGGAGGAAGTACCAGTGGCTTCCCCCCCCACCCCCCCCACCCCCCAACCAACATTTCCAAACAAACTGATTTCATCAAATGTCTATTATCATTCGAACTAGTGTTTAAAGGACTACTGTGAAAAACATCACAAAGTATCATTGCAGTCTTCCCTGATGAAAAAGATGTCCTATGTAAATTATGAAACTGTGGAGAAGTGTGCAGTCTGAAGTTACTGAAAATACCAAAAATGCCTCTTCCCGAGACCTGAAGAATAGTCACCACGTGGACGTACTTTCCAAGACATGGTAAAAAGCTACATGAAGGCAGTGCACAAAGCAATATTTGTTCTCGTGCTATCAGTGAAATGGCCAACACACATAGCATGCACAGTGTGCAGGGTCTTCATACATCAGACGGGGATCCGTTCTATTAGAAAAGTTGTCTTCTGCCATAGATGATAGACATAGTCTTTTACCTGATCAACTCAGTCCATAAATGATTGTTTCTACAGCACTGGCTTTATTAAATACTTCTTCATGGTATTGCACCCAGTGGTGCCAGCATCCCTTTGCCTTGTTCTGCTCGATGGCTGGTCAGGGCACAGATGCTGCTGTTTCTCTGAATCAATCAGTGGTTTGAGAGACTTCCCTTTTGGGTCAGTTAAAGTCTATCTGCAGTAGAAACCTGTTGTGGTTCCTAGATTGCAGAAAAGCAAGGTGATGGGAAGCATCTCCAAGAACGGCTTTGATTGCCTTCTCCTATTGCTTCCCTCCGGGGAGCAGAGGAAAGCATGGCTGATGTTACCCTTCTAGTTACTTGAGGGGTTTCTGAGGAAGAACTAGAACAAAACATCTAAATTTGCCCATCTTTGCTATTCTCTTTCAAGCACCCAAGGAAGCTGCATAGAAGAAAAAGGTTGGAAGAGGCTCCCCCTCTCCTAGTTGTGCAAACTGGAAGCTTCCGTGTACATAAAAATTAATATTTGGTTACATAGCACTCTATTTTCTGTAGCATGCCTCTAAAAAGCTGAAAACGGATTGTATTTTTCATAGGAATATATCAAAGCAGTATAATAAATGGAGCAACTGGTTCTGCATAATTCTAGCTTGCTGCTGGCCACAAGTATCATTTTTTCACATTAGGTTTCTTTATCTGAAAATAAAGTGTTTTCCAATTAAAAATGTGAAAAAAAATATACATAAATTAAAATTTAATTTTGCGTTTTCAATAGAAAACATATATGTCTAAAAAGTTAAAGAGGTAAGGAAGTAAGTTTAATGAAAAATAAAATATGTTGCCTTATTCCAGCATACAAACAATGTGTCTCTGAGCAATCCCAAATTGTACGAGTTAGGCTGTCCAGCTTCAGTGTGTTTAAAGCAGAACGTGGACCCATGTAGGTATTACCTGGTAGGCCTGCTCTCACATCCACTGAAGAAACACCTGAAACACTGAAGTTCACCCCTGGTTTTGTTACTCCTGAGCCCTTTCTAGCCACGTCTTGATGAGAGTCTGAAGACCAGACAAGTCAGGGAACCAAGGGACTTTTTTACTCCTGAGAGGTGACCAAGCCAATGGTGTGCAAAAAGAAAGAGGAAAGACAATAGCAGGAATTTGGACTGTACAGTCCTGGTATTGTGGAAAACAAAACAAACAAGGAGTGACTGGATTTTTATTTTTATTTCATATATCTTACAATTGCTTCTAATTATGGTCTGTAAAGAAGTGCTTGCAACAACTGCAGATGGGGAACGCTGGTACTTTCCTCTCTTGCAGAGGCCCTTTGAGGTTTGATTCACTTAAATCTGTAAAATGCTTTGAGATCGTTGAGTGAGAAACACAAAATAATAAAAATGAAGCTAAGTGCCATCGCCTGTTCTCCGCAATTGACATAGACAGAGAGGTTTGTTATTGTTCAATTTGTTGAGGAAAAAGTTGGCACATGTCTAAGGCAACTCTGCCCTTTGCCTCGATGTGAGCCAGAGTGGGTTAACATTGCAGTGAGCCTTACTTTCAGAAGGAGAGAGGGAGAAGGAGAAGGAGAAGGAGAAGGAGAAGGAGAAGAGAAGGAGAAGGAGAAGGAGAAGGAGAAGGAGAAGGAGAAGGAGAAGGAGAAGGAGAAGGAGAAGGAGAAGGAGAAGGAGAAGGAGAAGGAGAAGGAGAAGGAGAAGGAGAAGGAGAAGGAGAAGGAGAAGGAGAAGGAGAAGGAGAAGGAGAAGGAGAAGGAGAAGGAGAAGGAGAAGGAGAAGGAGAAGGAGAAAAAAAAAAAGCCCCTTTTTTGTGGAAAGGACTGGTTTCTGATTTCAATTATTTCTGAGTTGTAAACATTTTCAGGGACAAGGAATTCCTTTGCATACACATATTGCTATTTGCAAAAACCAGGGCCAGTCCACTGGAATTTTGTTTTTGTCTCAACAGAGTCATTTTATTCATCTGGGAGATTTTATTTAATACTCTGGTATTAATGACAGTAAGAAATTAAACAGTTGTTTCACTCATTTTTCTTCTTTTCAGTGTGTGTCTTTCTTCCCACCGCCCCCCCACCCCCGTATCTTTATAATTATGTTTTAAGATCGTAAATGTTTCCAAAGGTAGTGCCAGATTTAAAATACTGGTTGTTATTACAATGTGTGGGTGGCTTTACCCTCTCTGTTCGCAGCCTCCAGCTTTTATCTGCCCTTCTTCAATCCTCCTACTATAAGAGAGGAATCCAAGAAAATGAACTCATTTAGGGAAGAAGCAGCTTGACTCCTTTTATGATGATTATGATTATTTTAGTCTGGAGTGACTACCCTTTAAGCAGGTAAAACCAAAAATGAAGGGAAAAGAAAAAAAAAAAAAAAAAAAAAAAGCTTTGAAAGCTTAAATTTTGATGCAATAAATCAATCAGGCAGGCAGCCCCTGTCTCCCAGGCTTGTTTTCATCTCATCCCCCTTGTTGCAAGGGAGTTACTCCCATTTCATGCTACAGCGGCGGGGATGAGGATCCAACCTTCATTCTCTGCCAAACATTTTTAAATCAAAAAGACATTCCTGTAGGCTGCTGCAGCGTATCCCAAGCCCTTCTGTCCTTTCTGCTGCATACGGTGAGCATGAGGCAAATACTGCACGTTGCAACAGGCACAGGGAAGAGGAAGCAAGGAGCAGAGCCAGTGTCGTCCTCCCCTGAGTGCTGTAAATTTGCAGCCGGCACAGACACAAGGAAGGGGTGTGATGTGAGCACCCCTGAATAGGTGGTACAGGTGAGAGGATGGAGGAATCTGTCAAATTTATTTGTGTCACGTTTCTGCTAAAGGTCATGTGTGAGCGATGGGCAATTGCAACATCAAGCCCTGACCAGCCTAAAGTGCAGCATGCACCGAGGTTGCACTGTGCCAGCAGGCTTGAACCCCAAACCACCCCCAAACCTGGACCCAGCCAGCTGAGTGCGGGCTGAGGGAGGTGTTTGAGGAAGGGGTGCGTACTTCTTAGTCTGTGCATTTGGTGGAAATTGCATTACCCAACATTACCCTTACATCCACCTGCCAGTAAGTGCAGGCAGAGCACAGTCAAAACTCACCGCATGCGCTGAGCAGCGTCCTAGGAGGCAGCAGGAGTGGGACCGCCAAGCTGAGGATGGGTTAAGCTTCAAGTTCCCATTTTGTGGGTAAGTGCTGGGATACCAGTAGTATGCTTCGCCTGCATTTGTGGGGGAATGGGTGCTGGCAACGTGCGTGCCAAAGAGGCCTTGGAGTTTTACTGTGGCTGGTTGGTGCAGGGGGACCGATCTTCAGAGGTGCTTTTCTCTGCACCCGACCAGGTAAGGCAGAGGCAGCAGCCACTCTGGGAGCACAAGCTCCCACTCCTCAGCACTGCTGGTGGCTTCTCTGGCCCTTGCTCAGTGTTTCTTCTGCATTAAGTCCTTACAGGAGGGGTCCAGCACCACAGGAGCGTTGTTCTTGGGGCGTCCCGCTGCAGGAGGGAAGCTGAGGCACAGGGACAAAGCAATTTGCTCCAAGAGCAGGAAAGCTCCTGAGCAACAGCAAAGCCCCTGGAGCAGCCCAAGAATTCCTGTTCTCTTCTTTAACTGTTAATGTGATTCTCTGTAATCATTACAGTTTCCCTATGTTTGAATGAAGAGGGCCATAAAATTTAGCGTTATCTGTCTACATGCTCTCCTGATTATCTCTGCTCTTCTATGACTACTATTGACTCATTATCGGCGTGGCGCTGATCTGGACTTTGAGTTTACTGCTCTGTGGAAACACAGTAGCTGCCCAGTAATGTGGTTATTTCAGCAGGCACCCTTTTTTGTATAAGATAAGAACACAGTTGTATCTGTTTAGTGCTGTCATAAAGTTGTGTTAGGCTCTCAATAAAAAGGAGGCTCTGCTTGCTGTTACGCAGAGAGAGAGCAGCTTACCTTTGAAACCTGGGCTTGGATGAACCCAACTCCTGTTTAATGAACTGGTGGCTTGCACTTTTGATGTATTTGTTGCTCCTTTACTCAGAACAATTTTACTGAAATCAGGAGGTTTCCTGATATGTTAAAAATTCTGACTACATGTCAACTGCAGTCATAATCACCAGCCATTTTCTGCTCCCTCCCCTCCTCTATAGGGCAACAAAATGTTTGTGTTGCTTCAATCTTTATTGCTTCAAAGCTCTTTGAAACATGGCAATGTGGTTTGAACTCACAGCTATGCAGTCAAAGCCTGTCTTTGGCATTTTAACTTCAGCTGTTTATGTTCTGACTAATTAGCCATAACATGCTGGTCTGGGGATAATATATTAGATATGTTATGACTCTTTCCCTGTGCTTTAGTAAGTGGCAATTCTCCATCAGTGACTTGAAAGTGTGAGAGCCATTTTTTTCCCAACTTTTCTGGGGAAACAAATATTTAAGCTAAAGACACTTGATTTTTGCTACTATGGGTTATGGTCTGTTTTGATTACATTTTCTGTCTCAAAAGCCATTAGTATATTCTAAACATATGTAAGTAAATTGTCAAGTGAATGCAAAAGTGTTTGGGAAAGTCTGTGTGCCACCCAGACCAGAGGATGTAAGCTGGAAAGAAATTATATGAAAGAAAAAAAAATAATAAAATAAATCCATATTGTATCATTTAAGTCCTTTTTACATAAAATAGTCTGGAATCCTGCTGAGGCCCCTGACTTGAATGTGGGCTCTGAACCCCCTACTAGTCCATTAAAAAGAAAAGGGATATTTGGAAAGACTGGGCAAAAGCATGCAGCTGTGCTAACGTTTAGAGATTCTCATAACTCAGGTCCTGGTTTAGCAGCATCTGTAAAATTAACAGCTTCAAGTTTGGTTCATCCACAGGAACGGCAAATCTGCTGAACACATGGGCTCTTAGCATAATATTAACACTTGTTTGTGGAGAGATCACACAGAGAGCTGCGTATGGCTGGGCTCAAGCTGGTCCCGGGGTGCTGAGGGCATTTCTGATGAGCGAGGCTTGGTATTAAGACCCACATGGCTCAGGACGTGGAGATGCTGTGAACTTTTCTGAGTGCCGCAGCCTGTTTATTGGTCTTATTTTGAGACTCTGGGCGATCCTGAGGGACCTGGCCATCTGCAGCAGCCTCAGGCTTTCTTCTGGCGCTTGCCTGCTTCTTTGTAGGTCTCTGGTCAGCAGAAATCAGCAGAAAGTGGAGAAAAAAGAGTTCAGCATTATATAGTTTCCAGAGAATAACATTGCGAACTGCCTAAGCTCCCATCATTGCAGATTTCCCCTGCATTGATGGTGCAGAATGAGAAACCTGATGACTTCCTCAGAATGGACTTTGGGAGGAGAGCTCAAAGAGAGAGGGCAAAGTCACCACTGAAGGTTTTCTTTTCTCGTTAGAAATTAGAGGATATTATTTGTTGCTCTGTCTCTTTGCCCATTTATCCACTTGTCCTCACATCCACATCTATCATGCTGTCTGTCTGCAGCCACTGCGGCAGTCCATTTTTGATGTATGTAAATTGCAATAATATTACAGCCACAGGCAGTGTCACATTATTGTCAGCTTGCTGGAGTTTTATCTGCATTTACTACAAGGCAGGAGCAAACTGCAGTGCTGCACAACTCCAGGTGAGGAGCCAGGTCTCACCAAACTCTTCAGAGGGGTGTCTCTGTACTTTTCTTCCCAATGTGTTACCCAGCAAAGAAGCCACCACTCCATCCGAGCAGGATACGGCAGCCGTGCCCACCCCATGGGATTTCGTTAGGGCTCCTGCTGGGCGGGTGCCATCGGCACAGTGCCGAGGTGACAGCTCCAACGTGTGCACTGCCTTTGGCAAATGCTTCTTGACCAGGTCAGCTGGCGGGTCCATTTGCCATGCTGCACTGGATGAATTATGGGCTGCGGCCCTCAGACCCATAAAATATGTCCGGATGCTCCGCATGTGTTGTCTCCCTAATCCCCCTTCCCTCTCAGCCTACATGTAGCCCTGATGTCTTTATTTAAAACCCTACTGACTTAATATTTATATCCAAACCCTTTCATCTATTCCTGTCTCTATCAGAAGAAGATAACATTTGTTTGGAGGCACTAGCTGAGATTTTTTTTTCTTTCTTTCTTTCTTTTTTTATTTATTATTACTATGCCCCCAACATAAATTAGCCATTTAATAGTCAAGTAGCAAGGGGCAAATTTCTGGAGGGAAGGTAGCACACTGGGTCAAGGTCAGATAAAAAACAGAGCTGAGCTACTGCCAGTTTCTTTGTCAAGGCCAGAAGGGGGAATTGGGGCCAGTTTTCTTAAAGCCAACGGAGCTCGCGTTGATGAAGAGAGCCGCAGAGACTGAAAAGAGGTCAGTGAGTAATGCTTGCTGGAGCCAGGACAAGGGAATAACAGCATCGAGTGCCTGCAGAGGAAGACAAACAGCAGTGGTAATGTGGGCTACACAGCAATGTTGCTAAACTGTTTTCAGCACAGACCTTCCTAAAAGGCTGTTGCTCTGAATGGGGCAGTGGCAGAGCCAGCCCGCTCCTCCCGTGTCCTCCAGCATCTTCCCAATCTGAGGAGCGCATCTGCTTTCACTGCAGCGAGCGCCACACAGCTTGAGGAGACAGTTTTGTGCCGTTATAATTAAAGCTATTATTCTCATACACAGGCAATAGTTGGATTATCTAGGTCATCACGTATGTACAGCCTGGAAGGGTGCTCATCATAGCTGTGGAGAGCTCTTCCCACAAGCTAAGTCTTACTGCATGACACTAAAGAACATACAAGAGGCTATGTAACTTATTTATTTGCAGCAAAGTGTCATGTTCAGTCCTACTGCAGGGACTGGTTCATCTGCCACTGTAAGCAGTGGCAAACTTGTGGCAGAAGGATGCAGGAGAAGAGCCCTCAAAAACATCGCAGACAAGCAGTTCAGCATAAGTTCTGCCCCAAAACTGGCTTTTAAAAACCCATAATTTATGTATAAGATGTACATATATATATGTAAATGTGTATGCCTATTTATATATGTAACCTCTGAAAAGTGCATAGTATCTTACTTGCCCAGTTGACAATCCTTTAAAAGCCATCTTCTGCAGATGCTTGGCAGCTTGAGAAAATCTCTTCTCTCGAACTGAGCACCCGCAGCACTGTCCTTCCCACATCAGACGATGGTTTTTAAGCCCTCCCCTTCAGTAACCAAAACTAAATTAATCTAGCATTGGGAGAGGCTCATACAAGGAAAACCTATCTGACTTTGAAATAGTGTCTGCCAGGGAAGTTGGGGAAGCCCTGTTGTTTAAGGCTGAATGGATTGGCCTGTTCTGGGACAGCTGGAAGCTTGGGCTAGCTGAGCTAATATGGCTTTTCCATTTCTAATATATCTGACCTAAACTTGGACTGTCGAGACCCACCAACGCAGGCAGATATGCTTTCAAGGAACGCACCAGAAAATGAGGAACAGTTTTTTCAGTAGGCAGACAAGTCATAACCACAGGATCCCTGGACATTCGGTTGTGGCTTTTTGTCTTCTTCCCTCTCCAACTTCTGTGCTAAAACACTTTGCTCTCCAAAAGTAGCAAGGGCTCAGGCCTCCTGTTTCTGAACTGATGTCATCTTGTTTGGGAACTTGGGAAACAGAGTTCAAGAAAGAAAAGAAAAAATTATGGAAGGACCACTAAAGGGAAAGTGCTCAAGGATCAATGTTTCAGGTAGATGACAAGTATCACTCCAAGCAGGAAAAATAAACTTTGAGTTAGAAACATGGATATTAATGTTCAGACATAACTTGTTTTTTCCTCCCACTTGTCCTGGTCTGCGGAGTCCTAGTAAATAAAGTATTGTTTAATTTTTGTGGTGATTGTTCAGGATATGAAGACTTCTGAGCCTAAATATATACGTACTTATTAGTGTATTCACATTTCACTTTCTGTAACCTAAATTCTTTGGGGGAAAGAATATCTTTCCTGTAATAGTTTCATCATTCTTCCCCTCTGAAATTTGGGCTTTAGGAATAAATAAACTGTACAATTTGTGTCAGTTTAGCTGCAGGGATGAGATGGGATCCTTCCAGGGAAAAAGTGCTGTAGGATTCCAGCATTCAATTACAGTGACATCCGCCCATAAAAGCTGCATCTCAAGCACAGATCTAGTGTCAGAAATTTGGCAAAATATCCATTTGACACAAGCGGTCAGTAATTGCAGGAGTCAGTGATGTGGAGTGAGAAAGCTGTTCTGAGAGGAAAGCAACTTTTCTGTAGAGGGGAAGCTGGTTTATCCCTAGTAGCGTGTAAGGCTGGTCACAGTCTCCCTTCTCTACCTCATTTCCTATAGGGCAAAAGAGCATGGGGATGTGAAAATCAGCACAGTGTGGGAAATGAACTGAAAGCCTCTGTAATTGCTCCCCTTGGAGCTGAGTATAGACCAGGTCAGACCTGGAGCGTGACTTTAGTGGAAAACTGAAATCTGGGATGGAGGAGAATGTCCCTGGGAAGTCTCTGGGGGAAAGACGTAAGGTGTTCACCTAAAAGATTCCTAACTACGTCTCAGTTCAAGGAGGTGGTAACTGTCACATTGGAGAGGACTACTCTATGTGTCACCCAAAATCAGTAAAAATTTTTTTTTTGAGCTGCTAAATTCGAAAATCAATCTATATGTACCTTTTGGATAGGCTCGTGTAGCTGAAACAGCACAGCCACCATTTCATCTAGAGCAAGGTCTGGTCCCTCATGTTCACAGTTTTTCCACTTTCTGATCCTCGTAGGCAGATTTTTTGGAAGAGGCTTTTATTGTGGTTATTTATGAGAGCAATCAACTATATCTCTTTACCCCACTAATGTTAATGGTAACTTGTCCCCAACACCTCTGCCTCCTCCCGAGTGCTGAAAGAGCAAAACTCCTACCCCTGTCCCTCCATAAGTGACTACAGCAAAGCAGGATTTTCCTTCCTGGCCTTTGCCAACATGATGATACCCTGAGCCTACCCCAGGGAAGAAGGTCTAGAGCTCAGGCTCAGCCAAGGTGCTCCCCTCCCATAGCAGGCTATAGAGGCTATCAGTAAAGCATTTCACTGAGGTTTAATCCATGAATCATACCCTGAAAATAGACCAGGAGAGGGAAGTCCATCTCCTTGCCTGAAGACATTGATGCCAAACACTCTAACATTATGTCTCAGGCACCAGCAATTTGGTGAATAATTCAATTCCTTTTAATATTTACAAATAAGAAGTCAGTTTCCATTGGATTCAACTTGTTATTTCATGTATTATTGTCAAGATGCAGGAAGTATTTTCTCTCATCACCATCACAAGCAACTGTTTGTTTTTTAAAGATAATTGACATGCATTCATCACTTGACTCAAGCAATTTCCACTTTTAAGAAAAACATGGTATAATAGAATTACAAGAGTTGAAGTGGCAGTAGCTGGCAATATTAGTTTATGCAGCTTCTGTCGTTCCAGGGTCTCACTGCATGCTGGTCAGAATAGGATGCTCAGATTACTGCCAGGGCTTCCCTTGCCATCTTTGTCCAGTTGTTATTAATATAGCAATATTCATCCAAACGAATGAGAAAATTCTCTTGTGGGCATTCCTGTGTGTGTAGCCACAGCAACGCTGCTGTTGGCTGCGTTATTTGCAGTTCTTGTGAGTTTGCTGGGTGCTTCTTCTGAGGGAAAGCAGGAGCTGCCATGCTCTACCAAAAACATTCATTGTGTCTATTTAAATATATTTAACAGTTAGGAAGTGCAAATCCCTAAGCAGTAATTAATATATCCAAGCCTAAGAGGCGCTCTCCTTCAGTGCTCACCTATGAACTCTCCCACTCAAACCGAGATTCTTTTTTTTTTTTTTCCTTCATGCCTTCAATTTATCACATGCTTAGTAAAGTGAAGCCCCATAATTGCCTTGAAAATACACCACTGGGGAGTGAGGGTTGTGACTCAGATTAGTAGAGATTCAGTAGATCCTGCATCTTCTCCAGAGCCAGCACCAAGCCGATTCTCTGGGTTGCCACGATGCCGCATCGTAGGAGTAATGTGCTCTTCTCCACCCATGGTAAGGTCTCCTTCAGGGATATGAAGGACTCAGTTGATATTAATCCACTTAAATGTACCAGCAGAAGCACAGATCCTTTCTGCTTGGACTGGATGAGTTGCTGCTGCAGCTGGCAGGTAGTGCCCACTGCGGCCTCCAGACTGCCATATGATGATCGCAGCCTGTCCAACACCGTTAGCATAGTGGTGCTGTGTACAGAATCACAGACTGGCTGAGGTTGGAAGAGACCCCTGAAGATCACCCATTCCAACCTTCCTGCCAAGGAGTATCACCTAGAGCACAATGCACAGGATGGCATCCAGGCAGGTTTCAAGTATCTCCAGAGGAGATCCCACAACCTATCTGGGCAACCTGTCCCAGTGCTTTCTCACCTCGCACTACAGAAGTGCCCCCACATACTGAGCCAGAACCTCCCGGGCTTCCGTTTGTGCCTGTTGCTTCTCGTCCTGTCACTGGGCACAACTGAAAAGAGACCAGCTCCATCCTCTCAACACCTTCTCCTCAGATATTTATACACATTGATGAGGTCACCCCTCAGTCTTCTCTTTTCCAGGCTAAACAGGCCCAGCTCTTTCAGCCTGTCCTCATACAACAGGTGCTCCAGGCCTCTAATCACCTTAGTAGGCCTCCTCTGGACTTGATCCAGTAGCTCCATGTCCCTCTTGTACTGGGGAGCCCAGAACGAGACACAATACTCCAGGTACACACCGCCCTCCTGGGCCATGCTTCAGTGCTGTACCAGAGCCACCTGAGCATCTGTAGCCACTGCAAAGGTCTTTGAAATGAGCAAGGGAAATGCAAATTGTTGCTGACCTAACGAAGATCTGAGATATGGTTTGAGGGTGTTTCCTTATTTCTTTTCAAGTCGCGATCTTTAGGGTCCCTCCTTGTCTTCGCATAGTTTGTAAAGCGGATTTGTTTGTGGCACACATACAGTAATGGGCTTACAGAAAATACAGAGGGCTTAAGCAGCTTTCCTCAATGGCCTTTGATTCACTGAAATTTGCCCTGGGAAACATGGCAGTGGTGGCTGGTCTGCTCCATGCCTCCTCCTGGTGCTGTATGTTCCCCATTTCATATTCCTCAATATTCCTTCTGGCAGACGTGAGAAGAGGGTGGCAATAAAAGCCCATTTGTACAACCATGAGTTCACTGCCTCTACTCTAAAACAGTGAAAAACTAACATTCAACAATTCTGCTTTGCAAGCCGTCGTTATTTTGATAACACTTCAAGCGAGCAGCAGAAATACCGAGCAGCCTCGGGGCAGGGAGAATTAGCAATGACAGTGTCTTGCCTGCAACTGGAAGCCTCTTGAAAACAAAGTGTGCTTCAAGCTGGAGGCTGGGGAATCAATAGGGGATTGTTTGCATGTGGGGGCCACAAAGTGCCACTGCAGTTGAGGGTCAGTTGGCCTTACAGTTACAAACGGCATTTTTTGGAGGCCTGCAACATGCCTGTTTCTATTTGCAGACAGCAACTAACATGCCACACAAGTGGTCTGTAAGATTTTGTTTTTCCTTAAAGGACAATATATGTGATGAGGGAGGAGTGAATTAGCAGAGAGCTGGCTCTGCGTTTTGAGACCCTTGCTTTTACTTTTAAACGGTGCTCACTGAAGTCCTGCTTAGCCTTAATAAATATGTTTCTCCTGCCAAATCTTTGATGTCACGCCTGGGGAGTTAGCTTCACAACTCTCCATTTAGTAGAAACCTTTCAACTGAATTTACATGCATCAAGCTGACAATATAGGTGTTTATTTTATTTTATTCATTTAAGGCCCAATCCAAAGCACACTGCAGTCAATAGAAATCCAGTCATGGCTTTAGTGGACATTGGACTGTGCCATCATGAAAAATGTCTTTATTAAACACATTCCAGAAGTCAGATGGGCCAATATTTAGACAAGGTTTCCTTACCTACCCTAAATTCCTCCCCATTAACACAAGCAGGGACTTGTTTCCTGTGTTTTGTTTTTTTGGTTTGGGGTTGGGTTTTTTTCTTTTTTTTTTTTTCTCTTTTGGTTAATATTATTTTTACAAAACAAAAATGACCAGGTGGATTTTCTGATTCCAAAAGCCATGCAACAACCCAGGCACATTCAGCACTTTGCTAGGTATTCAGCAATGAGTAGGCAGAGATACGTAGATATAGGCAATGGAGAGGTAGGTACAGGCTCACCAGGGTCAGTTGAGTACCTAAGTCAGGTGCCTGGTACAGAAACAGTAAATAGCTTTGCACTACAACTTATTCAGGGTAGTTGAGGATCAGGTCATTAAAATAATTATTAATGGCTGTTCCTTGCACTACATAGGCTACGTGGACGTCTTCCTTTGCGTTGCTTCCCCTTCAACTAGCGGGCTTCAGTAGGTCTCTGTAAAGGGCAGCCGGATTTGATGGCATACAGATAAATCACTTATAGAAGGACTGAGGAAAACTAGAACTGTACATGATTAATAAACAAGGCTATTATTGTCTCCCTGTCTGATCCAAAAAGAGCAAATGGCCTCAGCATGCTTTCGTTTAATAAACACTGTTTCTTTACAATGAGCAGGTTTTTTTCACCTGCATATTACTTACTGCTTTTGCCAGCCCCATAGCTGAGATAAGGTGTACTGCTCCTATTACGGATAGGGGAAGCTGGGGCAGGAGTGTGTAGAGCAACACTCGCCAAAGGGACTGCATGCTTTTAGTCACCAAAACTCCACTTTTTATTCCCTGGGATGTCAAGGTCCCTCCTGTCATTTGCTCCTGAAGATTTCACCAGACACCATGGCAACTGACATCCCCAAAAGTCAGGCTGCTAATATTGTTGCCTTATATCAGAAATAGGTGATGTCTGGCTTCGTTTGATTTCTCAAGAAGCAACGGTGTCTGCATCCTGTGTTCAGCCTCTTTGAGCCCCATCCAAAGCTGGATGGAAGCAATAACATTGCTAATTGGGGTTCATTAGTGCAACCGATAATTGAATAGGAAAATGTGGTTAAGGGAAAACAAGGACTGGAGGCTTAAAACCTGTCATCCAGGTTTCCTACAGCCCTTGTGCTCCCAGGCTCAGCTCTTAATCCCAAAGCCTGTTTCTGTGAGTCTGTTGCAGTCTGCAAATACGTCCCTCCCCTGCTGCCTTGCTCATATTGCAGGCACCCTGAGTAGCCAGGGATCAGCAGCGACCCCCCTTTCACCTCCTGCATCCCACCCAGCCAAGCCGCGGGCTCCTACCTGCACAGCATCACCTCGGGAGAGCTTCCTCAGGAAGAGGAAGGGCCATGGTGTAGAAAATACCTTGGAGAAATATTAGTAATAATGCCTCTCTACCCTTCTTTCCCAGTACTTTCAGGGCATGGGGGAGGAATGGCCAAAAAAAATATCAATAATTAGGTTTGCCAGTTTTAAGCTGATTACAGTTTGCGAAATCAGTCATGAGAAAACCGGTTATCAATGTGCCATTTGTGATAGAAAGTTTTCCCCGGGGAGCAGCAGGCTTGGATCCTGCTCTGCCAGCACTTTAATCTGGCAGAATCTACCCCTGCAGGGCGCTGTATGCTAAAATGGGCTGAAGTAAAACAATACTGAGGGTGCTGGGGACCTGTCTGGAGGCATTCAGCACCTGGCAAGATCAAGCTGCAAGTCATGCTTCTCCTTTCTTAATAAAAACGGCTTTTGGGGAGGAAAAAAAAATAAAATCCCTCCCCAAAATATGTTATCTTTGAAAAACCAATCTGCCTTTGCAAGACAGGCTGTAATTGAATCCCAGCTGAACGCAGCTGCAATTGGGGTGAGGTGCCAGCGTCAGGAACAGCATCTGGAAAACCGCAGAGAACCGCAGAGTGGAGTTGCATAAGCTAAGAAGCTCTTTAAAATATACGCATGTGTGTGTGTGTGTGTGTGTGTGTGTGCACGGGTGTAAATAAAACAGAGAAAACTAAACAGAGCATCGGAGACCAGGCTAGAAAATGGCGGCGGAGCCTCCCCAAACTTCCGACTCGACCAGCATCCTGCAGCTCCCTGCAACGATGACCCTCCTGCATCTTTGTTCTTCCTCATACCCCGCTCCCGAGCCTGAGCCCGAGATTGTTTGCTTCTTCTCCCCATCTCTCCAAGGGATATGATTCACACATTTTCAGATTTATTTGAGCAAAATGCAATAAATATGCTGCTTCAATTTTAACTGCTGGAATGTAGCCAGGGTTTTTAATGAATCTGGCCTGTGCGATTGAAGTGGTCCAGGATCGCAAAAGCTCTGGGCACTGTTAGATTATACACACAGACATACACACACACATATCTCCCCCCACCTCCCATTCCCTTGGGGCTCTCTGAGTCACACGCGACTGCAGGTTTTTCAGATTCGGCTCTGGTTAAAATTAGCAAAAGCCTTTATTATTCAAGAAGAGGAAGGATTCCTATCACAGCTGCCGAGAACTGCCATATTTTTCTTGGATTTGCTGCACCGACCTATTATAATTTGGCTTTATCTGTTATTCTTTGTTTCCCTAAAAAATAGTAGCAAGCCTTGGTCCTGTCAACACTGAATTTTAATTAACTGTTCATGAAGATCACTGCATTAATCCGTAGCTGGACCATTGTTTTTTTGTTGTTGTTGTTTGTTTGTTTGTTTGTTTTTCTGTGCAGCTGGCATCTCTAAGGTTTCGATCTTTTATAGTAATGTTTCATAACAAGGTATGGTCAGATCTCTGCCGATTAAGGCACTAGTTTTACAAGCTTGAACAAAAGACACATTTCCAGCAATTGTAAACACCTTGTTTAAGTTATCAGAGCAGGTAGCAAAGGGCTTTCGCACCCAAATCTGGAGACATATAACTCAGGTGGGGTTCTATGAAGCCGGGCACCAGATTCATTCAGTTCACAAGCTACACTTAAGAAGAAAACAAAAACCGGAAAATGAGTTGTGATACGGTAAATACGGTCCATGTCAAATGAACAGGAAGATTTTGGACAGGTCCCAGGTGACAACAGAACAAAATCACCTCGACCCATGGGAAGAATCCCGCTCTAGTAGAAACAGTGCCACTGCTGGAGCTCCACGGTGTTTAATGGGTCCAAACTGACATGGAGGCATATTGCCAGGGCCACATGGAAAAATCAGAGGATGTCATTTCTCCTTCGCCTCCATCTGTGGATAATTGGTTGAGTACTAAAATTCACAAGGAAAATTTTGTTTTAGAAAGATGATAAAGAGAACAAACAAAAGACAGGAAATTAAAATTTATGTAAACATAGTGGTTCCCAGAGCAACTATAAATGAGCCACATTGCACATATAGAAAAAGGCATAAAAGTTAATACCATGTGCAGCAATACCATACACTATGTACGTACCCCTGGGATGATGTTACATTTGCTACGGGACCCATCATTTTGAATGGTTTGACTTTTACGTTTTTAAAGTCTCAAACATACCATTGCACTAATGCCAGGTGGGAATAGGCCATTTGCTGTTTGTTTGTTTGCTTAAAAGAGAAAGGACCATTTGAACAGAACAAGTCACAAGTCATAATTTTCTCTGTTTGCAAATGGGAGACAAAAGTTGCAGGCTTTGGTCTCCGAACTTTTCTGAAGAGTTTTGCTGGGGAAGTATTTCTGTGCACTGATTTAACACTCACAAAGCGAGATGGCAGGAAGGGAGAACAGCTCTCATGTTGAGATAGGGCAGCATGTGTTGCAGCGATGAATTATAGTGCAACGGTAAGTACAAAGCTTTTCCCTAAGTAAATGTGGGAGTGCGGAAGGGATTGACTTAGCCTTGTAAGCTTCATCTCTGAAATACCTAAACTCCTTGGAAACATGCCTTTAGCCTGCTCTTCTATTTTTTGCAAGTAGTTATCCTGAGTTTGATTCTCTGCTGCCTCATGCAGTTGTTGACATCAGTAACATGGGTGTAAAATGTCACCAGATCAGAAGGCAGCCGGCATTCACCTTGTATTTGTATTCATGACTATACAAGGAAGAGGGCAGCAGCGGGTCAGGCCCACTGAGATCCACAGAGATTACTTTGTCGATGTGGGATGTTTGTGTTCTGATGGGGTGTTTTAAAATCAACTCTTAAAAATGTGTTGCAGCCTATTTGTTCTGGTTTCATGGCAGAGCAGATTGGAACATGGGAATTGTTGTGGTTTTTCACGGTTTCGTTTTGTTTGTAGGAAAGGCATTGCATCACGATATTTTTTTTTCTCAAAAGATTCCAAAATTTCCAAAATGTGAAGTATTTGCCTGGAGATATGGCTTAGGATCAGACCTGGCGAGCACCCCCTGGGTTGTCAAAGTCAGCTCACCCACCCATGCAGGCAGCTTTCCCCAACCACAGGGCAGGGGCCATGTCTGGCCACAAGTCCCCCTCCTCGCTGTCCCACAGCAGCCACAACCTTTTGCCACAGCCTCTCCTTTGTGAGACCGTGGCACCCACGTGCATCCATCATGAGACCCTACAAAGGGCACCCCTGCCTTTCTCCCACTATGGTGGGCTGACCTTGGCTGGCTGCTGGATGTGCACTCAGCTGTTCTCTTACTCCCATTCCTCAACAGGGAGAGGAAATAACATGAAAAAAACCTCATGGATCAAGATAAAGACAGCAACTGGGAGATGTTAACAAGAAAAACTTGAGATGAACATTGGCAAAGTCTGGAATGATTGTGGGGAATTTTTTGGTGTTGTAAAGTTGTGATGGGATGAGGGCTGGAGTTTCACTCTATGTGCAAATTGTCCCCCTTTATCACAGCGAAAGGCAAAATGGGTTGCTCCTCCCTAGGCAAAAGGCAAATCCACCTTTGTCAGTGTTGTGAAAACATTACATCATGATTTTGGGGTGGGAAACTTTTTAGTACTGATGCAAGCGAAGTTTGTAAAGTACGTGTGATGAATTTGTGTGATCTGCAGGCAAAATGTGAGCTGCAGGAGTGGAAAGGATACTTCACTCAGTCCAGGTACATTGCTGCAGTGAAATCAGGGCTTGCACCCCTTGGGCATCAGCACCACCTACTGACACCTTCATCTGCCGGGGATCTCTCCATCTCCTTCCTGGCAATACAAGGCTATGTGGTCCCACCTGGGGAGCTGAACCTCCTTGTTTCTCCAGCCCCCCTGCCCCAGAGAAGGTGCTCTGCTTGCACTCATCCTAGCAATAACCCTCAGGAGGTGGCTGCCATAGGGAATTGGGTTGGAGACCAGGGAAGGAAAGCTTGGACACCTTTCTCTGGTTAGCGATGTGGACTGTTTCCCACTTCTTATATGTACTGTGACTCCTACAGTGGGACCCCAGACTTCGGTGAAGCCAAGTCCTTCATCTAATTCTTAATAATAAAAAGGGAGAGTGATATACTCTTCATGCAAAAATTTAATTTTTTTCTAATTCCTGTTCAGCTGAAGCAGCTCATTTCTCTTGAAACGCAATTGAAATGTCATTAGTATTTTCATTAGCATGATGACTGATGATACAAGGCAGGCAAGTAGATATGGGGCCTAGGCTGATAAATTTTCATGATGTTTTTGTAAGACTGTGCTAAACACTTCAGAAGTCACATGCCAAGTGGTTCCAGATCATTTAAAAAAACAGAAGACTTTTTTTTTTTTTTTTTTTTTAGCTCCTGGAATGAGAAACAGCCGCAGAGCTATACAGAAATAGCACAGCAATCCCTGGAAATGCCCAGCAGTTGCTAAACATTTTTTTCCTTTATTGAAACAGTTAATCTTCATCAATGGTGATATTTTACTGATGCATCATTGGCATTTTGAATTTTTTTCACATCTGTGAGGATTCACATCTCTAGATGAAATGGCTCTTTTGTTTGTGGGGAGGAGCGAAATTCCTGTGGAGAAGCCCAGCTTAAGACCTAACCATAACTTAGGCGGACTTTAGAGGCTTTTTTGAGAGGTTGAGCTGGATTTAAGTGATACATGTCTATAAGGCATCTCGACAGTTTGGCTTCCAGAGCCTTTTCACATCACTAAAATGAACAATGAGGAAAAGATAAACAAGAAGGGAGAGGAAATGTTAAGCTTAGTTAGTTGTCTAATCAGTCTGAGACATTTTGCCCTCTTTGCTATGAGCTAGCTTCAGACACAGATGAAGCGAATTATGCACTAGGGGTGACTTTTACTTGTATCTACTGGGTAGGCTATGTTTATTTCATTGATTCCTTCTCTACGTGCAAGCAATAACAGAGCTGTTTCCTGTAAGTTCCCATGGTTTTCTCTCACCTGTAACTTTGAACTGCAGGGTTGTTGGATTTTTTTTAATGTTCTGTTTACAAGGAGAAGGAAAAACAAACAAACAAACAAACAAAAAAAAAACAATCTCTTCTTTGCTATATCAAGCAAAAGATCCTTGTAATGGTACAGAAAACAAACAAACAAAAAAATCTGGTTTTCTCACTGGGTAACAAATCCATCCTAATGAAACAAGGGAAATTTCTATTTTTTTAAAATTTATAGCATATATACTTTGATGCCTTGCATTGCAGCCATGTTACTTCCCATTTAGGAAGGAGTTGACAGGGCATGTTTGTGCTGCCCCTTCATTGGTGACAAGGGGATATTTGCAATGATGAGATATTTCCCTACCCACAAGAGCCTTTGGGACAAGCAAAGATGAAGGCTCAGAGCTCAATTCATTTGCCCACATGTAGTTGTCAACTGTCATTTGAGATGCCTTGGATATCCTGCCTGGCCTCCAGCTGCTCTTGCAGAAGGGCAGAGGTCTTGCCTGAAGCCCTTTATCATATCTGCCAGCCACCCTTGGATGTTTCAAATACCTCAGGTCATTTCAAATACAACCAGGTGCCGGTATAGAGCTTACACTCCTGGCCCAGGGATGCACCATCCATATTCGAGCCTCTCCTTTTGAGCAGGAGGAATTTAAACCTGAGAGGCTGACATTTGGCCCTGGAGTTTTTGGGGGGATGCATCCTCTCACGGAGATCTGTGTGTCTACAGCAGAAGATAGCTATGTGAGTTAGGTGTCTCCACTTTCATTATAGTCGGGGAAAGTTTAGACAGTGGTGCCTGGAGAGTAATTTGTCTTGAAATAGAGAAGACTCCTACTTTTTCAGATGAATCACCCCCTCCACTCTTTTGACTATTGATTTGATCCCAGTTGCCTGTAACAGGAGCTAGGACAAAGCTCTCATGTAGAAACCTGGACTGTAGCCACCTAAATTTAGATGAGATGAACCCATTCTCTTCTCATATATTAATAAAGAACATCAGGAGGGCACAACTAAAAATCCAAAGATTTGTTTTTTTAGGCAAAACTCAAAATATTGGATGTGATGGAGCAGTCTTACTGGACAGTTGTCCCAGCAGGGGAAAACAAGGGCACCTTAAGTGGCTTTTCATGCCCAAACTGGTAAATAAGATCCCTTTTTATTTCTTCCTCCTAGTTTTTCTGCAAAACTTGCAAGGCCAGATGTTGCAAACAATTGTTTGTAACTAGAACCTATCCTTAGGTAAATCCCTACTGGGACCTGGAGTGCTGAGCAAATAAAGTATGTATCAACTTCATTTCAAGCATTTTCATTTGGAGAGCCTGTGCTTGGCAGTTTCCTGAAGATAATTTTTTTTCTATCATACAATGGCTTGACAAACACCTCAGTCAGGTTCAGAATTTCAGCAGGTTCTGCCACTGTTAAATCTTTCCGTTGTGATAGTAAAATTCTGCCACCCCAGCAAAGGGATCATAATTAAAAAACACTTGGCTTGTATGATCTTTGCTCCATCATGATGATCTCTCAGAGTTTTCTAGATGCTTAAATGGAATGTATTCCCACCCTGATATACCTGGCCTGGTCTTCTACACCAGGTATTTGGTCTGACTGATGCTGTAATATAAGCATATATGTTTATCAGGAGGGAAGTTAATTGGAAAAGAACCTAAAACATCTTGTTTAGGCACTATGAAATGTGAAAAATGAAGACAAGCTTATACCAGTATTATGCAGAAGAGCACTCTGGAAATTTGGAGTGGTTTCCACATAGATGTGCAGCATTCAAGTTGATAGCATAACTCCAAATGTCAGTGGTTAAAAGCATTTAGGGTTTTCCCAGTATGCTCTTTACGCTGGTTCTTGTCAGTCTGCTTTTCACACATGTCTGTAATAAGTGATTTCCCTCCTCCAGCTTCTTTCCAATCTATTCTTTGTCTCCTATTTCCATTTATTTCCCTATTTCATTCCACTTTGCACTCTTCACCTCTTTAACCTCTTCTTCATCAGTCAGATCCCTTCTTGTGTCTATACACTCCATGGAGGCAGTCTCTGACCTTATTACATGTGGTCTCTCTGCCATCCTTCAATGCTCAAGGAAGCAGTCTCCAGCAAGAATTTTAATGAAAACCACTCCCAATAAAGTATTTCTTATCAGAATTTTCCTTTGAAAAAAAATGTAAAATTCAAAGGTTTTACACTAAAGTTTGTCTTAGGTCAACAGTTATCCCTGACCTTTTTAGTAGGATACAAAAGAAATGATGAACTTCAGGAAAAATCCTGAGTTCTAGGTTGTTTTTGGTCCAGTTACAGCAACTATTGCTGTACTATATTGCTGTACAACCTGAACTATTAAAATAAAGCTGAACATTGTACTCCATTAAGTCATTCTTTTTCCAGAATTACATTAGAATATAGAAACAATTAAAGAACTATATACCATAATGCTAGCTAATTATTAAACTTTTGTCACTGAGGTTAATTGGCAATAACACTTACGATCTTACCTCTGCATCTATTTAAATAGATTTCAGTTTTCATATTGCAGTCAATTACTGTGGTTTTCAGAATGAAAGGTAAAAAAAATACTCCATATCTATTGATCTGAAATACAGAAAGGGAGAGAAAAGGAGAACGATGTATGTGCTCCCAGTGTATATTATTTTTCATCTCTGGTGCTGATAAAGCAAGCACTCATTTTAGTGATAAATCAGCATTAAAGTGGGATAAATGGACTCAGATATTAAAACAAAGCCAGCACAAAACCTTCTCAAAATAAAAACCCTCCTCCATTACAGTTTCCTAGATTGTAGAGTATACAGGGAGCTCCATTAAGTGCTGAGATTTTACTTCAAATGCATGGCATGCTCTGAGCATTTCTCATTGTATGAAGCAGGGCATAGCTTATTAGAGATAAAGAAGAAAAATGAAATGACCAGGCTACCCAGTGCTAACTGAGATGTCAGCAGTCTTGGATTCCCTTATCAGCTTCATGCCTGACTTGAGGGAAAACGTTTCAGCCCATCCTCGTCACACCTGTGCCTACCACCACGACATAGCTGCCTTTGATAGCGACCATGGTGACTAGAAAGGTAGGGACCTCTCCAAAGAACATTTTATATATTTCTGGACTAAGTTGGATGGTGGAGGTGCTCAGCTGGTTCTTTTGTTTTCCTTTTGTGTAAAGGTACAGGCAGTTGGGTTACAGCAACACCCCTGGAACCGTTTACTTTTCTCACACAGATATCACCATAGGACTACTTAAGTCGTTATAATGCTAATACGACAAAACAAAGGAAAAATATCAGCTAAGTTTTTGCATTATCCAGAAATTGCCTTTTACCCCATCCATATGCAGGGTAACCTAAGCCCATTTCTGGAGGAACGTTGCAACCTTTTTTCTCAGTGGAGGTATCCTAGTTGAATTTGTTCAGCAAGATGTTTGCTAATTATTTTGCTAACTTCTCATTTCATTCATCACCTTTTCTACACTAGTTGTGCCTGAAAAATGACTCCATCATTACACCAGCACAGTCCTGGTGCCTCATTCATCCTCCCCCCGCCAGCAACTTGACTCTTCTGCCCATGCTTCATGCCAGCACTCTCCTACCAAAGCTGTCACTGTCCCATTTAATCTGTGATAAATACAAACTGCTCCCAACTCCATTTGCCTAGGGGATATCAGCTCTATCTGCCACATTTAAAAATGATCGTCCCTGTTGTTAAGAAAAACAACAACTCAAAACACCACCCTTGACTTTTCTCATTACTTACAGACTGAAATTCCCCCATCTGTCTTTCCTCAGCTGCGTTCTTGAGAAAGAAATCCTATCTTCTGTTTCCTTCCTCCCCAGTGAGCATATCCTCATCCACTATGACAGTTCATTTCAGTTTGACTACTCATCTCTAAGCAGGTTCTTGCTCCTACCTTCATTTTTTTGTTTGTCTTTTTATTATTATTATTATTTTATTTCAGTCCCTTAGAATACCTAATGGCTTTTCATGCCTTAAAAACCAGACCTTTAGCTCTCTCTTCCACCCCAGCCTCCTGTACTTCCTCAAACACTTTTTTTTTCCACTTCACTTCTTTCAAAGATTTTAATTTTTGTCCTTCCCTCTCTACAAGAGAAGTTAGTTCTTCATCACTGTGTATTCAATGATTCAACCACTGAAATATTTCACAGCAAATTTCATCTCTTCAGCACTAGTGGTCTCTGCCTCCCTTGATTCTGTCTGCCTCCAGCAACTGTAAACTGGGACTTTCTACTCAACCTAAAGTTTCAGGCTCTGGACAGGAAAAGGTTTGACTCTGAACCCATGGACAAGCCCCTGTTGCTTAAACCCATGTCCTCAAGGCCTGGGATCCTGGAGCCTCTGACTCTGAATTAGCCTTTTCTTTTTTTTTTCCCTTGGCTTTTTCTCTCATTAAATTTATTGATTGCTGTCACCTGCCCCAAGTTCTGTTGGAAATCCTCATGTCATGTGTTTGACATGACATGACAAATTTTCAGTCCCCAGTCCCACCCTGCTGAAGGACTGGGCTGATGGGAAGGGCACGCAGAGGGCCTGGAGCAGACCAAGCATGAGCACACTCACAGCCCCCTTGGGTCGCTGTCCTGTACTCTCTTGACATCAGAACTACTTCCACCAGCTGCGTTTAAACCATTTTCATCTTTCAGTCCATGATGGACTGAACATGCAAGTGTACTTCACTTCATCTTCCATGACCAAGGCTGTACATCCTTTATTCTGCAGTCTGCCAACTCTGGATGGCTCTGTTTTTCTGATGGCGACCTGCAGAGGAGGATGGGAGGGAATGGGATTTGCGAGTCTTTTTCGCACCAGTATGGGAGGGAAAAAAAAAAAAAAAAAGGCAATGCTCAAGACTCTGTCTCCTAGGAAGCCTCATGTAGGTTTGAAACAGGTGGGAGATTGGTCTTTTAAATCAAATTACAGCTGATCATCCTCTTAGCTGGAGGGGCAAAGGGGATTTTGTGACTCATCCTGATGATGAGCAAAATCAGGCTTTCTTAGCCTTTCCTCCTTGGGTTTAGTTCTTGAATGACTAATGCCAACAGCTACATCTTTTTCAAACTTTGAATGCCATTGAAGCTCCCTGTAGTCCTGGCACCCAACCCAACTCCCAAACCTGGAAGATGAGTTGAAGCCTCTACAGACAACCCCACAGCTGCACATAATATTAGCAGCTGCTCAGCTTGCTTAAGGGACGCCTTGAGAGGCTTCAGGTAGACAGAAGTTGCCACTATGCACCCTGGCAGCAAACACGATTATCTTCCTGAAGAAGTGAAGAGAAAGGCTTGCACCGTGCCTCTTGAACTCAGGCACAGAGATCCACCCAAGTAGAAAGGAATGGCAAGATGCATTTAACCTCATTAGTTTCAGTAGGGCTGACTTTGTGCAATCCATCAGTGTACAGATACATTAGGGGAACTAAACTATTTCCACATCTCATTTACATAATGGATGGGATGTGAAATGAGTCCTATGGAAGAGAAGCGCCCTAGAGGCACTAAAGTTTATCACAATATGTAAGAGTTCTTTTAGATCATTGCATTAAATTTCCACTAACAAGATAACAAATTAATTGTCTGTATTACTGTACTAACCCAAAGCGGATAAAGTGTATCATTTCAGCAGAGGAAGGCAGCTGTTTAAGACAGCTTGGTGGTTATGGGAGGAGGCAGAGGAGATTAGTGTGTCTCCCAGCATTTGCGTGCCACAATGCCAGCCCTCCTCCTGCCCCTTTAAGAAATCTGGCTCTTCTCTAATCTGATGTTGGACTTGAGCTTTATTAGTGAAGTGAGGGAGAATGAGTAAATCAACTGTATCAGACAAGCCTCAGGACATCTGGAAATTGATCATTCTGCAGAAATAAGCACTCTCTGTTTATTAGCTGGGAGTTCATCACTATCGCTTCTCTTTATCCAATTCCTAAGAGATTTCAAAGCTATCATCATAGCATTAGCTCTTCTGACTGTGCTACTGCAGATAAAGATCAGAAGATCTATCTAATGATGGCTTTCTCAGTCTCCTTCTCTCTCTCTCTTTCTCTAAAGATATCCTGATTTAAAAAATAATAATAATAATAACAAAGAATTAAGAAAATAGCTGAAATGAAATAAGGCAGTCTCTGTGTCTTAAATTTTTGCCTGTTGGCAATGAGAGTAATTTTTTTTTCATTCTACAGGCACTCAGTTTTATTCAGGGGAACACATCCTGTAGAGTAGAAAATCCGTCATTGAAGAGGTAGAATTTGAAGTTTTTAATGTGGTGGTGGAAAAAGAAGGAAGATAAAAGGACCCGAAGCCATAAAGCAGTGCTGTACATTGAAAGTACAGTTATTTTTAAATGATAATACACGTCAAATAGAAGCCAGGAAAATGAATTCCGTAAGTTAGAAAGGTAATAATATTACTTTAAGAAGAATAATTACTTTCCTTAACTACATATATCACATAGTAATTCAGTTCTCCCTTCTGGAATATGATGCAATGCCAAACTTTTGACTGATTTATTTAAAATCAGCCTTCAGAAAAGATTCAGCCAGATACAAGGCTTCTTCTGGTTCTTTATTCAAAACTGGGCAGTTATCAAAATGCAAATAACATGACTAACTTACTGTTTAGATGTGCATTCCTGTAAAACTGCACTGTGTATCTACATCGTGCAAAGAGACCAGGAGAAAAATTTTAAGAGTTTTCCGATAACAGTGGTCGGATGCATAAACAATTTAAATACAGCCCTGGATTTCCAGAAATCTGTGGGGAGTGTAGAATTCAATGCAAGGAACTCTCTGAAGAAAAATCTTCCTTAGCAGAAGCTACACAGAGATCAATTTTATCAGCTGATTTTCTCTGTTTTGCAATGGCAAATTAATATTTATTATCTCTTTTGAACTGGCACTTAGAGTTCCAGCCTGGCTGCACATTGTACTAGGTTCTGCACACAAATAAAAGAAGAAAAGGTGGACATTGGCCAAGAACCTTTCCATATAAGTAGAAGATGAGAGAAAACAGATGAATGCAATAAGCAGAGTGAGCATGATCTAACAGTAAAGCAAGGATGGTTAATTAATCCATTCGTATAGAGCCTAGCACAATGGATCTAGACCACATTACTTGCAATGTAAGTACTTAATAACAACAATAAAGACTAGGCCTTTAAAATTAATGTATTAATTATCAGCCAGACCTCATAAGTTGCTTACCCAGTGAATGAAGAATACCAGTTTTTTTTATCCACAATATCAGGGGACCCATAAATCTTTAAGAACACGGCCCATTTTACATCAGTATTGTTTTACCTCATACACAGCCTTTCTGCCAGCCTGTCTTGAACTAGAGTAGTGCTACTACTGGTCCACCCTTTTATTTATGATCATCATTATTATTTATTTATAATCATGCCATTATTGTGTTAGGTTCTTGATAATCTCCTTCGTGTACGTCTGCCCTTGCTTTTGAAGCTGTCCTTTCCCTTTGCCCTTTCTCATTTAACAAATAATGATTGATTTGCTCCCTGCTTTGCCTGCCCATTGCTCACTTGCATGTGCATGCACTGTTGTCTGTGATATCAGCAGGACTCAGGAGAGTTAAGATATGAGTCTTCCAGGGGTGAAGCAGGCTCTAAATTGGAGGAAGTGCACAAAGATCAACAGAAAGGTGGCAAGTAAGGTCTGAATCAGACCACCCATGCACATCACTTGCCCTCTCTCTGGAGCAGCAAAGAATAAAAATCCCTGGAATCATGGGCAGGGGGGTGAATTTGAAACTGAGCCCCACCACCTCCCCCCCACCCCCTCCCCCAGACACACATGATGGTGTTATGGAAGATTTATTTTCTCTTGATTCAAATATAGTTTGAACTGGGGAGGATCTCATAGCCAGGCCTCCTAAACAGGGCTTCCCAAATGGGAAGAAATAGTCCAGTGAAAGGTGATGATGCCACATAAGTGGGTTGGTCTTCTTGAGGGAAAGACCTCCCATGCTGCAGCATGAATCAAAGCCTTGTGAGAAACTCCATGGCTTTCCAATGGTGCCTCCAATTCTCAGTTTGCGTTTTGGTATCTGGGAAAGAAACACGATGATTCTTCCTTATTGGCTGTTACAAATCCATAAATTATTCCTGTTCCTGAATTTGGAGGTGAATTTCAGTGAGGTGAGTGCTACAGACTAAAGAAACCAAGTGCATAAAACAAAAGACAGATGGCTGAGACCATGATTCACCAGTGATGAGCTGCAATTGGGCCAAGTAGACTTTGAAGTAATTCATTACATTTGTATCTCTTCTGTAGAGGGGGGATTTTCCTCAGTGATTTGTATGACCTTGCTAAACCCAGATAGGTGGTAATTGAGCAGCAACTTCTTCTTCAGAAGAAACAGAATAAAAATATTGAAAATATTGACTCACCCCAAAGGCAGTAAACAGCACTTTGGTCTTTGACCTTTAAGCATCCTAGGGTAGTCAATAACCTGGCTGTTAGATGCTGTGCCTGCCACTGATTTTGATTTGGGAGTAGTTTAACCTTGAACCAAGATCCAAGTAACCACGGCAACAGGAAGTCGGCCTCTCCATCCAAGGAGTGGGAATCCATAAATCAAGGTCCCTAATGCAAACACTGTGTGCAGGTAGAGATTTGAGAGGATAAGTGGTTTGTGAGGGATTACCTTTGAAAAATGAATGACTGTCCCTTGATATGTTGAAGCACAGCTTCACAGAGACTTTTTTTTTTTTATCAATAGAGGTCAACAGGTTACAGCTGCATGTTTTCATACAGCTCTTTATATAGGCCCTTCAGTTTAATTAGAACCAGATGTTGAATTTATGAGGTTGTTAGCATTATTATGTACCATATGCACATGCATATATGTGTACGTGTATTGATACATACATCCACATATGCACATTTCTTGCCCACAGACTACATTCATGAAAAAATAATGTTAAGCCTCAAACTCAAGCACTATGGAGTGACAAAACCTTAGTTTTGCATATGCACAGTTCCATAGTCCTGGGATCCCACAGGCATAATTACCTGGTCAAATACCTCGGTTTTTCTATGGGACATTACTTTATTCAGTGTATGGCACTCACCTAATGAACAGCTATTTGGTAGTTTGATTTTCCTCTCGTTATTCAGTGTGTGACCTCATGTCTCATTTATTCCACATTTCTAAGCCTTGCTATGAATAGATGAATGTTTCATGAATGTTGATAATTTTATTTTCGCAGCACTGCTCTTGAGATGAGGGGTATATTATTGTTCTCATTTGCAATAGAGAAGCTGAGCAGAGAGAGATTGAAGTTGAATGGATACAATTTGAGATGCTTAATACTCAATTTGGGGCTCTGGAAGAATGTGTGGCTTAATATGCAAAAACTCCTCAGTATATCTCTACCAAGCCATGACCTCTGACTGTGATTCTCTCTCTGTCCTGACTATTTCTGCTTTCGGACCCATTCTGCTGCATTAAGTCTGCAGGTTTTTTGTCTGGACTCCTTTCCCAGACTTGCCGCCTCTGTAGTCCCTCATCTCTCAGCCTCCCCTCACCAGTGTACTGCTTCTGTGTCTGAGTCTGACGGAGGTCTCTTCCACAGTTTCTGGGACCACCTGTAGGTTTCAGGTTTCCTGATATTTCTCATTTCACATGTAAGGGCAAAGGTAAGGACACTCATAGCAGCTCTGACTGCAAATGCAGGGAAACATTAGCTGACGCCTGGCAAGGCTGGGTGCAGCCAGCAGAGGCAGCCAACAGACACAGCACATTGGACAGGCAGATTTCTGGGCTCTGATTCGAGATCTTCTTGATCTTCTGAGACTTTCTTCCAAGGTCATTAGGTGACTTCTGGGATCTCTGTGTGGAGCTCTGCCAGATGCTATCCAGGTGCAACTGAGGAGAACAGCAGTTGCGACCTGCTACAGTGAATGAAGGCACCAGTCTTCTGACCTGATCTGCTGTCCAGGGAGGTTTTTTCTTTGCCTGGAGCTTGGATCAGGGACACTGTGGAGAGATAGCCAAGGCTTGTCCAGCCTTTGGACTGATAATACTGCTGCTCTTCCACATGGGCACCATCAGTACTGTTGTGGAGTACAGGAGCATGTCAGGCATGGCTAAGTGTTTTTGGGGGCTGTGATCAAGGCCATGGGGATGCGGACTGTTTTCTTCTCAATCCTGCAAGTGAGATGGAAGTGTTTGAAGAAGACTGGACAAATCCTGCATGTCAGAAATTTGTTGTGCAGCTGATGTTGGAAACAGGGATTTGTTTTTCCATGACCATGGGCCCCTTCTCAAGGTTAGAGAACCACTAGGGAGACAAGAGGTCCACCTGAGTAAATGGAGTAAAATCATATTTTTCCAACAGCCTGGCCAAGCTGGTGAGGAGTGCTTTAAACTAGAAATGATGGGGAAAAGAGATGGTGACCCACAATCGAGTGAGGAAGTATTGGACCAAGCTGTCAAGAAAAGGTTGCAGGGTGATGTAAGAAAGCAGCAGCAAGGCATGGAGCAATGCCTAAGGATGTGTGATGAACCAATTGAGCGCTTATGGGTCAGGATTCATGATCAGACAAATGTGGGCAAGGTTGCAGTGGGTGCTTGCCATAGACCACCTGATCAGAAAGGAGATGAGGCTTTTCTTAGATAGGGAGAAATCTTATGTTCACCTCAGTGTGAGAGAAGGAACAAGGCAAAAGGGAGGATCACAATCTTCTTGGAGAAATCTTATCAAATCATGGGATATGGCCATGGAGAAAATTGAGATCCAGGAGAGCTGGCCGATTTTCAAGAATCACCTCCTCCAAACTCAAGAATTATCCACAACAATGAACATCAAATCAAGCAAAGGTGTCAAGAGACTTGCATGAATGAGCAAGGAGCTACTGACTAATGTCAGAATTGAAAAGGAAGCAAAATAAAAAGGTAAAACAGGAACAGGTGATCTGGAAGAATATAGAGAAAATGTCTGAGCATGCAGGGATGAGCTCATGAAAGCCAAAGCCTATGTGGAGTTTAATCTATTTAGTGCAGAAGGACAACACAAAATGTCTCTGCAGGTACATCAACAGAAAAAAAAGAAGACTAGGGAAAATGTGGGAACAGAGCTGAATGAAATGGGGACACTGGTGGCAAAGGACATGAAAAAGACCAAGGTACTCAATGTCTTCTTCACCTTGGTCTTCTTGGTCACCTTGGTAAGAGCAGACTTAAGGAATCCCAGGCCCCTGAGACTTTTGAGGAAAGAAATCCTACTCCCGGTGGAGGAGGATCAAGTTAGGGAACAGTTAAAAAGACTGGACATACATAAGTCCATGGGACCTGACAGGATATACCCAAAGGTGCTCAGGAATCTGGTCAGTGTCATTGTGAGAGTACTCTCAATTGTTTTTGAAGCATGGTGGTAATCAGGAGAGGATCCTGAGGACTGGAAGAAATCAAGTGTCACTCCAATAAGTACAAGAAAAAAGATCCAGCGAGCTACAGGCTGGTCAGCTTCATCTTGATCCCTGGGAAACAGATGCAACAAAATAATCCTGGAAACCATTTCCAAGCATATGAAGGATACCAGAAGGTGACCAGGAATAGTCAATTTAGATTTATGGAGCAAAACTCATGCCTGACCAACCTGGTGTTGCTTATAACTTTGCCCAAAGAGGTTGTGGAGTCTCTATTCTTGGAGATATTCAAAATCTGACTGGACATGGTCCTGGACAAACTGCTTTAGCTGAGCCTGCTTAAGAAGGGGATTCGATCAGATGATCTCTAGAGGTCCCTTTGAGCCTCAGCTCTTCTGTGACGTTATGAATTGTCATGTCATTTAGTTGCCAAAACCTAATTTATTTTCCGTGTAGTCCATGTACAGGGTGAGATTTGGAAAAATAAGTGATTTAAGAAGGACTCCCTTTGAAAAATGAGTGTCTGTCCTGAATGTGTTGAAGTCCAGCATTGCAGAGACTGGGAGAGGTTTTCATAAGTTAGCAGAGGCACAACACCAGCTCTTCATCCTACCAGACTTTTGCTCTAGTCTCATGAGAGCAGAATTACTGCATTTTTATAAAACAGCAACTGCTAGGAATTTTCTAAAATCAGCAAAAACTCTCACTTCTACTGTAAAAAAACTGACTAAGACATTTTAGCTGACTTCCCACTTGATAAATTTCTTCTTTTTCTTTTTCTTTTTTTCTTTTTTTTTCATATACTTACAGATGCAAATACAGTATGTATAAACACACACAAACTCACACAAATGTTATATATAAATGGGTGGATATACATTCAGATTTATTAGTCAGGAAGATATCTAATATGCAATATGTGTTTCAAAACCAGTAGTTTAAATTTGATACATTTACAAGAAAGAAAAAAAAAAAAAGAGGTTCAAGTTGTAAGAGAGCTTGAGGAGCATTGCAAAGGGAAGAATCTACCAGCCTTTCTTGCATAGCTTTTATTTCTTCGAACATTTGATCTCTTTGTTATATTTGTACCATTCATTTATTCCGTTTTGTAATCCCTGTGTGAATAACTTTGATGCCATCACTGAATCTGTTGGTAGAAAAATGTATGACAAAGGGCTCTTTTTTTTTTTTTTTTTTAAACTCCCACCTCTTTGATGAGTTGTAAGGTACATTTTTATTAGTAAGGGGATTCCTAAAACTATGTAAAAGTGTAATGTTCTTTAGACAGGGAATTATATGCTGAAGCTGTTACTGATGCTTGCTCCTTACTCAGACGAAACACACATTGAGTCAAGTCACTGCAGAAGAGAAGTATATAAGTTTGTGTGGAGAACATACTATGCAAAGGATGACAAATAGACAATCTCACTGAACAGAGATAGGAAGTGTGTCTGTCTTTAAACATGTATAAGTTTGTGTATTTTCTCGCAGAAGAAAGAGTAACAATGTAGAATTGTTATTCTGGTTTGTTATTCTGGTTTCCCAGTGTTTATAAAGATCACCGATAGCACCTCCTGAAGCAAAAGTATTAGAAATTAATAAAAGTCTTGATCCTTGTTAGTATCAAGACCATATTAGGTCTTGAAACCAGGCACATGCAGGGAAATATGAACATATATTGGGGTAGCAAAGACAGCAGCTGAGTGCTCATCTCCAGATATTCCCCAGTCCAATTACTCCATCAATATTCATCCAAATCTTGTTTCCTTCCCCAGGAATTGTAGGAGCCCACTTAAAAGCAGACCAGACTTCAGTTCACAGTAAAATGGAAAGTTCTGCCTGTAACATGATGACCAGAAGGAAACCAGCAGCTGTTGACAGTGTTGCAATGCCGACTCCAGTATTATCTCTCCTACCTTCATCATCAGCAACATCTGAAGCAGGTAAAGTTGTTTCTCTCCATCCCCTCAATTTCTTCTCCACCTTCTTCCTTCCTGCACTGAACACTATGTGCTCTTCTTGATTTGAGCAGTAGTTGCAAATACGCATATCTGGCGTGATAATCAGGCTGTAATTTTTTCTAACACTTTCTTATCATTATCATCTTGGCATATCAAATCTCTTATTCACATAGTGCCACTTGCGCAATAATAAGGATACAAGTAACACCAGCCCGTATGGTCTAGCAGGGGACTCTGAAGCAAGGCTCTTGGGTTGCTTTCTCAGCCCTGTTGTTCATTTATTTGAATGTTCCCACCCCTGTAGTATGAACATGCTGAATACACAGTGAATAGCTAGGGAGCAGCTGAGATTTCTTTCTGCATACTTCAGTGATTTTAGCATAATATTCTGTCTTGCAAATGTGAAATTGTCTGGGGCAATGAACAGTGATTTAAAATATATGGGAATAAATAAGCAGTAGTAGCATGTTTTTCAATCAACTTATATTTTGTGCTTCTGTTTGGAATCAGATTGGAAGGTGATAGCTTTATACAGTCAAGAATTGAGCCAAGGCATTCAGTCATCATCATGCCTTTGGGGGGGCATGCATAGAGAAATTAATCCTGCATTGTGTCTTAATTTCCAGTGAATGGGGAGCCCACGGTACGTTACCCTACATGCAGGCATTAGGAGTTTCTTAGTCTTGTCAAACCTCTGATTCTACATTCACAAAAAGATATTTGTATCTTTGAGTTATGGAATGATAGCATATCTAATTATGCAATTGAAGGTGCTGTTTCAGTGTGCTCTTTTTGATTTTCCTCTAGTTTCCTGAATAAATAGTGAAAAACAGGGAACCATGCTGTAAAGTGGCCTCTATAAAGATAAATTTTTATGTAAAAAAAATCAAGAGTCTCTGTTTAGCCTTTAATACTTTCCTATATATAAACTAAGGATAGATTTTTAATGCAATAGAGAATGAAAGCACACAAATATTTTATGATCAGTTTCAAGATGAAAGTGTATGCTTGACTGCCTAGTTCATTCTTTCCGTTTTCAGAAGTCTAATTAAATTGTTGGTTTATCTGTAGCCCAGATGTTGAAATAATTTAGTGAAAACTGAAAGAAAATGTGTTAATGGGAAAACAGGACAGTGCTATGAGTTTCCTGTAATTAATGGAGAGCTCTTTGAAAATTCCTCCATTCGAATGAAGTCAACAAACTGAGCCCAGCTGTTGAGCAAACAGTCTTCTATGTGCCATGTTCTTGCAAGTGGCCTCAGGCAACTCTGAAGGGATGTAGAATGACAGGCAGTAAGATTGATCTTTAGTGCTGCAGACATACCAAAGCCGTGCAGAATAAAGTCAGAGGAGCAATGGAGAACTTCCAAGACATCTGATATATCCTTGTTCAATACCACTGTGGTGGAGTGGGTTGTTCAGCTTCCTTTAAGCTACCTTTGGAAACATATATTTTTGGTATAGATTTCTCTTATTACCTCAGAAGTTATTTCCAGCTATATCAATCCTCTATGACGTCCCAGCTTGGCCATTTTGATTTGTCTCTGCCTATGAGATACAGCCTCACTGCATCTGCATACCATGGGGAGGGGAGAAATACAGGGCCTCTGTGTGCCTTATTTTAAATGTGCAAAGTTTTTTGTTGTTCTTGTTGTTTTGTTTTGTCTTGTTTTTAATGCAAACACTGCTGCTTGCTTTTCTGGTGCAGCGAGGTAGGTTGTTTGTTTCTGGACAGTAGGGAAGGGATGGAGGAAAAGTACAAAAGTTTGATTGGACAGAAAGCAGCAGCAATGTGCAGCAGCAGCATGTAAGTTTACGGTTTGTTTTTATAGCCTGCATTTGAGACACAGTGTTTGCAGGAGACACTGCAGAGTGCCTGTCTCTGGTAGCACGTGGAAAGCCTCAGACATCCATTTTCAGACAGAAGTCCAGAAATGCTGGTGCTTATCTGAATTTTCTGTGTCTCGGGTGACCAAACTGCTTCTATCTCCTATCGCGCTCTAGCAATATTTCTGAAAGAAGGATTTCCTCTGTAACGGGTCCTCCCCATGGAGTAAGAGAAAATTCAGGGGGCTTTTCTTCTTCTGTCAGCTTTTCGTATCAAGTATTTCTAGCTTCTGATCACTTTGGGCTAGACTGTGCCAAATAGCTTCAGGGCTTCACAGAGGCAGCACATGGCCCTGCAGCCTGGGGAGGTGAAGGGAGATAACTATGCCCAGGCAGCAAAGTCTTCTTCCTTGTACTCCATCACCTGAAGGTTGCCATTGTGTTGTATCATCTCTTCAGAGGAATATTCCCATCTTCCTATGTCATATGCAGACACTACAGACACAGTTACTACTCCCAACCTCCTCTTCATCCCTTTTAAGATGAATTTCAGCAGACAAAGATAGGGGAAAGTCTTCCTCCCAGAGGAAAGTTTCCATGTGTAAACAGTAAAGTATGTGCAGGAGGAGAACAACAAAGCCTAAAAACAAAGCAGACCAACTTGGGTCCAGGGTTGGGCAGAGGTCTGTCTGGATAAAATGGAAAAGATTAGTACTTAGCTTTGGTTTTCAGCAGAGCAGTATATCACATGGCAATATAGCAAAATATTTTATATCAAAGAATGCTCACCAAGAGCTCCAGATGAGTTGATAACACCTAATGGCTCTCACTTCAATAGTGGTTTATTTTGGCATATCTCCCTGATATTTTGTCATATGCACACCTCATCAAATCTTCCCCCTGCAGACCCATCAGACTCCTTTCCACATAGCCTCCCTTCTCCAAATGTAGGATCAGATGTCCCTGACTCTCAACAGTCAAAATAATATTGTGTTTCCTAATATCACCTTTAAAAAGCCTGACTTGAAAGGATATTACTTATTCAAGACGTGTATTCTGACTATTGGCAGACTATATAACACAATTTAAATATTTTCTAAAGCATGCGAGTTCAGCAGCTTGCTAGGAAGAAAAGCAAAAGCATTATTAATAGTTTCTAACAAGCTTCCTGGGAAAGTCATAAACACCCCAAAGCATTTATGAAAGAAAAACTACTACAGTAAGCCAGCACAGAACAACATTTTTTTTTTTTTTTTAATTAAGAGAGAATGAGTTTCAGTCCAAAAGGAAAGGCTCTGTCAGCTTGCAAAATTTTAGGATAGCAAGAAAGTTATCTCAACAACATGAAGGAAGACATTTAGTGTTCAGCTCACAGATTTACATATAAGAGTAGCTATCTACCCCTAACTGTGTATTAGTTGATTTCAGAGAATTAGGCAGTTTGGCAGAAAGCAGATGCCTGCATTTGCTCCACTCACTCCCTGTCTACATGCCATTGAGCTCCATTCCATTCTCTGAGCCTGGGTGTCCTGGATGTGTCGGGTGACTACAACATCCATCAGGGCTGGCACAACCAACAGGACACCTGCACCCTACTTATTCAGTATCCGGGGATCAGAAGGATGCCCATGGTCATCTCAAATGGCATTAAACTCCCATTTTAGAAACAGAAGAGTAGGGATACATCCTCTACTGACTGTATGGAGCAGATCTCCGTTGACTGCAACGGGGTGTTAATACTAGATAGCAAAATAACAGATACTAATAGATCTCAGTAGAGACATAAAATCTTGCAGATTCTTCTTTTCAAATTAACTTCCTGCCCTTTGGCTTGCTGTCTTTCCAATTAAAGATGAGAGTAATACCAAATCTCCGGATTTCACCATGGACCTTGCAATTTTCCCTATATTTTCACTAAAATTCCCATCTGCAAGATTTTCATCACCAAATGAAAAATTTCAACTTTACTTTCTGGGAGAAAAAAAAAAAAACCACAAACAAACAAACAAAAAAAACCATCTTGAACATGAGAGTTTTCAAAAAGTCTTGAAAATGGGCCCTGGCAGTAGTGATAAAAGGCAAAATGTGGACAGCGAATATAAAGGCTGTGCAAAATGTGTGATTTCTTAAATCCTCTTACCTGAAGCCACTATCAGGATCTGGGAGGAACCCAAGAGAGTTGAATGCTTAGGACTGGAAATATTGGGACTTTATATGTTGGTCATCAGTGAAGCCACAGAGTAATGGCTTTTTGTAGCAGGAATCTAATTTGTTTGATCAGATGACAGAGAAGGAGCTCACAGCCACTTGCACTTAGGACTCTTATACCCACCCTTTTTAGGGGTGACCTACTTGAGAGGAATTTTGTGCAACTAATTAGATTTTTCCCTAGTAGTTTGGACATTTCCTTTCCTTTCTCTTTTCCTTTGCTACCAAAATGAGTGCATTTCTCTTTTCTTTTGTCCTCTGTGAATCACAAACTGTAAGGGGGTTTTATTTTTCTTTTTGGTGTGGGGAGTGGGTTACATATGGAAAATGTATTTTGTTTTGTAATTAATGAAAACCAGACTTTGGGAAGTTGGCCATTCAGGTCTTTATTTATAAGAGAGCATATGTCTGTGCTTTGTTTATGACTCACTCCTACTTCTTGCATTGTAACTTGGGTTTGTTTATGCAAGCTCTTTGCTGAATCCAAGCAACATGGTGGTATAAGAGCCAATAATTTATGTTGTCCAAGAGGGGAGGACAGTAAGTGATGTTTGTATGCTGAATCTGTCATAGTGAGCAAGGGAAGATTCTGCCACTTGACAGCTCCTGGTTATCTACAGAAAATGCTACAACAGCAACTTTATTTTAAACTACTGCTAGAAGATTGCCCTGTTAGCCATGAAGGGAATGATAACCCCACAAATGAACCTTTCTCAAAATCTTGGCCACTCTGGAAACTTCAAAGATTTCAAACCCAAATGACTGCTTGACAGTCAGGTGTAAATTAAATTTGCAAGTAGATGTGGGCTGAGGTTAATTTAGTGGGATGTTTTATTCTTTACTGAAAAGAAATCATGAACTCTATCATTTCTTTTCCAGCAGCGCAGAACGGATATGTTAGGAGTGAAAGGGAGCACCAGTTATTGCAATAACAGAATTAATACATACAGTTTCACTCACAAAGGGGTAGTTACTTATAATCCAAAATGCAAATCTTGAACTCTGAACAAATGCCACGTTCGTTAAAGGACAATGAAACAATTTAAGAAAAACAAGCAAGGTCTCGTGTCCTAAGCAAAGGCCCAGGAGCCAAGAAATGCTGGGTTCTCTTTCCAGCTCTGACAATGACTCACAACATGACCTTGGCAAGAGACTTAACTGCTTTGGACTTCACTCAGATCTAAAGTAAGTGATCTGAACCAGACAGGAGTAAGCTTACTTCAGGGGCAATTAAAGTCAATTATACGACTGATAGTTTCAGCAAGTTTCTGTGGAGATGGTAGTAAAGAAATCCAAGCGGGACTAACGAATTTACCACAGGAGAAGAGTGTCGCAGAACTTTCCAGTGCCCACTATTTTCAGTAACAAACACTTTTCATACTATCTGACATCCATGGCAAGCATTAAAGACCAGGGTGAGCCATCAGGAGTATATGTTTGGGGTACACAAAGTTTAATAGTTACGGTGGACCAATGTTACACCTATGCTAAGCTGCCCTTTCTTCATCCTACTAGAGGCTTAGGAATGAGACTGAAGCACACCCACAGTAAAACATTGCTGTAGGAAAGTTTTGCTGCTTTAGAAGAGAAGAGAACTGGAGAGAGATCACTGAGGACAACTTAGCAAAGTTGTGTTTTCATCTAGAACAGTAAAAGAGGAGGTAACAGCAATTCTTCTGGGACTGTAATAAATTACTTTTTTTTTTCTTTTTTTTTTTTAATTGCTTGTCTGTGCAAAGTCCTTTCTCACAGCCACTGCTTCTTCAGTAGTCATATTCAGCCTATCATGCTTGAAAACCCCTAGTCTTCGTGATACTGAAAGCAGACAAAGGAGAGTTTCCACTCACTGTTGTTTGACCCTGCCCTGTTTCTGTCCTTGTCTCCCAACAGCCAGCCCACCACTGAAAAAAAGGTTCAAGCGCCGTGAAATCGAAGCAATCCAGTGTGAGGTGCGCAAGATGTGCAACTACACCAAGATCCTGTCCACAAAGAAGAATCTGGATCACGTGAACAAGATCCTGAAAGCCAAGCGGCTGCAGAGACAATCAAAGACAGGCAATAACTTTGTCAAGAAGCGGAGGGGGCGTCCCCGGAAGCAGCCCCTCTCCTTTGACGAAGACTCCAGAGACCAAATGCCCGTTCTGGAAAAATGCATTGACCTTCCCAGCAAAAGAGGTCAGAGACCGACACTGAATCCATTGATATTGGAGCAAGCAGCCACCCAAGACACAATCATGGCCACCATTGAAGCTGTCATACACATGGCTCGAGAGACGCCACCCCTGCCACCTCCTCTCCCTCCTCCCCCCCCCCCACCCCCTCTCCCTCCACCCCGGACGCCCCGGGTTGGGAAAAGGAAAAGCAAGTCCCCGCAGGAGGAGGAGGAGGACGTGAAGGTGAAGCGGCACCGGAAAGGCAGAGGAAATGAAAGCGAAGGCCTCCCGTAAGGCCAGCACACCCCGTCGGATGTCGGGTGCTGGCAGCAGGGCGCGCCGGGACTGATGGACTGGAGGCACACGGTCTGCTTTGCCCCCGCGGCAGCACCGGACTTGTTCTTCAGGTGGCTGAAACCCACCATGGAGAGCTGTGCCAGCAGGGGTTCACATCTTCCTCTTCATCGCTTCGGCCCCGGTCCCTCAGGAAAGAGGGGGAAAGGGTGAGGGGCTGGAAAGGTAGGGGCGAGGGGGGTGGGGGTGTAAAAGTTGGGGATATCGTCTACTTTGCAGAGTTTCCAAAACTAATCAGCATCTCGGCGTTGCTGTGCTCACACCGTACCCGGAGGCGGGAGGTCGTCCTCGCAGAGAGCTGAATGTTGTCACTAGGGCTGCATGCTTGACTCTGATTCTGTTTGGCAGGCCAGGTGAAACTAAGAGTAACCATACCATAGTAGAAATCACTGAAAAAAAAAAAAAAAAAAAAAAGAAAGAAAAAAAATTTAAAAAAAAGTGTAATTTTCTCAACTGTGATCTTGGTTATAATCTGTTTGAATTTTTCTTTTTTTTTCAGTTTTATATACCTACCAGGTTTTGGGGCAGCATAACTCCAAATGCCTGACTCCTGCTAGAATTATGTATTTTTTTTTTCTCATTTACTTGCCTAGTTACAACTAGCTGCAATATAGGCAATAGAAAAGTAGAGCCTTACACACACACACTCTCATTCTGAGTGCTATCCCAAGGAACGACAGAATATCACAGCATTTCAAATAAGGTGTACGTGGATATTCAGTTATGATAGCATGTTTCTATGAAGCAACTTGGCATTTCCAATGGCATGTGAAAAAGGGGTCATCCATCAACCAAGTTGTTTTGATGTTCGGTACATGTGAGTAGAGAACAGCAAGACACTTCTGGGGAATAGAGTTATAGTAAACATGGACAAAATCACCAAAAAAAAAAAAAAAAAAAGATTAAAAAGAGAAAAGAAAAAAGTAGGACAGAAAAAATAGAGTAAAAAGACAGGGCCCAACCCTACCAGTTCTTACCACTTGCAATTCCCAGTGAAATTATGGGAAACCCAGGATCCGAATTATTTGCATTGGGTAGAAATGCCTTGATAAGTTCTTTTAAAGAAAATAGATAAAGTAGATTCTTTAAAAAAAAAAAAAAAAAAAAAGAACAAAACCCTATGGAAAATAGGTTCTTTCTTGGCAATTATTTCTTCAAAAAGAAAAGGAATAAGTGTTCTTATCTGAAAATAAAAATAAAATGTTCAAAGGGTATCACCACTGCAATTGTATTAATGCCACTTTGGACATGTTCTCCAAGTTGTGGTTGCCTTAATAAACTAAAAAGAATTTTTTTTTTTTGTACATAATGTAATTATAAAGCTCTCAGTCTGCATGGATGCAAACTGTGTGTGACAAATCGTCTCTTTAAATGGTCAGTTCAAATTGTACATTTCTCATTCGAGTTGTACGTTAACCATTGATCTAACTTGGGTAAAACACCTGAGCTTCATTTCCACAGCCCAATCAAAATGTTTAACTTAAAAAAAGACTGATCGTGAAGCTGTTCCATTGCAGTAACAATGCTTTAAAAAAAAAAAAAAAAAAAAGTCAGTTGTTGAAATTTGAAATAGGTACGTTCAACTTTATTTTTTTTTTAAAGTCCTTCAGTACACTCAACACCTGGTATGGCAAGATGGATATTAAAAATGGGAGGGGGAGGGACAGAAAATTCCAGTAAGGGAGCGGGGAGTGGAATTATTTAATGATTCACAAGCCAACTGTTATTCCCTTTTTTGAGAAATCTTTCAACTGGCATGTTGCCAAGGAAACTTCAAATAGCACGACACTAAAAAAAAAAAAAAAAAAAAGACAACAAAAAAGTCCCCACAAAAAAAAATTACATTTTTATTCTGTTATTTATTTACAAAAATCATATCAAGACTATGGTGTTAAAGGGACACTGTAAACATACAGCTCATTATTCTTAGAGACTGATTTTTCTTCTGTGATAGCACCTTAGCTTATTAAAACTGAATGCATTTGGGGATTGACTGGGGCTTGGGGGCTGGGAGAGGTTTTTTTGTGTTTTTGGGGAGTGTTTTTTGTGTTTTTGTTGTTGTTGTTGTTGTTTGTTTGTGTTTCTTTTTTAAGGCTGGAACAAATGTTGAGATCCTATCTCCTTAAAACTGATAAGATGGATCACAGAATTTTGTTTCTGATCTGTTTTGCATCATTCATCATACTCATTTGTGCTTTTTGTTTTCCAATTAATGCAGCTTAGAAATAAACTGACTGGTTGCTACTTCTGTTGCAACCAACTTTGCTTTTAAGTTCTCTTGAATCAGTGCAGTGCTATCGACTAGGCCTGCAGGAAAAAAATGCTTATGCCTCCTCCAGCTCCTCCCTTCTTCCTTAAAACACATTGGACTGAGGTTTAGTTGATTCAGAAACCTTTGGTTTTCCATCTTTCCCTTGGGCCTGCAAATAGTTGACAGTGTCTCTTAAAATGTAAGAAAAAAAAAAAAAAAAAGTTTGGTATTCCAGGTAGCCTATAAACTGAAACTAAGCCATCTACCCTCAGTTTCATCTTCAGTGATCTCTTTATTAGCCTTGAAGGACATTTCAACACATAGCAAGCGGAGCAAAGGTCTGAAAGGACCAGATTCTGTCACTGAACGCCTGTTGAGGTTTTGAGATGCATCAGACCTTACAGAGTGCCAGTAAGGGCACCTAAATGACTCTATGATTCTATGAAAATGCTCTTATCCTTCCAAAATGTACTATCCAAGATGCTGCTAGAGGCAAAGTGTTTAAGGGCAGCCTCCACTTGGAAAGCACAACCCCATATGCCCTTTACAGACCATTTTGCATATGGCGAAAAAAATAAAAAGGCACTTTTGGTCCTAAAAAACTAAGGGTAGCATTCAAGACTTGGTAACTGCAATCTGTCCACTTAGGATGGGCTCTACCCTGGGTGCCCAAGGTTTGTTTTTCTTAGTGAGAAGGTGCTGAGAGAGCACGGCACTGCGGTACTGCCAGGGCTGTTTGTCCAAACACCAGCCTGGTGCAGACAGTCCTGGCTGGCAGGAAGATTAGCTTGTTAATTTGTATGAAAGCAGGCTGAAAATACTGTTAGATGGCACTCAGAATTTGTGTTCTGCATGTTGCATAGTCTATAAATATGATAAGCAAGTTGCTGACAGAATAATATTATAAGGCGATGTACTACATGCAGATCATAAAGGATTTAGTTTTAGGGCTTAAGGCTAAAATCCCACTCCTGCAGTTTATTACCCAACGATATTCCAGTAATGAGCTTTCTGGTTTTTTTTTTTCTTTCTCTACCACTAGGAAGATTTACTGAGGAACTCTCTAAATTCTCTCCACACATTTCCAAGGACTGTATAAAACTGGGGTGAAAGCCCTTTTGCTTATTAAGACCAAAAATACCTTTCAAACACGTCCATCGTGTCACAGATTAACACGTCTTAGCATGCTTCAATAAAAACGCAAAACAAAATCACATGGCTCTCAGCCATATGAAATGAGGCCGCAGGTTTGCATCTTATCCGTGGGTCCTATATTCCTCATCCCGATGTAAAAAAAAATGGGGATATAAATGTGCAGGGAGAGAGGAAAAACAAATAAATGATTGCTTGTGTCTCCAAGAGCTTCGTACTGCCAGTTTATTGAGCCCTTCATTATTAAATTTTCTGTGAAGCACCTTGCATGTTTTTGGGTAACTGTCCAAAAAAAAAAATTAAAAAAAAGCAAAAATAAAAAAACAAAACAAAAAATGATAGTAGTAATCAGCTGCTAGGTTATCCTACAGCATGGCCCATGCCTCACCACTTGATGACAATGCTTTAAATCATCCATGTAGAATATTAGGTTTGCGTTCTCAAATTTTTTGGGCAGTATGGTCTGATGAGGTGCTGGTTCGTCACTGGGGTTTCTGAGCACTACAGCAATATGACGAATAAGCAGTAATCACAGTTCCATACCAACTCTTAATTTCACAGGCCCTGATTCAGGACTGCACTTAAGTGCATTTAAATAGTATCCTGAAGGAAAAAAAGAAAAGAAAAGAAAAAAAAAAAGGACAGGAAAAAACAAAAACAAAATGGTTTTCTGAACTGAGAAAACAAACATCATGCCCTTGCAATGCCTATTCCTTCCATATCATCCAAAAACTGGAGTGCAGCAGTTCTGAGACAATTACAAGCACATTTCAACAAAGGACACATGTTTAAGATGTGCTTAAGATGCCTGCCTAGGTTGTATAAAACACTACACACACAAAAAAAAATAAATGTAAAAACGTGAAAAGAGCTGCCAATTGGACAACATGGGGAAGCAGTTCAATCCCATGTTGGTTTGTTTTACTTTTCTTTTTCTTTATTTTTTTAAGCTATTTCTTAAATAATAAATGCACATGAAGTGTTAAATATGTATATACTGTATTTCAAAAAAATAAAATAAAAAAAATCAAACGAATGGGGCACAAGATTGTTCTATAAGTCGTGCTGGCTAATTTTTAGTTTGTATTCATAAGTGGTTTTTAAAAGCCTTTTTTAAAGTGTAATTTGCATGTTCTACTTTGATTGTATGTAAACATATTTTAGAGCAAAAAAATGTATTTGTATTTTATTGAATATAGAGGCAAGAAAAAAAACTTGTACATTGTTTGAAATGTTCTTTTTGTAACAGTTTTTATTCATGAAGCATTTTTGTACATTTAAAAATGGATATGGACTTGATGTTCTTTGAGGCTTAGATACATCTGGCATGCTTTAATGTCATGCTCCTTCATGATCTTAGATGTTGGTTTTTAAACATTTTTTTCTAAAACAAAGCTCAGTCTTTTCGCTACCAAATCAGGTTAGCACAGTATAGAGCACTTAACTAAAAAAAAAAAAAAAAAAAAAAAAGGAAAAAAAAAAGTTAATCCTATTCATATGTTATTCATTGTGTGAAATTAAAGGAATTCAATTCAGTCTAACATGAGTTGTGAATTCTTTTGTCTTATTTTCCATCTGTTTCCCATCACTAGGGAGTTTAATAGCTTTTGGGATACTAATACCATGCATTCACAAGCCCTCTTTATGGTAATGGAGAAAAACATGCTTTGGTTCTGTTTCTTTTTCTCTTCTTCTTTTTTTTTTTTTTCCTTTAACTTTTCCCAGAATATCCTTAAAAGTTAAAAATGGACTGTGCCATGGGCCCCGTGGACAAAAAGGGGGCTTCCCACACTGAGGCTCTGTGTATCACCAAATGAGCAGAAAGCTCTTCGGTCCAAATTGTGTCACCAGGAATGGTGGTACCCACCGCACAGGTGGGACTCCCACTCCCAAAGGAGATGGAGCATCACCTCCAGGCCTCTGCAGGGTGAGGAGTGCCAGGGGCTCCACCACCTTCCCCAGTGTCTCATCAACCTGTGCATGGAAAGCAAATCCCATTCCCTGGAAAAGGCAGTGATGCTCAGGTGGGATAGGTGACAGTGTCCTCTCATGTTCTGCCCTTCAGTTTTTTGGGATGGGTTGGTTTGGTGGGACAACCTCATCTAACCACTAGGAGAACTCCTCTGCTGCTTTTACAGCTATTGCTTCTCCCCAGGGTTGTGCCCAACTTCACGTTTCTGGTGTAGAGCTGCTCTAAAGAGCTCATTTTAATGGGTCTTTTTTCTTTTTCTTCTTTGTATCTTTAACATATGCACAGTCCCAGCATTTGACAACAGTTTGCAAAAGCGCTGACATTTTCGCTCACTGTTTTTATCGGGCTCTGTGGTGTATAAGCCACTGGTCTCTGACTGTAACCACATTTTTGTAAGAGGCCTGTGGTAAGACTTCCTCAGAAGCATCTGTGAACTGTCAAGTTTCATGCTTGCTGCTGTAGTATCTGAGGACTGATCTCCCCTCCCACCAGCTCTTTTCTGAGATTTACCTCCCACTGAGCACTGCTGTGCTTTCATGGTATCACCTTGCAGGGATGATGGAGAAGGCAGGGAGAGCATCTGCTGGGAGAGAGGGCGTTGGGGATGTTCAGTTTCTGTCACTGTGTGTGTGGCAAGGGATGAGGGCCGATGTCGGTCAGTTCTTCATACATTCATGGCTCTGATCTCCCTTTTTTCACCAGACTGCTGACACCATGTACAGTGTCAGAGCACCATACTCCTCTCTGGTCTCCTCCTGGGCTGGAAGGAGTCCTTGTTCAACAGCCTTGTTGGTTTTCTCAAGGTAAACTCAGGCTCTTGCTAGGATCTCTCTCTGTTCATCCTGACTGTTTCATCCCTGATAATTACTCCACTATTGTCTCCTCTTTCCCCTGAAAGGAGAAAAAAAAAAAAAAAAAAAACTTAGGAAAATCACAGGCTTTGGTAGGTTGTTGCTTTTTTTAGGTAATCTTTGTTTAATGAAGTACTATTCTCATGTCTATATTTTGCTTGAGTCCAGTGCTTTCCCAATTTACTTAAATACTTTCATTATTAATCTCTGCCTGAAATAATACCAAATAATGAAAACGCCAAGTGTGTCAGAAATAACTGTCATTAGAAACAACGTTATTTCCTGATTATCCTCCTTTTATTTTTCTGAGCATCCTTTGCTCAGAGAATTAGTGAAGCTCTGTTCAAACCTTCTTTGGTCATCCTCCATATTTTTGGAGTTTGAACTGTTGAACTTACGTTGTGTGAAGGGAAGTTTAATTGGTGGAGATGCCTGCAGCTTGTATGCAGGTTGTGTGAGCTCATGACAGCTATTTGCTATTCTGTAACATGGAGCATGCACATAACTTTAGAACAACTCTTCTGTTACCAAGTAGAAGAATTTTCCATGACTTTGAAGGGATGGATAACAGGATCCTGTTCAAGGTTCTTCAATACATATCATTCTGCATGTGCTAGAAAGCAAAGGAAAGCATAGATAACCTAAAAATACATATGTTTGGCCTTTTATGAGTAATTAATGAACTGCATCATTACTGCAGTAACACAGAGGGTTCCAAGCTAATGGGAAGTATAGAAATCACAGCAAAGTGTGGTGTATCAAACATCTATGCATTTTTACTGTGAGCTGCAGGAACAACTGGCATGAAAGCACCACAGGAGCTGTAAGAGGAGTTGAACAGAATATCAGTGCCATCATAAGTCATTTCGTTACAACAATTAACTTTCTCTGTAACACAGAGCAGGACCCAGTGGCTCACATTGTCAGCTTATGCAGATCAGCACTATCCATTTCAAATGTGTTAAAGCAGTTTGCAGGAGAAAAAGGTCTGTTTTCATTTTCCTCATGGAAACTATTCATCCCAAAGTGGCTTTGGAGTGCCCCTAGTAATATGATGTAATATAAACTACTGTTGTTTGTTGCCTGTAAGAAATGTCATATTGAAAATGTACTAAAAATCAAATGTTTGGAAAACTTGTTCAGCAGCAGTAGTAGTCAGACCACTATGATTTTATAAGAGCTGTGGTTGAAAGAAGTGGGGAAAAGAAGTGGAAAGTCCTTGGGAAAAGGATGAAGCATTAGTTTTGTATGGATCAGGAAGATATTTATGTATTGAGATCTGGTTCTTCTTGGGACCCTTCTGTGCTTCGAAAAAATTCTTAAAAAATTGTCCTAGCCCTAGGTATCATGGAGTACATCAGCCTTGCATAAATCAAGCTTGGAGGAAGCACAGTGTTTCTTTTGCAGTGCTTGAAACAGACGTGGTTTGTATGGCATCCGTTAGCTTGGAGGGATTTAGCCCCTTCTAAAATCCCTCCCCAGCCAGCAATGCAAAGCTCAGAACAGGGACCCTGTTTTCTGACCGTCATTTTCCAGATAACCTACTCCAGAAGAGGGGCAAAGTCAGAGGTACAATCATTTGATTGGCCTTGAGTATCTTTGAAAGGACAATAAAATGTCTTTCTCCGTTTTACTCCCACACATGCTCGTATCTGGAAGTTCCTAAACCCCCCACAGATGTTATTGGTAAATAATACTCCAATTAAATCAACAGTGGTTTTATCGTCAACTGAAAGGGAACAAAATTCCCTGCAGCACCCCCCTGATTTAGCTTGCCACAATACTATTTTTGACCTCAAATACCTCTTAATGTCTTCTAGTTGCCTCACCCAATTTTCTGTTTATATACTCAAAGAACAAGTATTTCAAGCAGAAAATTAATAAAAAAGGACAAAATGTGAAAGCCTCTGCAAGGTAAAGGCAAGGAAGAGAGCACATGAAGAGCATCTGCGGGTGAGCATTGTGCAAGAGCACAATTAGAAAAGGGATGAAACGTGATCTCTGAAGGAAGCAATGATGATGTGGTGGAGCTGTAATGAAGATAATGACAAAGGAAGGCACTGCTTAGTTTTCTGGAAGAGAGAAAAAAAAACAGCATACTTGAAAGGGAAGCAATGAGCACAGAAGCATAAAAGGACATTCATTGGAGGGAAGGAGGGAGGGAGGGAGGGAGGGAGAGGGAGAGGCTGGAGGATATGAAGATTTAGGTCATGGAGAGAGTATAAAAATTGAGCTTGCAAGAGAAGATAGAAGAGGCAGCCTGCTTGCTTACTAGGACATTATTGCTGCTTTTTAAGCTGACACAGCACTCATTATTTATCCTCATTAAACAGCTACCATCAGGGCATACTTAGTGACCATTAGTCCTTGATTCCCTCTCTTTAAAGTGCAGATAAATAGATTGTTATTGCAAGAAGTAAAACAGCCTTTGCTTAGATATTGATACTTAAAAGTTTCCCAAAATCCTGGTCAAGGATTAGCAAATGACAAAAAAGGTCTGACAATAAAGGCATCTTTATTTACTTCAAAGATATAATAATATTTATGTGCTGTTGATCCTGTAGCTTTCCATAGGCAATTTAATGCTGATTCAACATCTAACCCAAGTATCCGAGGGTCAAATACTTTCACCTGCAATGAGTCCCAGCAACTTGCTTTCTCGCATGGATACAAGCCACTTTGTGCCCAAGAACAAGCTGTTGTGCAATCCCACTTGTAAAAGGTGGTAAACTTCAAGAAAATGAGGCCCAAATCCTCCGAGCTGGCCTGTGCTATTGGGTACTTCCATTTTGATGTTGCATGCATATCTCTGTGTGGTCCAAATATTTAAAAAAGCAGCCATAGAGATAGTGGAAGGGCCTCTTAGAGACAAACTAAAAAATGTGGCTCTTGGTGACTTTTGTCACGCTGCGAATAAAATCAACACGAAGCATCTGGCTTGAAGCCAGCTATTAGGCCTTTGCTCAGGATACTGTGAGAAGGTTTTTGTTTTGCTTTGTTTTCAAATGGTGGTTCACCAGAATGTTATCTCCAGAAGGGCCCGGGTGACCCTGAGGGACAAGATCCTATCAGCCAAGAATTACATTGCTTTTTCTTCCTGAAAAAAAAAAAAAAAAAAAAGAGAGAGAGAGAAGCAATAGGGCATAGCCTCTCTGTGGTCTGAATTGTTGTCGTCTCAATTTAGAAAATCACATCAGCACACACTTATGGAAATTCAGGACATAATATAAACAAGAACTTGCATTTAACCTTTGGCTTAGTCCCACTGACATCAATACGATTTAAACACTTTAAAATTAAATAGGTGATTAATTGCTTACACAAGACTGAATGTTTACCTGACTTCCAATTCTAAGAGTTAGTCCCAGTCAGACAAACTGAAGTTTAATTATTTTCAGCAGTGGAAATAGGAATTGATCAGCTCCTGTTTTAAACAATCTCCCAAGGTACTCTTAGCCCCAGGCCTCAGTTTACCATGAGTAGTGCTTGCATACATTGAAGGACTGTTTGTTAACATTTCCAAAAGGCTGTGAAATCCTTGCAGGAAAGGTGCAGTTTTACAAGAGAACATCCTTCCCAAGACTTCCATGACAGGACATTCTCTCCAAGTCAGCTTCTTTCTTCATTTCTTTTAACCATGAAAAATGAGGCCAAGTCATTTACAAAGCAAAGTGAAAATGAATCTTTAAACCAGAGCAAGGGTTTCTTTGTCCTTCTCTACTGCAGCCATATGTTTCTGTCCATCCTTCATTACCTCAAAAAAAAAAAAATAACATGAAAACCTTTTTATTCAGCTCTCTATAAATAGTTCCCAAGCCTAACCACACTGAGTGTGTTTCTGAAGATACTAGCTATGTAGTTTAGAATCGGTCATTTATTTATATCTTCACAGATAAGGGTGTCCCGAATACTGTAGCTGTCCTGTCTGACTGCTTTGATGTTCAGATCATAGACTGGGCAAGAAAGCTGTGGGTGAATCACTGGAGGTGAAGCATGAAATTTTTGCTTGGTCTGCTGTGGATCCAGACACTGAAGGGGAATGAGTACAAAACCTTTGGCATGGCAAGGGAATCCTGAATTCCTTCCTGCTAGATTTCTAGATGTGTGGAGGGGGATCTTTTGAGAGCTATTGCAAGCACATAAATCCAATGGCCTTTTCCAGCCTTAACCAACCTGTGTTTCTGCCTCTGTTCCAGGAAGTGGTAGCTTTGAAAGACCATATCAAACTAGTACATTGTGTTTCCTGCACATCCTGCTTTATTGGAGGTTAATTCCTTCTGACGCATGCAGTCTGCTGCTGCCAATTAAGTCAAATGTATTTTATGCTTTACTTTTCTGTTGCCTTACAGGCTTTTGTTGGAAAATATTTAATAAATTAAACTTGCCAAACATTGTTAAATGATATGGTCTGATGATTTGAAATAAGCATCCAGACTTTAATACATCAGAGGGGTTGAGAGAGGGGATGAGGAAATTCTGGACCGACACCCAGCTGGATAATGCCAACCACACAGAACCCAGCCACCAGCCACAGTGTTAATCTCTTGCTGAACGACTGCTGCAAGAGCAGAAAATTGGATCCTAGCTCAAGCAAGGCATACAGAGTTGTCCCTCATGCAGTGACACTGCTGTGCATTATGCTTTGGTACAGGAGGATAAAAACCAACCCTACTGGAAGAGAGATACAGGTACAGGACCAGATGGGCTCTTCCATCACAGTCCTACCTCTGTGACATTACATTTTCCGTCCATTCAATTATGGTTCATGGGTTTATTCCTGTTTTCTACCTCTCTGTGAGATCTCCTAGAACTCTGTTTTTTGGTTTTTTTTTTTCAGGCTTTAGAGAAACAGCTGGGGCTGCTCAGGCTCAAGGTCTGGTAAGGAAAGGTACATTCAGTCAGAGTCACTTGAAACACCAGGATAGCCAAAATATGTGAAAAACTATAAAATCTTCTGAAATAGTTAGATTTATTTTATTATTTTTCTGCGTTCTCACCCAACACTAAGGTACTGCTGTGACAGGGAATATGCAGAAAAACTCCTGGCTAAGATTATATTCTAATTAGAGAAGGCAGGCAGCAGGTTAGAGGCAGCAGAAATACAGTCAGGGTGATGAAACATTCCAGTATGGTTGACACTTCATACCAGAGGCACAGCTGGGTGCACAGTTTCAGTTTCCTGAATGGCTCCATAGTCCTTGGTCACCTATCCTTGGTCCTTGGTCACTCCATTTCATTATTTTATGGGCAAATTTTAGAGCAACTTTCAGATATAAAATCCCGTCCCATGGACAAGAGCTGTCTGCTCTCTCTTTTGGGGTGACAAAGAAAAACATAATAACTGGCATCTCCTATACAAGTAACGTGCAACTGCAATGTACTTCACCCAAAACTGAACGTTTAGTGCTTGCCATTGGAAAAATCACGATTTCCCATGGCACTAAACATGATGACCAAAGCAGTTTGATTCAACAAGAAAACAACAGTTAACTTCATTCTGCTTACAAATCCATATAAAGATCCAAGAGATGTTCATGGCAGGAATCTTCTTGAGAAAAGAGCTATCCTGGATGAGAGAGATATCTAATTATGACAAAATCTTTGATGCAAGAAAAACAGAATTTTCAGTTGCAACTGGAGACAAGGTTAATGCTCCAGTTAGAACTGGAGAGAAATTTCTTGGAGAAATTCAATGGAAATACATCGTGCATCATACTCAGATGTAATGGTGGCAGTATCAGAACAGTTCATCAGCATCAGCTGGGAGAGTTCAACATCATGGCTAGAGCTCATTTTTAAATATAACAAATTCTCTTTCAGGGAAGTACCTTCAGCAGTGGTTAGTTTTCTCTCTAACAATGAGGGAAAAAAAAAGTTAACCAGCACTCCTTTTATCCCAAAAGTTTCTTTTTAAATCTTTACAAAAGTGTATCAGAATGGGCTTGGAAGGAGCATTAAGCAGCCCTGTGATACTGACTCAAAAGACACACCTGTCCATTGCTTCCATGAAAAAAATAAAAATAAAAAATAAAATTATAGTAGCCAGTGCACTGAATTTTCTTAGCAGTACTGGATTGCATGTTTATGATTGCAACAACAACAATAGTTACTGTAGGTGATTTTTGAATTTGTTGACATTAAACCACAAAATGAGGTGTCATTACTTCTAATTTATTTTCTAGTTGGTTCACTTGGTTAAGTAACTAGAAGTACATGATGAGATGGAAACCACATAGCAAACTTGGGCTAGTTGTACTGTAAAACTGTTTCTGGTTTTCATACGCTGTCTGAGAAATACATAAATCTTTCCTCTTTCCCTCAAGCTCCCTTAGATGTTTGCTAACTTCTTTTACTGGTATTTTAGAGGATCACTACAGCAGTAGGTTCTGCCTGCTACACTTCTGGACTTATTTTCTCTCAGATCCAAACAATTTCAGTGCAATGGACAGCATATACATACAGTATGATGTAGCTGTCTGCATAGGGAGCCTAGTGAGATGACCCCAGGCTATACATCATGAGCTGGCTCTGAAATCAGAAACGATGTAATTATGTATTTAATTATGTCACCTAAGGGACACACTCATGCAGTCTGGCTGTATTGTTGTTATCTAAACTAATGTCTCTACAGCAAGGTGGATCTGAGTTGACACTGTCTTTGAGACACTTTGACATTTGTTGTTCAACAAACCCATATATATAACTTGGAAGCTGAATTAAGAGCTGTTTTTTTGTTTGGTTGGTTGGTTGGTTGGTTTTCTTCAGTATATATCTAACACTAAACTGGACATAGGAGGGTCATGATATAAATATATTCCTATGGCATGCCATTGTTTCCCAGTGCTCTTATTTTCACTTCTTACCTCTTATCTACATTTGTTTCACAAGTTGGGTCTTATCATCAGTTCTTGTCCTTTCTTTCCATTCCTCTTACCAGCTCTAACTATTTGTTTAAATTAGTTCTCTTTAGTGTTGGTGAAATATACTGCAAAACAAGAGCAATCAGTTGCTCCCTTGCTCTGGCCCACGAGGTGAGTTTCAGCTGCACAAAGAAAGGTGTCTACCTGCTGTGGCTGATGCCCAAATTATCTCATTTGGTTCCTCTCTTCCATTTCTATAAGCAGGTTAGATTGGTAGTAGCATTTTTATAGGAAGAAACATAACGTTATTTGAGGGAATAATTTATGACCTTTGAGAATACTTTCTTCCTTTCTTGTTTTTTGAAGGAAAAAATGAGGGATATTCATGGTTGTAGAGGGAAAGGGAAAGTAAAATTTGTAGCTGTTTTCTGAGTCAGTAGCTGGCTAAGCTGGCCAGATAGATGTTAGTGAGTCAAGATGAAATGATCGTCAGGGCACCAAGAGGGTTTTGTTGTTGTTGTTGTTTGTTTTTTACAAATATTTCTTCACTGTCTAAAGCTAAAGTAATCAATGATATCTGATGTCCTTTTTTGAAATGGAGGATGGCCCCATGATAAAGCTCAAAAATAGGTCTCTGTAATATTTTCTTATTCATCTCTGTTAGCTACTTTGATTACCCCACTCAGCAGCCTTTTTATTTCTGTCATCTGCAGCAGTACTGTGAGTTTTCATATATTAGGTGCCCTTATCACCTCCTAAAACTTAGCCCATGAATCAGCATGTGGAGGTGTCACAATGTGGGGAAAGGAGGGAGCCTGTGAACAATTGCACTGATAAATCATGAAATGCCTCTGTGTAGAGATGGCTACTGTGCTATATCTGCCACATCAAGATCAACAGATCTGAGTGACATCCCAGTCAGGTAGCTGCACCTTGAGAAAATGCATTAACTGAATCCCTGTAAAGGTTATTTTCTTCTGCTTCTGTGCAAGATGAACAGAAGCTGCAAGAAAAATAAGAAGTTAGCAATGGCCCTGGAGGTAGGGGCAGCTGCATACACAGGGCAACATTTTCCTACAGGTATAACACTGGACAAATGATATAAATCTGGAGAAAATCTGGAGTAATCCGGGGAAAAGCCTAAGTTTTGGACAGGTATAGCTTTTCCATTCTCTAACAAGTCACCGCCTCACCCTAGTTATGTAGTGGTGTCCTTCAGTTTTAGAAGCTCCCTACATATGCAACACTAGGTTTCAGCACATCCCCACCTGGTTGGTCAGGTGCCATCAGGATTCACAGATGAGATTTTTTTTTATTTTCCCCTGGTTTGTTGCAGGGGTTTTTTTGTTGGTGGTGGTGGTGGTTTTTTTTGGGGGGGGGTGATGGTTTTATTGCACATCTGTTAGAGATGTCTGTCAGAGGAAGTTTTGTCTATAGCTTTCTTTCAAAGCTTGGTAGAGGCTTGGATGTTCTCCGGCATGTCAAGAAACTGAACGCAAGTCTCTCACTTCTCTTTCCTGGCGGAAGAGTCTAGCCAGCGAGCTGGTGTACAAACACATGGCATCAGCTGCAGCTGTTTTTCCTGCTTCCTTCCATTGTAAAGGAAAACAGCTCATTTTCTTGGCCTCTTTCCACTGGAGGCTCTGGGCTTTGATCAGAGAGCGGTGGGTGGTTTGTCCCTGAAGCTCCCACTAACACAACTAAGTCAGACCCACACCAGCCTTTAGAAGTTGTGAAAGCTCTGTTCAACAGAGTAACACTAATCAGCTCCCCTCTCTTCTTTTGCAGTCAGTCATATTTTGGGTTGTCTGGGTCCTCCTGTGCCTGCATACGGAGTTTGGGTGCTCTCTTTGAGATGGCAGAGTTGAATTCAGGAGGCAGATACTTTAAAAAGCTTTTGCATTTTTAGCATCTGCTTAGCCATTTGCAGCTGCCATTTTGCTGTGGACCTTGAGGATAGATAGGAAGGAAAAGAAAAATGGCTTTCAGGATGGATTAGTTTTGGGAAGAGTATTCTGTGCCAAGGGCAGCTCAGAAAGAAGTAAACATTCAAGCAGACAAGGATGACATCATTTATTCAGTAGAACTGACAGGGGCAAAGTGAGAAGCTGTAAAAGCAGATAAGAGGAGCAGAGTTTGAGGGCAAGACATTAAAACTGGAGAAGGGAACACTAAGCATCAACATTTGACTTTCTCAACAGTCCTATATCTATAGTGCTCCTATCTAGGCTACACACCCTCAATATAAAGGATGCACGTTTCTCCGTATATTTATGTATATATATATGTATTCATCCTGGTATATTATCTGAACTGTGCTGTTCACAGGTTCTTTACTAGTTTCTCCTGATACTATGAGTTTTCAGAACAGTGGAGCAGAAAGAAGAAATGTTCATCTATAGTTTTAGGAATAAAAATACATTGTAGGGATGTGGAATGTCAAACCACTGCTTTATTATTTAAAATCAGAGGTAGAGATAAGTTTTATAATGTAAACTGAATTCAGACAACTGAGTTTGGATTTGATGGAACAAGTGCTATTTTCAGAATATTGCATGTCTAGGGCAAAAGAAGGATAGCTGAAAATCCCACCACAGTCTGATAATGATAAGGACTGTGGGACTGCACACAGAACTAGACTGTGGTGTTCTGGGGATTTTTACTTGTTATTTTACTTGTGGTCATAAGTGTCAAGTGCCAGCAAGATCAATAAAAGAAACTGGAAAGAGACCAGCTGGAAGATGAGGCCTGAATATGCAAAAATTGAGAACAGGGCTAATTCTGTAAGTCAAGGATAATAGCTGTCATGAGTAAAATTGATCTCCATGGAAGACTTAGTGTTTCTCATGGAAATAACTTCACGTCAGTCTCTGCTGCTCCAAGTACTGATATCTCCTCTTTCACATGTCCTCTTTGTGCTGCAGTATATGTTGTCTGTAAATTTGGTTTTGTTTTCTTGTTTGGTCTTGATCTTTTTTTTCAGTAACATGGTTTCCTTTGTTTTTAGATTTTTGGGTGCTCAGTTTATGCTTTGTCTTCTTTTAAGTATGCAGCATATGTTTTCAATATATGTTCTAAGTAAAATATCATTGTTATTAATATACTACAGAACATTCACTTAAAAGTCAATGATTTTGCTAGTTCTTAACAGGGAAAAGAATTAGCCCCAATTATTATTGGAGAGGTATCTTGCTAAACAACCAGCAGTAGTATCAATAGCACTAGTCTTGATTTCTCCTTAACACTAGGTACTCTTCAGGTAAAGAGAAATGTTGGCCTAGGAGATATATAGAATGGAAAAAAGTTCCTCTGGATGTTGATTTAAAGTCTCAGCGATTTGGATTTTTTATCATTTTCACTGATTGTAGAAGTCAGCTTGTCTACAGCCTCAGTATAACGTCCCCCCCAAAAGCAGGACAGTCATGTACAGTCTCAGTGTTTCACAATCCTGAGCTGCCTTCCAATACAAATAACTCTGGCACTTTGCTGCCTTCTACAATCTAGACATATGCATCCAGTGCTGTAATTATTCATTAGTTTCCAGCAGAAAACAGTAACTTTTACAACATAAACCTAATCCACTACCTAGTTTCTGTCTATAAAGTTTGCTGTTTACACTGTGTAAGAAAGAGAGAAAAAAAAAGACTTGCTGGACCCCTCACATGTGTGAAGCACACTTAACTCCTTGGAAAAGCCCTGAGAAGAGGAAGCACCAGTAAACCAGTACTTCTGCATGGAGGTTCCATCTGCCTTTCATTTTTACAGACATTTTGTGTGCTTGGCCAAGTTCAAAACAGATTATAAACCCAGCTCATGAAATGAGCCTGCCCTGATAGCTGTTGGCTGCACATAGACTTCTTCAGTCACACCATATTTTTCTGCCAGTTTTGTTTGTTATGTCTTTGGCTAAGACGAGAAAGCAAGAAAGGTGACTGTTCAAAGGAATCATACAATGGGTTTTCATGAGAGGGCCTCCCATCAGTTTTTGGACTTAGAAGTAGGTTCTGCTTAAGATGGAAACAGGATTTAAGGGTTAAAACAATCTTCTTAGAGATGCAAGCCTTCTTAACCGTGGCAGTAAAAACTGTTCCCTCTGGTGAAAAGAGCGCACATACATAAACATGCAATAACACATGTATACAAGATAGAAAACAGACACTGTCCAAAGAAATTGAATTTATCTTCCCAAAATCTCAGAGAAACATCACCCCAAAGACCTGCTTTATCCAGAAATACCTTTGGGTGGAACAGTCTGACTTATGACAGTACCCTGTGAACTAGTCCGTATATCATAGTTCACATTGCTGGCAATTTATGACTTGACAGTCATAAATTCTGCTCAGTCATATCTACTGAGTCCTATCAATGCATATATATACTTGTGGAAGAAGATTTCAAAGGCTTGTGTGATCCAGATAGGAAAATATATAGTTCAAATGCAAAACAGACCAGGTATTAGACAGCCTTGCCCAGAAGTTTTCAAAGAGTTTTTGCGAATGGATAGAGATGGCTGCAAATTTCTCTGCAAGAATTAATAGCTGTGTCACTGTTATAACAATTTCATATGTTGGTGTTACACCTGCAACCATTGCTTTCTGTTTCTTCTCCAATGTAAAGGTTAATATAAATTTCAGAGTGTAAAGGCTCTCCAAGTTAAGGGATAAGACATTTTCTTGCAGAGTGTGTTGATATGTAAGTACTTAGAAAAATACTGTGTAAGTGCGTAGTCAAATAGAATAGATGAGTCTGGGACATTTTCTTTAGTAGTCAAAAGTGGTGATTATCGTTTGATTGTTTCCTATGTAATCAGTTTCCTAGGAATAAATAGTTGAGAAGAGAAGGATCAGTTTTTTACAAGCTAGTATGACACAAATTTATTTTTACTTTTTTCTTTTTTTTTGATGTTAATATGTTAATGCAAGAGACACCAAAAGCAGAAATGAAACAGCTTACAATAACGGTATATCTCTTAACCAGTAGTATTTGCTATCATACTTGTTAGCTTGTCTCAGCTATCTGTTGTGGCTAGTTCAGTATGTGTTTTACCACTACAGTAAATATTCTTAGCTGTGATTTAAAGAAATAGCCACAGCCTCTGTGTTTGCTTAGATTTTATGGCCCATTTATTGTTTCTCATTTTCCTAGCTGAGGATAATTATTTTTTAATTAATTATACATAAATAGTCTATATCATCTCTAAAACTGAGTATTAAAAAAAGGTTTATAATGGCAAATGTGTGCACGCTGAATTGCAAATCGCATACTCTGATTATTTAGTCACACTGATCTTATGTTATTTTTTTTGCCTGGCATTTGTTAGATGTGTTGTCATAAAGCAAGAAAAGGTGTGCAAGGTACTTATTCAACATTTATTTTTGTCCCTGTAGAAATGGCCAATGAGGGGAAAGAAAAAAAAAGACAAAAACAAAAAACAACAACAAAAAAAACATGACAATGGCAACAACAAAAACTGGCAACTTGCCTTGGCATCAACAATCTGTAAATTCCTTATTTTTTGGCTCCCTAGGTAATTTAGTTTCAGCCAAAATGAGCATTCTCTATGTTGATAAATGGTCTTGCTGCATTTCCCCAACAAAAGTAGCTTTATAGGAGATTTGGCCTCACGGAACTCCTGTTTCCCACGAAGTGGCTAGAAGTACAAGGAAAAAAAAATCTTTATGATTGTCTTTATTGCAACTTTTTTCAGCTATTGGTTCAATTAAGAACAAGCCAATGGGTAGTTTCACAGCACTGCTATAGTTTTCAGTAGTTGATTCATAATTCTAGAGAGTTTGAATATTCATTTTTATAGGATTTTCCTTGGTGAGGATCAAACAATGTTTCCTGACTTATTAATTGGGTCGTTTATTAATATATTCATTACTCTTGTTTCATAACTGTGTCCTTTCTCCAAAATATCATAGGGTGACAAGCTATATACATAGAGAACTGGATCATATCCAGCTCCTATGCTTTGATCTAGTGTCTCAAAGAAACTGTTAATGTCCACTAAACAGATTCTCTCTTATAAAGTGCCTGATTTCCTGTTTCATTATTATAAGCATAGAGTTAAAGGTAAAAAAGACATCACGGAAAGACTGCATAGTACATTGTCATGCCTTAAATGGAACTAAATCCATTATGTTTTTCATATAGATGTTTACTTAACTTGTTCATGAACACTTTCACAACATCCCTAGGTAATATAATACAACAATAAATCACCTAGTACTATTAGACTTACAAAAATCCTGCTGCAATTTCAGCCTATTACTCATCCCACACCTAGGAAACAGGAACAGAATCTCTTACTTTGTTTCCTCCTCTAAAACACAGCATTTTTATGTGTTTGAAAAAGGATATGATGTCTACTAAGGAGCTGGACCAGTCATTGTCTTTTTTTTTTTTTTTTTAAAGCTAATGTTTTTCAACACAGTCGTTACATATATATTCTTTTTGTGGAATCATATCCCATTTCTTTAGGTTATTACATCAATTTTTTACAAAAGAAGCATGAATTCTAAACCTCGGGTAGACTCTTCAACCTTCCATTTCTCATTAGTCTTAGATCACTTGCAAGTTAAATATGCATACATCTTCTTTTATTATTCAGATAATTAATCAATGCATCATAATACTGTGTATATCCCTGCAGAACTTCACTCTGTCCTGTTTGTCAATAAATCATTGATAATTTTTGGTTTTGCACTCACATCACTGAAATTTTGTTTGGACTGTATATTCTTAGTAGCTTTAAAAATTTGTCATGTTATTATCAGAGGTACAATCCCACCCCATTCCTATCATATCCTAGTGTGTCTTAGCTGGTAATTGTAGATACACTCTAAGTCTCACATGTAGAAACAACCTTTGGAAGATAAGAAATACCTTTTCATTTCATCCTAGAATTTGCATCATGGACACAATTATAGACTGACATGGCTGTTTCAATGTCTTGCATGATTTTTACTGGAACATTTTCCTACTTTCATATAGTGAAATGTATACCAAAGTTAGCATTAAGATTCTGGTTTAACACTCTTTCCATTTTCTGTTGATATATTTATAAAAGCATCTTTTTATTTTCTTTTACTGCACTAGCCAAATTGAATTCCAATTAGGCTTTGGTCCTTCTAATTTTGTCCCTGCACACCTTGACAACAGCCCTATAATCCTCCTGTGCTGCCTGCCCTTTCTTTCAGAGTTCATAAGCTCTCTTTCTTCTTCCTGAGTTCCTGAAGAAGATCTCTATTTCACCCTAATGTCTATTTTGAATATCTTTAATGATATACGAATGGATGTCTTTCATAAGGCTGCAAAGAGACAATTTTGGGTAAATTGATGGGATGGGGGTGGAGGGTTCAACTGAGAAGTTGAACCACAGAGCAGGAGAGAAGGAAAAACAGGATAAGATAGGTAAAAGTCACTAAGCTCAACCATGAGCAGAATTCCTTTTGGAGGAAAAAAGAAAAATACAAAAACCACATAAAAATGCAATTTGCTGGTAACCTGCAAGAGACCTTTTCATGTAACAATGTTTTCTTTTCCATTTTACTTTTATTTATGTTAGGAAGCATAATATTAAAAAAAAAAAAAAAAAAAAAAAACTCTATTCTTACAGTCTTCAATGATCCATTTTTATGCATTTGCTCTTTGCCAAAGTAAAGGAAATAAAGATCCTTTCCAGCTCAGCAGTGAATATGTGTCCCAACAGGAGGCAGGTTACCACACATGCCTTGAAGATGTCTGCTGTTTAATTCATCAGAGATTCATAAACTGACCGGGGGGGGAGGGCGGTTGCGTTAAGGGGTGTAGCCAATTAACCATCAGGGGTGCGGTCAGATTCAGGGTAGCCCATTAAATTAACCATTATGGGTCCGGTCGGATTCAGGACACTGAACTATCACAATCGCAATCACAGATTCACCAACCGCATATAACCACCCTTAGCACTGAACTACACGGTCATGGATTCAACAATAACATATAACCGCCCTTAGCACTGAACTACATGGTCACAGATTCACCAATAACATATAACCGCCCTTATTCTAGTCGCATTCGGTGAGAACTATAATGGCTAGGAACAATGCTATCAAGTGCAATTTATTACAGCAACAGGTACACAGGTTCTTTGGATTGCCGGCAATAATTTACTGTCTGCAAAAGCAAGCTAGCATGCATGAAATACACAGGTGCGCAGCCTGGAAATTAATGCATTAAAAGGCACAAAGACTCTATAGAGATTTCTAAGTTTCCACGGAGACACACAGTATAACCAAGTGTTCAAATCTCACCCAAAGGCATCCCAATGGGGGGAAAGAGAGGCTCAGCCTGTTGGCTGATCCCAGGAGTCAGGAGGTCCTCGGGAAGGTGTATTCCCTCAGGATGGTATCTCCCCTGACAGCGGTATCTTCCCTAACGATAGTATCTTCCCCAACATCCCCTCTCTCTTAGGCCAAGTTATATTTTCTATCTTCTAGGTGGAGCTTGAGTGACTCTAGTCAAGCATATCTTAGTTATGATTGGTGAAAAGTTTTCCCGTCTCTGTTTAAAGGTATAGGCTCCAAGAAATTCAGAGTGCATGCTCAGTGAGGGGTGGTCGCACCTTGGAGGTGGGTAGCTTTAGGGATGGAGATGAGTTTTGGTATTATAATTATATTATAATGAGCAAAAGTACACTAGAGTACAGCATTTGTCAAAACATGACAGGTTGTTGGCTCAGGGTAGCAAAAAGTGCGGCTTATCAGTCTTGGTGTGCACAAGAACAATCGAGTCCCCGCCTGGTCACAGAGCCTAGCCGTGGTATCTCCACTCCACTCTGCGCTCTGTACTGTTCCTTAGAGCCAGCACACCAGGTTCCCCCAGTGCGATAGCATCTAAGGTTGGAAGCCTAGGGTACGCTCAGGTAATGCAGCTACACCCTACCCTGAAAGCCTCTTCAATGCTGTACATTTTCTTTAAAATATGAATGTTAGTTTTATTTTCCTAGTTACTTTAGGCAGTTTTACCAAATAATCCACCCCATGACTATAGTCACTCAAGCTTCACAACATTTGGAATATGTCGGGGATATCACATACATTCTCGGGACGAGGTTTGTTGAGTGTATATAGATTGTGTAGGGATGCTAAATGTTTCATCATAATCCAGAGTTTAACATACAAACTAATAGTCAGTATAAAGCATAATACAGTGAATATTAACAGAACAACAACAGGGTGAAGCATCTTGTTGAAGATTCCCATTGCAGCTGGTGACCATCCAAACAAAGTGTCCCACCAACAGTGTCTTTCATCTCTCTTTACTCTTTCCATCACTCGATGTATTTCTTGTGCATCATGGTGGACAGTAATCAGAGTCTTTCGTCCATTTTCTTGGACTTGTTTCATCAGCCGCTTTAAGTCTTAACGTATCAGCAATTTCTTCACCAAGGTGAGGTTCATTCCAATAGGAGTAGGCAGCAGATCATGAAGCAGAATATAATTGGACGCAATCAGTTGATAAGAGGTGACAGGAGCTGAGTAACTAAAATCACATCCTAGAATTTTGGTAAAATTACAAACACAAACATTAGAGTGATTACTGGTATCTACAATTGTATTATCTATGGCTATAGAATCACAACAGGTTCTCATGCAAACACAGCCTTTCCCAATATATACAAGTACAGTTTCAAGGGTTTCATTAGGATGTATCTCAAAGTGGAAAATATTTTGTTTAGTGTCAAGAGAAATGTCTTGGGCTTCCAGCGTGTTACTCTCACAGATGAAGCCTTTTTGTTCACGCACAATACATGCATTCACATCAATTGTTTGCCACTTTCCTCCCTTTTGATGGGCCCATACTTTATGCTCCTTAGGATAAAGTATAGTTCCATTATGATTAAGTCCTAATGCAATAATTAGATATACATCATATACAGTGGAATTATTTTTGGTAAGTATAAAAGCAAAAATTTTATCACTTTCTGCATAGTAGATAAAGTTGACTAATTGCCACCATGCTTGAAACTCCTTTTCAAATTCTGAAGCATTATCCCAAATCAATTATTGAATTTCAGTGGGTAAAGTTCCTCTTCCTCCCTCTCTAATAACAGCTGCTGCTAAAGACTGTATCCATTACTGCGCTTGGATGCAGCTCAAGGCAAGGGAGGTATTGCCCTGAGTTTTTCCAAGGGCATTTACAATTAATTGATGATCATTTTCTTAAAATATCTGATAGAAGCCATTGATTTTTTCCTTAGGCCAATAGGGATGATTTTATTGGTCGTTCTAATTTCCTTAGGTCATCTGTAGTAGCAGTTATTTAATATCTGCCCTTTTTAGAGACCAGCTAGGGTTAAAGAGAACTTGTTGTTGTACCACATTTTTAATTATGTAGATTATGTTGAAGATGGAAGGAGTTAGACCAATGGGAGGCCAAGTTGGTACATTTTCAAATATCCACGGGGGCAGAGGCTTCTTATCCTTTGCAGTACTATAATGTTGTGGTCTGGTAGAATCAGCTTAAATTGTCTTAATTTCAGTCGGCCTGTTGTAAGTAGATCCATTAGTTATTCGGCAACTGATTTGTATTGTCTGGCCAGACGTGGCTTGAAGTTCAGCCATTCTTAGAGAATCGTTCCAACTCCATTCATCTTTTGAAAATATTTTACTCCAATGTAAAACCAAAGTAGAGAGATTTAGGTCCTTTTTGTTTTGAGATGTTCCAGTGATTACGCTATACCGTGACTGCATGGTTAGATGTCACGGTGAAACACCTCAGCTCCGTGCAAAACCACAGTAGCTAAGTTTCCTTTAAGGCCTGTAATTGCATCAAGGTCAGGGTAAAGCATAGTATTATTAATACAAACTGTTGATTTGTAATCCTCCAGCTGTCTATATGCAGTTCACTCAGGATTCCTGTGAACACAAAAGGAAAGAAAAGAAAATATGCTCGGTTGTATTCAACCAGCAGGGTTAGAAAGAGAGTAAAATAGCAATCTTTGACTTCCCATGTGTAGAGATATTTGGGACCAGTTAGCACCATTGCTACTGTTAGATACACAGAAAGGGAGGGGGGGGCAAGAACGGGGGGGTGGGGAATAGTGATAATTAAACAAACAAACAAACAAAAATAGAAAAAAAAAAAAAGTATTTAAACTCGCCAAGGAGAGAAGTGAGAGCAAAACATCACATAAGGATCTCATAAGACTGAAAACTTAAATGGCAAGATAACAGAAAAGAGGTAACAGAGGCAACATAGACAAGGATAAAACAATTAACAAGCTGGAGGGGAAATTAAGGATGATTGATCATGGATTCTACTTCTGCTCCTACCACTCAGAGAAGAGATACAAGGTTGATTGTGACTTGGTCATTGAAAATATTAGCCTAATACTAAACATTAAATAAAACCTTCATATTCTGACCACTTCATGCACTTACATTTGTCCCATCTCAAAAAGACAGTAAAACTGTAAAAGATACAGTGGCAAAAAGGATAATCAGATGACAAAATGTATGAACTTATCAGACTATGAAGCATGAAATGACATTTTATTAGAAGAAACTAATGTTTTAGCTTGGAAAAAAAAAAAGACGACTGAAGAAAGGATATGACAGAAATCTATAAAATTATAAACGTAAAGGAGAAAGCAAGCATATATTAAATTATTACTTAACATCTGAGTGTTATTACTTAACATCTGATTGCTCACTGTTACTTAAAATTTGAGTACCCACTCCCAAAACAGATCTAGGAAGCATGTTTAAACCCAACACACAAAAAAGAAAACGTTATCAAACGATTCCCAGTTTTAAGAATGGAAGTCATTGCTACAGGGTTGCAGAAACCCAAGTCATAAAACTGAAACTATTCAGCGACTTTCAGCTTGGTGTTTCCATGAGGGACAGGTCCTTTGGTAGCTATTAAACAAAAGGGTCACAAAGCTCAGAAAGCCCCTTAGTAAGTTGAATGTTTTTGTTTGTTTGTTTTTGGGCAGTCCTACAATTTTTCCTTGGGTGTCTTCAAGTAGGCACTGCTGGGTAATCAGTGGTTCCCTCAGCATCCTGATAACGCATGTGGATTTATAAACTGCTTTTCTCAGACTGTGCAATTCTTAATATGGTACCTGTGTATTTTTCAGCAGTACACTGATTTTTCCAGCAATACAAAATTTCAGAAGAGTGTAGGGGTGGTGGTGTGGCTCTCGATGTGTTTTGATGTTGTGTATCTCGAGACTGAGTCTGGGAATGATAAGGTTGAGTCCCTATGGGTTAGGATCAGCGGGAAGGCCAACAAGGCAGGCACCCTGGTGGGGGTCTGTTACAGACCGCCAAACCAGAATGAGGAGACGGATGAGGAATTCTACAGGCAGCTGGCAAAAGTTACAAAATCGTCGGCTCTTGTCCTCGTGGGGGACTTCAACTTCCCAGACATATCCTAGACATGCAATACAGCTCAAAGAAAGCAGTCTAGGAGGTTTCTGGAGTGCATGGAAGATAGTTTCCTGACACAGCTGGTTAGTGAGCCTACCAGGGGAGGTGCTCTGCTGGACCTTCTGTTCACAAACAGAGAAGGACTGGTGGGAGATGTGGTGGTCGGGAGCTGTCTTGGGCAGAGTGACCACGAAATGGTAGAGTTCTCTATTCTTGGTGAAGTTAGGAGGGGGACCAGTAAAACTGCTGTCTTGGACTTCCGGAGGGCAGACTTTGAGCTGTTCAGGACACTGGTTGGCAGAGTCCCTTGGGAGGTGGTTCTGAAGGACAGAGGAGTCCAGGAAGGCTGGGCACTCCTCAAGAAGGAAATCTTAATGGCCCAGGAGCAGTCTGTCCCCACGTGCCCAAAGACAAGCCGGCGTGGAAGAAGACCGGCCTGGCTGAACAGAGAGTTGTGGCTAGAGCTTAGCAAAAAAAAGAGGGTTTATGATCTTTGGAAAAGAGGGCAGGCCACCCAGAAGGACTATAAGGTTGTTGTAAGGATGTGTAGGGACAAAATTAGAAAGGCCAAAGCTCATCTGGAAATCAGTCTGGCTACTGCTGTTAAAGACAACAGAAAATGTTTTTATAAATGCATTAACACGAAAAGGAGGGCTAAGGAGAATCTCCATCCTTTACTGGATGCGGGGGAAACTTAGTTACAAAAGATGAGGAAAAGGCTGAGGTGCTTAATGCCTTCTTTGCCTCAGTCTTCAGCGGCAAGACCAGTTGTTCTCTGGATACCCAGTACCCTGAGCTGGTGGAAGGGGATGGGGAGCAGGATGTGGCCCTCACTATCCACGAGGAAATGGTTGGTGACCTGCAACAGCACTTGGATGTACACAAGTTGATGGGGCTGGATGGGATCCACCCGAGGGTGCTGAGAGAACTGGTGGAAGACCTGGCCAAGCCGCTTCATTTATCAGCAGTCCTGGCTGTCAGGGGAGGTCCCAGTTGATTGGCAGCTAGAAAATGTGACACCCATCTACAAGAAGGGCCGGAAGATTCAACCAGGAAACTATAGGCCTGTTAGTTTGACCTCAGTGCCAGGAAAGCTCATGGAGCAGATTATCTTGAGTGTCATCACACGGCACTTGCAGGGCAAGCAGGCGATCAGGCCCAGTCAGCATGGGTTTATGAAAGGCAGGTCCTGCTTGACTAACCTGATCTCCTTCTATGACAAAGTGACACGCTTAGTGGGTGAGGGAAAGGCTGTGGACATGGTCTACCTTGACTTCAGTAAGTCTTTTGACACCGATTCCCACAGCATTCTCCTCAAGAAACTGGCTGCTCTTGGCTTGGACTGGCGTACACTTCGTTGGGTTAGAAACTGGCTGGGTAGCTGGGCCCAAAGAGTCATGGTGAATGGAGTTAAATCCAGCTGGAGGCCGGTCACTAGTGGAGTCCCCCAGGGCTCAGTGCTGGGGCCAGTCCTCTTTAATATCTTTATCGATGACCTGGATGAGGGGATCGAGGCCACCCTCAGTAAGTTTGCAGATGACACCAAGTTAGGTGCGTGTGTTGATCTGCTCGAGGGTAGGAAGGCTCTGCAGGAGGATCTGAATAGGCTGGACCGATGGGCTGAGGCCAACTGTGTGAAGTTCAACAAGGCCAAGTGCCGGGTCCAAGTGCCTGGGGCACAACAACCCCAAGCAGCGCTACAGGCTGGGAGATGAGTGGTTAGAAAGCTGCCTGGCAGAGAAGGACCTGGAAGTACTGGTTAATAGTCGGCTGAATATGAGCCAGCGGTGTGCTCAGATGGCCAAGAAGGCCAACAGCATCCTGGCTTGTATAAGAAGCAATGTGGCCAGCAGGTCTAGGGAAGTGATTTTCCCCCTGTACTCGGCTCTGGTGAGGCCGCACCTCGAGTACTGTGTTCAGTTTTTGGCCCCTCACTACAAGAAGGACGTGGAGGTGCTCGAGAGAGTCCAGAGAAGGGCTACGAAGCTGGTGAGGGGTCTGGAGAACAAGTCTTATGAAGAATGGCTGAAGGAGATGGGATTGCTCAGCCTAGAGAAGAGGAGGCTCAGGGGTGACCTTATTGCATTCTACAGGTACCTTAAAGGAGGCTGTAGCGAGGTGGGGGTTGATCTATTCTCCCACGTGCCTGGTGACAAGGGACAAAGGGGAATGGGCTAAAGTTGTGCCACGGGAGGTTTAGGTTGGATATTAAGAAGAACTTCTTTACTGAAACGGTTGTTAGGTATTGGAATGGGCTGCCCAGGGAAGTGGTTGTGTCACCATCTCTGGAGGTCTTTAAAAGACGTTTAGATGTAGAGTTTAGTGATATGGTTTAGTGGAGGACTTGTTAGTGTTAGGTCAGAGGTTGGAGTAGGTGATCTTGGAGGTCTCTTCCAACCTAGACAATTCTGTGATTCTGTGATTTTGATTCTGTGAATCCTTCACATTCCTGCTTCCAAGGGAACAACTGGTTACTTCAGATGTTTTTCTTGGTTATGGTTTCCTTTTGTCCTGTGCATTTTCCATGTTATTTTTTCCCTACTCATACAACAATTTCCCTTTCAGCTGCTTTGAAAAGCCTGCTCTTGGCCCTTGTCTCCCTGATGGTGGTTATGTCTGGCTCCCACCTCGGGTGAGTGGTGTGGAGCAGCAGACATGGCCTATGAATGATGGCATAATACTTTTCTTTTACATGCTGTCTGGCTCAGCTATACCTTTGTGTTCACCTCTGCCACTGAGAAGTCAGTTTAATAGTAAATGAAGCATATTTCTAAAACACCACACATTAGCTGCATAGTTAATGTTGCAAATCCACTTTCATCATACACCTGGAAGAAATCACTGCTATTAACTTCTTATTTTCCCCAAGCATTAAAATTACACGAGACCAAATTAACATGAAATTCCTCTTCAAAAGACTCTGTTATAAAAGAATGGGAAAGTGAAGTTAAAAATTTCCCCTCGACAACATTTTTACTGTTTACAAAGGTCAGTCTTCACCCACAGCATGTATAGGCAATTAACCACTGGAATACCTTGCCTAGAATGAAGGAGATTTTCCTCTGCTTTCAGTTATTTTGTCAAGATTTTGACAGCAGAATTTAGTACTTGATATAAAAATTACTGAGTAACTCTTTACAGCACATGGTCTGCAGGAAGCAGATGAACCCTGTCTATATGCTTGACCTTGAAATTTATGACCATAGAACAGTTAAAAAATAATAATCTTTGTCTAGTGCAACATTTCCATTTTGTTCTGAGGAATTTATTATCTGGAATGAGGGTTCTGAAACATTTAGTATGGAGCAGATCACAAACAAGTACATAAATTTCTATACAGGCACTTACCCTTTGCATTATGAACCTGCTAGCCACTTGTTTCTCTCTCAATCCCTAGGATGTCTCTGTGCCAAATACTGTGAAAGCTTCCAGGAGCAAATGTCATTAAAAAGCTGTAGTAAGTGCAGTGTTCCTTACAACAGCCTTAGAAATTGAAAACAAGCAGAATACCAATCAGCATTCAATAAGCTACCACTCGATGGAGGAGACATGAGTGCTCCTCAGACATTAGATTTCCACCGACTGCAGTCCAGAAAGTTCAAAAATGTCAAACATCATAAGATCATACCTTAGTTCACCAGTAATTTCAGGGCTGCAAGTTATTTGGTCCATGTATGAAAACATCCAGTTGTAGCAGTCAACTGCATTAATATCTATTAGCTGTGGCTTTAACCCATTATCACTGATTTTCAGCCTCCTCCTTAAGTCAGTTAAAGGAAGAGTTTAGTTATACGGGAGCATTAAATCCTGCTGCCTCGTGTCCAGAGGAAAGAGTACCAGTCTTTGTTAAGGCTGACCTCTGCTCTGCAATAGCTCAGCTGCCATTTCCCAGTGGCAAAGAAGTGGCTCTGAAGTATGAGAGGCATCAAAGGAAAAATTCACTCATCTCAACCAGAAAACAAACAAACAGCAACAACAAGAATAAAATGCATTGCAAAAAACAAGGCCAGATTTCCATCTGGGGAAGCAACACCATTTTTAAAAAAGGGATTAGATATGAAATAAAGCTTTATCTAGTCCTAGTGTTGTTAACTCTAAACTGTGATCCTGTGACACAGTTTGTGGGCTGCTTTCTGAGTTCGTACAACTCCACACTGGTGGGAATCAGGCAAAAGCTTCCCATTGGCAAAGACCAGCTTCAGGGCCAGTAAGGCATAGAAATGCAGTTTCCCTGTAACCAGCTGGAGGTGTGAGTATACTGGAGTTTACACTAGCAAGTGCATTGTGAACACTGCTCAGGAAGTCTATTTAGAAACAGCCATTAATAAAAATAGCTCAGGAAAATAAAAAACAGCGATTTGATGCGAACCATGTGCTGGCCCTGGCCTGCACCGCTGCTCGCCGGTGCAGAGTCCAAGGCCACGGCTGCCGAACTGCATGAGGCTCTTCAGCTCTCAGCATGGGGCTCTTGCTCAGGTCTGAGCAGTCAGCACTTCGCGACTGCTGCCTGGAGGAAAACCAGACAATGTGGAGGAAAGATCCAAAGAGGCAGCCAGAGACACGCATGGGGTGGAGGGAGTGATGCTGACAGAGCCAGGTGGAGCAAGGGTGGCAGCAGAATTGCAACCCCCATCTCCAGGACAAGGGGAGCTGCTCCAGCCCCACTTTCCCCATCAGTGGACCAGGGAACCCAGTTACGAGTAGCCTTGGAAAGTGAAACGCATCAGCCTCATGATTCACCTCTGAGTTCAGCCAGTTTTCACACCAGTGGAATTAACACCGGTGTGAAACGAGCCATCCAGGCCCAGTGCACACGTGCGAGCCTGGAGTCATCCTCGTAAACATCCCATGCAGGACTTGGTTCAGTGCTGCCCAGCCACACGTTAGAAACATGGCAAGCTTGTTATTCCTGACTTGGCAAAGCAGTTCACCATGCACTTTAACTAGTTTGTGCTTTAACTTGTGCTTAACTGCTCCGCTGTGCTGCGGGCCCGGTGGTTTCAGGAGATGCAGAGTTCCCTCCTGAGGCCCTGCACCATGCATCTGGAACGGCTGGAGAGTTTCTCTTCTCCATCGCTACCGGGCCAGCCTCATGGCTGGAGATGAGACACATTTGAAGGTTTCATGGAAACATGTTTGCCCAGCTTGTTCCCTTGCAATGTTTGTCCCAGGGACAGAGGCCACCAAACCCTGAAGCAATCACTCTGGCACTTTATATTCATGCTTCAAAACAAGAGAAAGTTGTAAGACAGGAGTTAGAATTTTAGCATGTAGCAGGATTTTTATTTTTCTTTTTTATGGTAATTACATTAACCCCATCTTACTCCCACTCTTTGCCCTCATCTTTTGGCCTCTGTGGGTATCCCTCACAGTCCTTGCAGCGGTGTCCCCAGAGAGAACCTCGGTCCTCGGTGACCCTCCACGGTCCAGACGTCCCTGTCAGTGACAGCAGTGCGGAGCTGCCCAGGGCTCCCAAGCTGCAGGCAATTTCTGATGGCACTGACCAGCTGCATGCTCCCAGGGGTGATTTTCTGTAATATTTTTGTTTCTCTGCTGCACTCAGAACATCTTGAGGGCGCATAATCACCAGTACTATCACCATATTATCACTACCATAGTAGTGAGATGTCAGGATGGAAGCGGGATTTACGCTGTGGGCTTTTCTGGGAGAAGACAGGGGTGGTAAATGATCTCCTGGGTCATTGCTAAAGTATTCAGTACAGTGCCAGGGAACAAGGGGTTGGAGATTTAGGAGGAAGCCAGAAGGTAGAGTTTGCATCATTCCATTCAGCGCTGACCTGGAATGCCAATACAGAGAGTCACCCCATCTACCTGATCAGAGAGAACCTTTGGCACGTGGTAAAATGCTCTCTGTCGACTTGTTGGCCATAACAGCATGACATCTAGCTTGTCTTGATGATGGTAGTGTGTCTCTGTTTTCACCTGTGTGATTTGGGTTTTGCACAGGGTTATCAGAGAAAAAAAAAATAGCAAATTTCTTCCCTTTCCTGTAATAGTCATTTGAGAAGTTTACTCATTAATGTGAGGTGTATCTGAACATACGGAATCAGGCCCACAACCAAAAATAAGATGAACACATCTGAAGGCTTCAGTCTATTTTTTCAGTGCCGTATCCAATTAAAATAGAAATCCGAATGACTTGCCTCATTTCCCATTGAGAGCCTGCAACTATACAGAGGCCCAGTGAGCAAATTGTGTGATTATTGCTTTTCCCAGAGAAATTGTTCTCTGTTAAGATGAGATATTAAAGTCAGGGCCTGCTGTGCAGAAAACAGGCTAAAGCAAGCCAAGCTTTTGGATGTTCCGCTGTGGTTTGTACTGTTTCCCAGCAATATTGTCATTCTAGCTGTGATTGCTAGCCGACAGGAAAGAAATGCTACCTACAAATATTTTTTGGAGGAAAAGTTAGGAATTTTATTAGGTACAACAAGAAAAGTAGCATTGTAGTAAGAAACAAAACTCTTTGATCACTAGTTCGTTGTATCTTTACATTTTGTGGTGGTTTTATTGTTCGTGAAAAATGCCAAATTAGCACTGCAGTCATTTTCTTCTGGGATCTCTGAAATACTTTTGCACCCAATGCATGTTCTTTTGGGGAGGGATTCTCAGAAAAAAAAAGAAAAAAAAAAAAAGGAAAAAAAAATGACCCCAGGAGGGTCAGCTACCTTTGTGCTGGGGATGGAGATGGGAACGAGCCATGCAAAGCTGCACGCCAGCACAGCAATGCATTCTTGCCCTCCCTCATGATGCGACTGGTGGAGGGATGCTGAGAGAGGGACATGAAATGGTGATCAAATGAGGGAGTCTCATGCATAATTCATGAGGTGAGGCAAACCTTTGTACCAGACAAGATCACCCATTGAATTGCACTTCAATGGACCATTGCTCGCTTATACCATGCAAGATCTATCTCACTCCATACTGTCTGAATGGGAGCAGTACCAGTCTTTCTTACATTATTCTGAAACAATACACCAATCTTTCTTTTAGTAGCAAGTAGGCAATTTGAGCTACAAAGCCCAATCAATCCCTACTTCTTCTTCTAAGGATGCCAGCAGAGAAGCTAATTACCAGCTCCTCTTCAAGGGTAGGTCCATTGTCAGTTAGAGATGAGCATGAGACCTCTATTCACTCCCCAATATATTATGTTCAAGGACTAACCAGACTGACATTAGTCCTGATTTACAGAAACTCTTTAAGAGAGGGCTGGATTTGAACCAAAGCAACTGAAATACATGGGGAAAATGTTCCTCCACTCCCTAAAGAGACTGTGTATGGTTCATTTCTCCATGTCCCTCTCCAAAGTGAAATTTCTTTTCTATATGTTACTATGGATCAAAGAAGGAAGAAGAAGAAAAAAAAAAAGGCATTATAAAAACTGACTAGAAAGAAATGCCACGATTTTATTCTAATGATTAAGTGAAAAGTTCTGTTCTGATTTCTAAAATAAAATATCTACCAACTCTTGAAGATTTCAGTTAAGCCAATTTTTCAATTTTATATGAAAATACATTTATTTTCTTTTTGTCTTTTTTCCTGTAATCTTTCTTCCATCAATCAATCAATAAATAAATAAAAATAAAAATAAAAAAGGTAGACTCAGTGATCTTATGTTTTCTTCAGACCTCTGTGCTTGGGGGTCACCAGCGCCAACTGAAATCCAAGTCAAAATGATCTCATTAGAGACACCCAACATGGAGCACAGAGTAGAGAGATGAAATCCTGCATACACAAAAAGAGCACCCCAAGCTGGTTTACCAGAAGGAGATACCTTAGATGAGAAGAAAAGAAAACAACAACATCATCTTCAACCTGCCCTCCTGCTGTAAAAATGTATCAGGGAATGAACAGTTTCCCTGATGTGAGCCAATCTTGCCATAATGCAATCAGGTGGGGGCAACTGAGTGTAGAGAAAAACAGCTGAGCTGTTAGTTGTCTGGATTTACTTTATTTTTTTCCCCAGGCAAAGAAAATAAACATTTTTTCACATTAGATCATGAACCCTATACATTTATCATCTGCTCTCTGCTTGCAACAAAATGTCATTTATCTTTCCCTTTGTGCTCTGTTTGGGTTAAGAAAGGGTTTGGAATCTGCAAGTCTACATGCACTTTCATGTTGCTGTTGTCTCATTTTATTTCATTAATGTAAGTTCTTTAAAAGCTCCAGAGGCTAAAGGGCCAAGTCTCCTGTTGGGGAATGTTCAGACAGGTTAATGTAAACGTAACGCTGTGTAAAATGCTGCCTCTGGTTGACGCCAGCAGGGGATTGGGTCCACTCTACCTGAGCTGTGCATTAAGTGTACTGCTGGTTTTCAGGATCAAGCAGGAAGCTACTACAAAAGTTTCAGCAGGCTTCAGAAGTTCATCGGGAACTGCAGGTGAGGGAAGCGAGGGGATTTTTTCCATACTGATGAAAGATGCTCCACTGGCAGCTCTGGACCTTGAAGTCCTGAGCTTACCTGAAGAACATGAAGGGCCTGATCAGAAGCAAAGACGTGATTCCTCACATTGGTCTGCCTGGCTTAACCAGCCCTAGACAAAGTGCCCTCAGCCATGACCTGAACCCTTACAAGGAGGAGGATTGCTTGGTCTCCACATTCATTTTCTTCTGTCCTCTTGTGTAAAAGCAGACAGATGATGGGCTGAATCACGGAGGTGCTTTTTTTTATGATGTGAAAAATAAGAGTTGAAAGGAGAAAGCCAAACTTGTTCTGAGCATCCTTCACTTCACTTCAGAGCCATCTCACGGTCTTCAGGTGGCAGCAACATAGCACTGATAAGATGCCAGTCAGATGGAGCAGCCTGGATGTCAAATGTTTGGCAGACCTCTTCTGATTCTGAGCTGTACCAGTCCCTGGACTCTAGTATGACAGTAATGTCATAAATAATGTTCTCACAAACAGCCCAGCTTTTCTTCCCTAAGGGCCTTTACAGAGTTCTCAAGGATGCCCATTGAAAAGACAATCATTTTACTTTGGTTAGAAAAGGCAGAAAATATTAGTAGATCATTTAGCATAGAATCCAAATATAATCACAAGCTGTTTGATTCCAAAATGTCCTCCCTTCAGAAACTGGAAAGTTTCACATTCCCTTACCACCGTGGTTGTGCTGTTTCACTGGTCAGAGAGACCTGTGAGAGCCTAGGGATCCAAATTTGTGTTCATACCAAGCTCTTTTTTATCTTAAAAGTGAAGGACCTATCATGGCATTTTTAAGCATAGCTAGAACCTGAATTTTTAGTGTCAGAACCAAATGATTCAGTAGAAAAAAATCAAAATTTGTGGTAGATCAGTTTGCCATTTCTGATCGCCCCACATTTTTTTACAAGATTCTTGGAACAACTAAGACTGTAAAAATACACATCAGATTGATATCAGGAAATGAGTTTTTCAGCCTTAAAAAATGTGCCTGTTTGATTCCATTAACCAAACTCTTCCTCTGAACATATAAATTTGTCACTGAAACTTAAGGGGGATATTCAGGAGCTGATAGTAACACCGTCTACTGATCAGCAAAACATGTCTTTAAGATGATAGTTAATTTGTGTCTCCTAAATTTGGGACCATGTACATATGTATCTGGCTCACAACTGAAGACATCCAGGGCCAGCTTATATCTTTAGCCTTGCTATACAAAGCCCTTATTTGTGACAGCCAACGAACTATATATGGTGGTATATAGGGACTGCACATAGCAACAGCCTGGCAAAAGTATAGGGAGACACTTGCATGACAGCTGGCTATATGTAGTCACATTTGATTAATTTCATAACTGAAAAGCCTTATGTTGAAATGTTTGTAAGCAAACTCCCTGGTCTGTTAAAGCTAGATAAAGAGGGTGGCTGAAAGTAGAAGGACTAGCTCCACTGAGCAAAATAGAAAATCCCCATATTCTTTGAAAACAAGCACATTTATTGCTTCTTGATACATCAGGTTGTGCCTTTGCGTTCGTTCTTCTTCCAGCTGAGGGCACAGGATGGATGTTGCCCTCCCTTATCATCCAGAGGTGGAACTATATGGCACAGCTGGTGCTGGGATCTCCCTGGCAAACAGCAGGGCCATACATGACTGTCACCACAGTTCGGGGAAAGCCTCTAACTTGTGTTTCTTCTCATCTGAAGCAAAACCACCATTGTCTTGACTCCTTTACCTTCTGTCTGTGACTAGATTGTTCCCAGATACCTTACGGTAACCACAGGTTCAAAAGTGTCTTATCTTCTTTGTGATTTAGAGACCCTGAGGTGTAATGCTGCTGCTCCTCCAAAACAGTGGGGGAATGCCAAGTGGTGTTATGCTGGGCCCTGTCTCTGTAGGCCCCATTTGCAGGGGAGTGTGCCAAGGCAGCGTCCCCAAAGGCTTGTCTTTGTGCCCTTTGTGGAGGCAGATCTCTGTGGAAATGGCAAGTGTTGAATACTATTGCAATGCATAGAGAGGAATCCTTCTGTCATGGAAGGGGCCGGAGGAAAAAATCTCACTTTAGCAAGTAAATAACTAAGAGAAAAAAGACCACATTACAGCCTCCTGTCAGGATGTTCTTCTTGCCATTGTTTACAAACTGCAGGCATCTTTACTGCTAGTTTTCTCCTCAGAGATGACACCCGGGGACCTAAAAGTGTCAGACTAGATATTTGGAAAATTTGCAGGCTGCTTCAGGACACTGATTTATATTCAACCCGGTCCTTTCCAAGAAATTGGTTCTTCTGAAAAGAATAAAGCTAGAGCTACCTCAATAACAACAAAAAATGACATTGTCAGTAAACCAAAAGGAATGTGACTGAAGCTCCACGTCAGTCTGGGAACTTTTGATGTATCACAAACTTCTGTGGAGAGCTAACTACTTACTACTTCCCTCAGGCCACACAAAAATAGGTTACAGCAAAAGAAGAAAAAGCAGATAAAATCATCATCACATCTCCTGGTTAGGAGTCAGGCTTACATGTTATTTGACTAATACCTTTTGCATATGATGCAAGGAAAAACTTGTATGACACTCAAATAAAGAAATTTTCTTCTGTTCTCTGAGCTCTGAAGCCAATATTCAAAGGAAATTACTGAGAAGAGAGTGCCTGAGTACAACCACTGGCCTGATTTGCTTCCTTGTGCCCCCTGAGAGGGAGGGCAGCTTTAAAAACTTTTCCATTTCTTCACTGTGAATATATGAATCCATTACTACACCACAAAACTCTGCTGTATTCTGGAGCAGTACTTCGTTTTAGAAGCCACATAAGCTTCAAAGCTTTTAATAGGTGCCTCAGAGCCTTTCTGCACTCTTTTGGACATGTGGGAGAAGCCATTGATGACTCTCACATCTGGGCCATCAGCATCATGTTAGAGTTGCATTGGAGCCATTTTAACTCACAAAATTGTTTCTAAGTTTCCCTGAGAAACCTTTCACTAGTAGAAGATCAAGACAAATGTACCATTCTCAGCAGCATCTCTCCTTCCACTTTAGCTGAAGGTAAGATCAGAGAAGTGCATCAATCTTGTCTTTTTCTAAATATGCACATATATATACATTTAAGTGGAAAAACACTCACTTTCAGAGAACTGGAATGTCTTTGTTTCTGTCCAAACCACTAATAAAAAAATCCCTTTCAATAATATACTGGCCAGTTTTAATATTTCTATCTTCTTGAATCAGCTTTCAGGTAATTCTACCTGGAAGAAATGAGAGAGTGAAGCAGTTTAATTTTCCTAGTCCACCGCAGCTTTTGGGAAATTCCTCTTATTACAGCTGCCCCTCATTTCTGGCAAAAACCATGAGCATCAGGAGCACTGCTCTCTCAGGCCACTGCCCACCAACTAACTGGTGCTAAACCCAACAATGTGCCATCCAAAGACCCCAAATACTCTCAGAAGAGCTGCCTTCAAGACCACCTCACCCTATCTTCTCATGTCCTTTCCCTCCTATCGCTCCTTCCATGTCCACACACCCAGTTGTGTTGAGAGAGAAGAGAAGCTATGCTAGGCAGGACCAGTCCAAACAGTGTCCAGAGGGAGAGGCTGTATCTGACTTCCTTGCTTTCTAAGCATTTAATATCGGCTAATATTGGCTTCTGTTGACAATAAGGTGATCGCCAATCTGAGTCTCCATGCTTCTTCTAGGGCTACAGCTCACCTTCAGGTGCTGCCTGATCCTTCCCCAGGACCTTTGGCTTCACTGTGGAGATTATTTCCCTTGAGCACACCTCTTCTACTAACACTGCTGCCTTTTCAGCAATATCTTTAAATCTGCAGGTCTTTTTATTTCCACTCAGGGTCCTGTGTTTGTATGCATATATGGAGGGTTGTTTTTTTATATATATAAAGAAATGTCTTCTATTGTTTCCTTTTGCTTTTCTCTTACAAAGCCTCTAATGTGTTGTGCTAAAGGTGGGTGGTTTAAAAGAGGCTGGTTTCATTAGGTTTTTATTGTGTTTAAAATGTGGTTCCATTTATTGTGCTAAACACTTGGCAGCCTTTGTCACTCCATGTCTCATGAAGGCACTTGGAAATGAGCACACACATAGAAAGCTGCATCAATTTCCCCCCCGAGCAAGATATGCAGGAGATCATGAAAGCTTTGTTTCTTTAGCTGGCAGTTAATCCTTCCAAACTTGGCCCCCTTTCTGAAATTAACTCATCGAATAATGGACATGCTCCATTAAAGTGATGAAGATAAAAACTCTGCCAGTGTCTGACTTAGCGAGAAAACCATCTTATTGCAGGCCAAAAGAACACACTTGAGCTGTGACAAAGGATCTGTGTAATTGAGAGCCAAGACTCCCCTCCTGTTTATTTTGATGAGTTGATATTCATTGACTCTCCACATATCTTTTTGTACTTAGGAAACAGGTCATGCATTTCTGGTGGAAAGATTTAAAAAAAAAAAAAAAAAGTGCAGAAACTTCAGGATAAATTTTGCTTCATCCATCTTTAGACATGTATGTTTTTCACATCTATTGGTACTATTAAGATTTTAATTTACTGACAGTTGGTGCTTTGATTACAGATCCAGACAGGGGTTCAAGTTCACTTATGCTTGGTTCCCAACTCTGTCACTGACTTACTGTGTACTATGAGGCAAGACACTTATCCCTTCACTTCCATACAAAAAAAAAAAAAAAAAAAAAAAAACCACTTGTTCATGTCCCCTGGGAGCTGCAAAGTAAAAATTACTAATACCTCTCAATACCTGTCAGGAAACATTACTGTTGGTATGCTACTGTGCTACTGTGATGAGCCACAAGTATACAACAAAATATCAAATTCAGTCCATGTTAAAAAACAAGCAATAAAATTGAACAACAACAAAAACAAAAACAAAACAACAACAACAACAACAAAAACCTTTATGATTAGACATGTCTTTTCTGTGGGGAAATGGAAATAACTTAAGAAGTCTCATGGCAATGCTCCTCAGCCTTTTCCTGGGGACACAATTGTCTCAGACCTGACCCTTCAGACTTCTTTGAACCATGACAGAGATGAAAATTCCTCCTTCTTGTTAGTCCAAGACAGGAAAGATGGACCTGATACCTACAAGTGACTGTTCTTCAGAGAAGCCAGAGAACAATGACCTATGACCTGTGAGTTGCATACTCACAGAACTTGCTGCCCAGGAGATGTTGTGACATTCTTCGTGGCTATAGAAAATTGAAACCCCTTTAAACCGAGAAAACTGTGGATATGGTCCAGGTTGGCAGGGAAAGCAAAGATGTTCTTCACAATACTCATTCATTGCTTCTGTTTACGAAAACATAAAGACTGGGAGCTGCAAGAACAGAAAATCCAATAATGGAAGAGAAGTAACAACCCACGAATTAGAATGACCCCAAATACCAGAAGTCAGATAGACTAGATATCTTGCTAGCAATCTAGAGGCACGGAAGCGTCTACTGGATTAATTTTATCTGTTTTTATACACTTTAAGGCCATAAAGGAGGATTATCTCATTGAGTCTGACCTCTCGCATAATGCAGGCAATAAAAAAGTATTCAGTTACTGCTGCATGGAGTCCAACAATTTCTGTTTGACTAATGTAGTTCTTTCACTAGAACCCTTGACATTGAAGATTCAGTACTGGGAATGACCAATTCTCTTCTGAACAGACAACAAACTTGCAACTTGTCCAATATATAGTGTGGAAGAAGTTCTCAGCTGCATCTGTTTCCCAGTGGTAAATCCATATCATATATGGAAGTGTAGTGCCCACTATTGGTGGATCTCTCGCTGTAGGTGATATTCAGTCATAGTTTCATGTTCAATTTCAAGCCAGCATGAGCTAATGTGGCAATAAAAGAGTAAGCCTTCATCCTCCTCTGTCCCTACAGCACCTCCTTCCATGTGCCAACACAAACATTGTGCAACCACACACCAAACAGGTTAAGAGAGATGATTCAAACTAATCAATTTAGTCTTTGGGTTTTTGTTGGCTGGATTATATGTCCTGGGCAGGAATAAATGATGGGAGATGTGACTACCTCTTCCAACAGCACTGTTGGTTTATGCCAGTTTAGACTGGCATTTATGAACCAACTGTTTTGCATTATTTGTCTGTTTTTAATGCACTCAGATCTTTTTGCACCTCCTGAATGCAAAGAGCCTAAATATCCAGAGAAAATGACACCTAATGCTCATGAAGTATTACACTGATGGAAAGTCCTATCAGATATTAGGGATTATTTATAACATTTGGAATAACAATCTACATGCAAAACATGCTATATATTTTTATGGAACAAAATGCAACTGTTTTGCCTAAATGGCAGAAATATGAACCAAAAAATAATGTGCATACATGCTGAAAATTCACTTTGCTTCTTCACATCATTTCAAAACCAAGTATGATCCTTTTCTTCTCAACCCCCTTGCTCCCCGCCTTGTGGATCTTATGCAGTAACACATTCTCAAATGTGTTAATAGCCACATTTCCATGATATTCATAATTCATGCCATAGAAATGGCCTCGAGAAATAAAAACTTCCTGCCTCATCAGATCCCCTTGAATAAAAAAACTTCCTAGGCTACACGTTACTGAAAGTAGAGCTATTGCCTCCATTTTCTCTTGCAGACACAGCCCAAGGCAAAACAATACAAGTGTCAAACTCTGTGTTCTTGTAGCATTAAAAAAGGCAAGGAAAGAAAGATAAATATAAGGTAAATTCTATTCTACTTAGGCATCCAGGAGATGGAGAAAATCAAAATGATAACCCATTGGCAGCACAGGAAAACAACAACAGAAAAAAGCTAAGTCCCACCTTGTGTTTCACTTTCTATTATACTTTTAATTGGGTACAAATACTTTGGTGCCTGTCACCAAACCACTCCATGACATGCTACTGTCCCACCTCACAAGCTAATCAACATCCCTGTTGATCAGAAGTATGACTCATCTCACATCAGTATTTAGTCATACAGAAGTCGAAGATCTACTCAGCTTTAGACTAGTCACCTCAGCTCCTTCCTCCATCAATACGAAAGATACCAGCAAACACCGTTTCTTTATCCCAGGCTATTTATCTACAAATCCCATACCAGGAATTTCTGTAAAGTTATTGTTTATAGGTGATCACTTATCTAGCTCAGTTTAGACACCTAGCTTTTTAGACAGCTGAAGTTGGGTGAAACTAATCGCATTTGATAGGACTAATGATAAGTTTAACCACATACAAAAGCCTGATCCAGAATCTATCAATACTGTGGGAAGCCATCTGATATATTTAGTATAAGGTTATTGCAGCAGAGGGGTTTCTTTTTTCTTTCTCTTTTTTTTTTTTTTTTTCAAGAGTACAGATGGTTAAAATTCCATTCATTATGAACTTTTAATGGCACATTTCATCGGGTTTTCATGATGGGATAAAACTGTAATTTGTAGCAAGCAAATAATCCTGGGTTTTGGCCAGCTGTGCAGGACAGAAATTCTCAGTAATATGAAATTGTTCCTGAAGGTGGTTTTTTGTTTGTTTGTTTGTTTGTGTTTTTCTTGCATTTAGTATCCATTTTGCCAAAATATAAGGATTACTTTGTTTGTTTGTTTGGTACTGATTTTCTTTACCTTTTTGTATGGATTTGGAGAAGAGAAATTAGCATAAGGAGCAGTGCCCTACTAGAACACAGAATGATGTTTGCAGTCCTAATACAGAAATCGTAATTATGGGATAAACTTTAAAATCCCATAGCACTTTTTCTATTTCTAAGGTATTAACTCTTAGATCCTGCCAATCCCTAAATGAACTGCCTGATCTATTTTGTTCAAGATAGGTTGCCTTGTGATTAAACTTGTCACTAATTCTTCATGTCTCTCTCTTCTTCTCTGAAGGGTTGATTTTAAAGGATTTTTGTTTTGGTGTAGAGTTGGTGATTTTGGTTTATAAAATATAAAGCTCTTTGGAAACTTGGGGAGGAAAATACGTTATTTCAGCTTTTCTTTATTATTATTGAGGGATATCTGTTGAAGAATTTTCTGTGCTATATCAACTATCTGAAAATTACTTTTCATGGATGAGAAATTTATTACCCACTCAGTAATTACAGGTAAAGATTGATGTTGCAGGGCATTAAAGGGGATCTAAATCCTGCCTGTGTCGTGCCACATTCACCCACCACAACTCTCTTCACTAACGCAAGCTGGCAGGAGTCAACTCCAGACACGGTGCTCTCCCAACACTTGGATGTCAGTGGGATTCCCAGCGCTCACTTGGTTGCTCCCTCCAGAGCCTCGGTGTACCTTTCCTGCTGCGTTGTGAGCACTCAGCACTTCTTTCACAGTGGTGGACGTGATGGGCTGTGACATCTATCATCTCAGTAAATTGCTGTCTCAAACAATATGAGAAGACGTCACTTAGAGCCTTCCAGCTGGAAGATAAACTGGATGGCACTGATGCAAAGAACTATTTATACCTGCCCAGCATAACTTCAGTTCTGTGAAGTGCAAGCTATGCTTTGGAGCATAATGAGGGCTAAGAAAATTAAATCTGTTCATAGTGAGGATTATTTTCCCTTTCTTTCCAGTACAACCATATGATTGTACCTGATGGTGCTCTTCAACTGCTGGAACATAGATTGATACTTTGTGAAGAAAGGCTCTTCTGATCAGCACAAAATGCACTATGTTATTCATTTGTCATATGCCGTGGAGCCATCCCATCCCTGGTCCTCCTGAGTCTGTGGTAAAGAGGTTAAGCTGTTTAACACCTAATCAGATGACCTGACATATACCACCAAATGTGTCTGTTGCCCTTACTTTGTCTGCTTACTCTTCCCTTGCATGCTTCAGCTGTTCTTCATAGCACATTAGAGGGTTGCTGTCTTTATTAGTCACCAATAATGCATTAATACATTCCTTCTCCTATTACCTCAGACACTAATTTGGTGGAATTGGATACTGACAGTACATTGATGTTGTTAAGGTTAATGACCCAGAGATTTACAAGAGAAGTTGCATTAGAAGTCAAATTGATTGTAATAATTGTTTCACTGAACAGTGTCAACATTAAGTACAGTATGTTGTGCCATGCCATTCAGGGAGGCCCTGTGGCTGTTACGATAACTACAACACTGTCTACATGTACTCCTTACAAGACAACTCACAATGAAATATCTAGTCAGGTAAATGCAGCTCTAATAGTGGATGCCTAAGACATTCTAAGATATTGAGACACTGTGTTTCTAGTCTTTGCGCATTATTTTGCCTTCAAACATATTTTGTGCTTGCATTCAATTCTGAGGAAATAATTGCTTTCCTCAGCCGGGAATGAGCAGAAAGCAAAATTTGGTGGCTGTTGCCTCCTTTTGGCCTGAATTGTGAGACAATGCATAATACCTCTGCTATTCAGTCCTAAATTTTGCTCAGAAGAGGAGCTGTTTGGCAGTTCAGATCTTCTGCAGTTAGACTGTTTTAAATATTCACTCTGTAATATATTTTATGAAATAACGTTGCTATTAACATTGCATTCATCTCAACAGTGAAAGACAGAAATTGCAGCTGTGATGTTATGGGAATCTCCCAGAAGTGTTACCCTTGACCAAAAAGTTGTGCGATCAGCTCTGTGTAATTATTAGGGAAAAAAAAAAAAAGAAAAAAAAAAAAGAAAAAAAAACTGTCCTTTTTGCACCGTGGATTCCACTCCTTTCCTTCCCTTCCCAGTCCCGCAATGTATTTCTGTTCTTTCTCTGTCTCACATTCCTTCTTCCTCTGCTTCTTTTCATTCAGTGCATTGATCTTGCAACTGCATAGGTCACTGTTGAGTGCTGAGTGGCACCATGAGTTGTGAAATAAAAGGTGCTTGTCATGCAGGAGTCCTGTACAGTCATCTGCACTCCCACAGGACTTGACTCACCCGTTCCTGCTATGGTAGTGTCAGCTCTGACTGCAGGGTGCTCGCAGCAATGCTGACGATGGTGAGTTATGACTAGAGCTGAAGGTCAGGAAATTAACCTCTCATACTTTTCACTGACACTTTCTTCACACATCTTGTGTTGTTTCTCAGTCTTTTTTGCAATATTTCAAGACTTCAACCAAACAGTATATTTTCCAAGTAGATTCCAATTTTAGCAACAGCAACAAACATTCCATGGAAAGAAAAACACTCTCAGTAAAAATGTCTGTTTATTTTGGCTCCAATAATACACACTAATCATATCAACCCTTCTTTCCTCTCTCCCAGTCCCAGCTTGTCTTCTTCCTCAACTAGTTTACATACTATATACTAACTTGGAGAGCTAAAATTGCAAGAAGGAACATAGAAAATGCAGAGGGATTCGTACACAGGTGGAATTCGTGTGACTAAGTGCAGATGCTTGCAATGTTGCTAGCTAGGCACCTTTGGCTCCTCTTACTAGCAGCAGGAAAAATGAAACCTCTTGGCACGACTCATCTCAGTCCAGGCTGGATGAACTGCGGCCTAAAAGTATGGCTGGATACAGATCCTGGCATTCTGGGCACCTGCAGTGTGAGCCTACAGTTTACAGCTATCATGAAGGCAACTGGGGTGAAAATCATGTATTTTGGGGCACAGAGTCCTAGTGTAATGAGACAGTACTACAGCTTCTCTTTTGTGCCAGAAAAAAATAATGTTGTTGCACTCTGCTCCTGCCTAGAAAAGCTGCACTGTTTAGCTAGTGCTTTGACAGATTGTGTTTGTTAGTGCTGAAGGTCCACTGATTAATCTTTCATCAAGCAGCCACTCTGAAGGCACCTAGATTTGAAGAAATGGCCTATAGATTTCGTTCTTCTGTAAATACCGTCATATAGAAGAAGCCAAACCAAAAGTCATGGTGTTCTGGATCTTACCACTGTTTATATAACACATCAATAACACACAAAACACTGTCTTTTGCTATATATAGCATGTTGTACAGCTTGCTCTCTACACCACCGGTTTGTTTTGTGGCTGATGTATAAGCTGGGATATTACTTATAAAATGTATTTTAGTGGCATCATGTATTCTACAACAGGCCTGTCAAATACAGTGTCAACCTCTCATATGTCACATAAAAACTGTTTGATGTTCTCCTCACTTGAACTCCTACTTTGCATTGTAATTAGGAGAGATCTTGACTGGGTGAACTTGTTAGGTTTTTTCATGCACAAGCCTAAGGACAGCTTAATTAAAGTAAGAGGGAAACTTGAAAGCACATACAGCAAGAAATAATAATAAGACTAAAAATAACCTGCTCAAAACTATGGTAGAGAAGCCAAAGGGACAGGACATGTCACATATAGGCAACATTATGATCTAGGGGAATCTAGCTATTCCTTCCCCAACAGTAGCACATAATGATTATAATTATAAATCATGCTTCACCTCTTGCCATATGACAGTATTGGCAAAACAAAACGGCAAAATTACTGACCAGTAAAGCTGTCCAAGAAACAGAAAACTCTTTTTTGAAAGAACAAGATCTTTAGTTTTAATTGTTTTAGAGGAGAGGGAAGCTCCCCACGTCCATATGAAAAACAGAGTTATCTTTCATTTGGTGGAAATAAGCTACTGAAATTATTCTGAAAGAATATTGTAATGTTTGATCTTCCTTATTTTTGTTTTCCCATGGAAAATCATAGTCTTATAGCAAATTTCAAAAATTTTCATAGAAAATATGACTTTTATTCCCTTTAAAGAATACGTTGATAGATAACAGTGTAGACAAAGACCTCTTGGTTTTTTTTTTTCCTTTTTTTTTTTAACCAATGTGAGCATTTTCCTTTATCCTTATTTTTGTGCTGTCTTAATTATTTAGCTCTTGCCTAGCTACTTCTGTCCCTTTCAATGTCCATATCTCGCAATGCAAATGAATAAGTTAGGCCGTATCGATGCAAAATCCATTTTCCAAAACCACAGACACATACACCTCACACATTCTCTTTGTTCTATCTCCTGTACCACATTCTATGACTCAGATACTATTTGATATGAAAAGCATCATGTTGCAAGACATAAATTTCTGTATGTTCCTACTTGTAAAACTCTTCCTCACATGAGAAGTCCAGTTTTCCAATCAATCTTAGTATAATTAATTATTTAAGATAGGATTCAGATCACAGATTGAGACACCTACATTTAGCTGTCTACAAGTGAGATAATTATGTTATCTGTGTACAATTCAAAACTCATTTCCATTGACTAAATGTAGATACCAGGTGCTGAGATTTTCGAGAATATAGCATAGTCTCTGATTTTTGATTGAGAGGAGCATGTGCTTCCTGTATGTCCTGGGTCACATCTGCCAGCCCTAGACAAATGTCTCAAGCAATATAAGGCATCTCAGATGGCGCTGTACTGGGTCTGGCTGGGATGGAGTTAACTTTCCCTGCAGCAGCCCATACAGTATAAGACCAGTAAAGACCAATATTTTGATAACTTAATCAAGCCTCTCCTCAGTGCAAGAGGCTGAACAATGACTGTTCAGACAACCAGAGCATCCATACAATGAGCTGAATCTTATACCAACCTCTGTGGACTCTATTTACTAATTCTATATTGATTTCAGTTTCAGGTACTGAGAGCTTAGGCACCTAACTCACATGGGGACACCCTCATCTGAACACTAATTTGTGAGCTGTTCTCTCCCTTGAGTACTCCTGAGCTGGTTAGTCCTTCATTGCTTTCTAAACCACTTCTAGCTTTTCATTTGCCAATTTCATTTTATTCCTAAGACTACACTCTTCAAAATTTTCACTTTGCCAGGATACTACAGTGAAATCTATGATCTTGTCCTTTTTCAGAAACAGCATTGACCTTGTCATTCCCTGCCTTCTCAACTACTTCAGAGCACAGTATTTAATTTGACAGTTGTGTTGGGTTTACGTGGCAAGATTTTGGTAGCGGAAGGCTTCAGGGGTGGCCTCTGTGAGAAAAGTCCGGAGGCTGACCCATGTTAGATAAGAGCCAGTTTCAGCCGCCTCCAAAGGGACCCGCTGCTAGGCAGAGCAGAGCCAATAAGCCATGTTGTTTGCACCTCTGTGAGAGCAGATTTAAGGAAAAAAACTGCTGCATCATAGCAGCTGGGAGAGCAAAGAGTGAGAACCAGCCCAGCAGCCCCCAACGTGAGCGCAGCAGGAGGCAGGAGGTGCTCCAGGCTCACAGCAGCAGTTCCCCTGCGGCCTGTGGAGAGGCCCCTGGTGGAGCAGGCTGTCCCCCTGCAGCCCATGGGTCCCACACGGAGCAGATCTCCACGCTGCAGCCCGTGGAGGAGCCCCCGGTGGAGCAGGTGGATGTGGCCTGGAGGAGGCTGCGGCCCATGGAGAGCCCCCGCAGGAGCAGGCCCCGGGCCAGAGACGCAGCCCGTGGAGAGGAGCCCACGCAGGAGCAGGGGGTCTGGGGGGAGCTGCCGCCTGTGGTGGAACCGTGGTGGGGCAGTTTGCTTCTGATGGGTGGACCCCATGGTACGGATCCATGTGGGAGCAGTTCTTGAAGAGCTGCTGCCTGTGGGCAGCCCCCGCAGGATCATTTCGGGAAGGACGGCATCCCGTGGGAGGGACCCCATGTGGAGCAGGGGCAGAGAGTGACCCTGAAGGAGTGGTGGAGATGAAGCATTATGGACTGACCACAGCCCCCATTCCATGTTCCCCTGTGCAGCTTGAGGGGAGAAGGTAGACGAGGGTGAATATGGGGGGAAGCTGGTTTTAGATTGTTTTTATTTTTTCATTGCTCTAGCTTGTTAGTAATAAGTAATGAATCATATTAATCTCCCTAAGCTGAGTCTGTTTTGCCCATGACAATAGCTGTTGAGTGATCTCCCTGTCCTTATCTCAACCCTTGGACCCTTCTCATAGTATTTTCTCTCCCTTTGAGGAGGGGGAGTGAGAGAGTGGTTGTTGTGGAGCTCAGCTGTCCAGCTGAGTAAAACCACCACAACAGTTAAGTCTCCTCTGTGTGGTTGCACACCTCTTCTAAGAGCAAATATCTTCCTTTTACAGTTCATTCTTGTGCACCCTGTATGTAGTAAGAGTTAGATCTGCTTAATTGCAGACCTCAGCAGGTACAGGTTAAGTTGTTTGTTTTCCTCTGCTATGTCCTGACTTGTTTAGAACTCGTCTTGGTTTGCAAGTTCAGGAATCATTTCCATTTTATTTCTCTAAAGTTCTCACTGGGGACATGTTTGTTTTAACTCTTAGTCTCTTTGCCTTCCTTTGTGTGGAGCAAATAATGGGATTATCACCTCACTCACAAGCAGTGACAGAGGGCCCTAGAAGCAAATATATGCTTACATGAGCAGTACGATAAAGGGCTGTAGACCTCTGCCCAGTATCCCAGATATGTCTCCCTCAGCATCTTTTGCAATTAACGACATAGATACTTCCTTAGCTTTCCCAGGAAAATCTAAGTTAACCTCCTACAGCAGGTTGGTTCCTGCATCTTCCCATGACTGCACAGAAAAACAGGCACTAGAAGCCCTGGTTAGGAGTTGGTCTGAATCACTCATCACTGCCTCGAGCTTAATGCTTATATATGTATGTAAAACCACCTACAGCCATGCGCAGCCCACAGAGGCAGCGTGACAGAAGCTGTGGCAGGTCACAATCACAATCCCATCTGTTCACAAGAAAAAGTCTCTGAATACATTTGAAAGGGAGTACAAACAAAATGAAGACAGGGTTACAACTGGTTGAAATATGATGGATTGAACACTTCATATGCTTTATCTGCTTTAATGATTTCCAATAATTTCAAAAATATAAAATTTTTATAGCAAATATCCACTTAGAAGTAGATTTAAATGATTATTACTGTTAAGAATTATAAAGTAAATGTCTTCTAAACTTCTCAAATGTCTTTTAGTCCTTCATACCTCAACTCAATAATGGTCATCCTTAAAATGGTTATATGATTCAGCAATCGTATATTTCAAAAAAACTGCTAGCCGCCTCTCTATGCTGAGAAGACGATAGAGAGAAAGAGACTATACAGAGTGACATAAATAAAGCATGGCTTACAGCATCATTCCTACCAAGGAACATATCATAAGCTTTGCATAAATGTTACTATGACCAACATGAAGGTGTGCTGTCTTTTCAGGGAAGGGGAACAGTTTGAAGAAAATGGTTAAAACCCATTTTCTGCATGAGTTCAATGCATGTTACTTAGCCTGTAGTGTCACATGCAATGAAATGAGATACATAAAGTTGGCTTCTTATCCAGAAAGCCCTGCACATTGAAAATATGAAAGTAAACTAGCACATGAGATTCTCAACTGGACAAAACTAAAGAAAACATGAAAAGATATAGAAATCCTCAGCCAAGTTGGCTTGTTTGTTATTTCCAAGGCAAGTAAAAGATTTGATGATTATCTACCAGGAAATATATCGAGCTGTCGATATACTATTCTGTTAGAGTTGACAGTCACACAGAAGGCTAAGTCAGCTCTCAGAAATGCTGGAAGCGTCATGGTGGAGGAATAAAAGACACATAGTACTATCACAGATGTAGTCAGTTGAATTTATAACACTGATCACTGAAAGCAGAAGCTATCTCAGGAATCCACAACAGAAGTCTACAAAAGCAGTATCTTGTCTAAATATGTCCAAGGACATGAGAGACCTGGTTAGCGTGGGTGACACATGGACACATGGACACATGGGCAGAGTAAGCAAAGAGATACACAAAGTGCAAAGCCTCCCCACAAGATGAACAGAAGCAGGGTTGGAAGGGATAGTTTCATTCCAACTTATTCAAAGTATACTAATACTCAGACATCTGGGAAATAAATGAACTGCCAGACATTACTACTGGGATACTGTAAGTCAAGCTATGTAGTACTTCAGAAACCAAAGCATCCCAAAATATTTAATTTCAGACTACAGTTCCAGTTTACTGGCAGAGTTTTGTTATTTATATGAGAGTGGGAATTTGGTCACATCACATCATCTCCGTACATTAGCCATCAGCTTGACAGATCAAATTGCTAAGCTGCTCATAAAGAAATTCGCAGAAGTCTTTAACAGAAGCCTGGTCCAACACTGAATATTGGATTGTAGAGACATTTCCATGCCTATAGCTGCAGATCTTGTTAGGATCAAGTTATTTCCCCAGGACAAACCACACATTGTGAAGCAAGTTAAATGCCTTGAACAGATAAAAACTCAAGCTTCTAACATGACAATTGGCAGTAAGATTATTTCATCCAAGCTTCCAATTATTCTGTTTCCACCAAACCCAAGACAAAACCATGGGGAATACAAACTAGTGAAATGTACTTTCCCATGAGACATGGTGAACAGGCCATGGAAAGAACAGCAGTTATCCGATGACTTCAAATTACCAGAAAAGACCACAAATACCACCAAATGCTTGAGGCATCTTGCAGTCAAAGGAAAAATTCACACTTAAGCCTACTGTGAGGTGTACTACACAAGGTTTTGATACAGAGGAAGGAGAAACTTTGAAGAACTGTTTTCGATTTGAAGTTAAAATATATTAAAATTAATTGGTACTTTATTATCATAAACATACACAAACATACCTAAAATGACAAAAAATAAATGAAGATTGACATGCATTCTAGTTGTAAATTTTGGGATGTTATAGTATCTTCCTAGTGTTGTCATTATAGTATGACAGTCTGACAAGGAAAAACTCTGAAATTAGAACTTTGATATGCTATCTTTTTGGAAAATCTCAGTCTAGCGTATTTGGATATTGGTGCTTCTTGGTTGTCTGACACAGTTCTGCCCTAGAAATTACAACTTGGGAATTTCTCTAGGTATGCTTTGGGATGTGGTAATTATCCCTTTATACAATACTTATCTGTTGAAAATCCAAAGCAAGATTATAAATCTTAAGGCAGCAAGAATTAGAATAGTTTAAGGGACACTTTCTATTAATATATTATGCCAAAACAAGGAGTGGACACTGGGTAAATTAAAATTTGTTCCTCTCTTAGATAGCTACTTTCTGGCATTTGCAAACATGAGGACTTGTAACTGTCCACCTATACCCAGAACTTGAAATAAACATAAAATTCTGCTATTACTATGAGAATAATATTTTAGATCTGTGCTGCAAAGCTTATTGTGTCCAATATGAATAAGAACACTATGTATGTTATCTGGTTCAAAGGTGAGGTGAAATCCAGCTAATCATACTGATAATAAAAAGTTAAAACCCCCAAATAAATCTTCAGTAGAGTAATCTGTTATGCTCAGGTTATAAAAACTACTGTTAAGATGTTTTATTTTTTTAAGACATCTTCAAAAGTGATTTTTTTTTTGTTCATCAGTTTAATCCTTCCCATTTTCTTCTTGTGACTTTATAGCTATTGAAGGGAAAGCTAGAAAAACTCTATTTCCCACAGTAGCCTTCAGCTCCTTTTAGCACTGATTTCCTTCCATCCTTTCATACTCTTGGTGACATGAAATTTGCTCCAGAATCCTATTGCAAAGGCTTTTGCATCAAGAATCATCATCAACCACAAATCTCCAAAGGAGCTCAGGAGAGAAACAAATGAGTAAATGACCAGGAGATGAAAATATGAAGATGATGAAGCATATAAGCATGAAGATGATATGAAGCAGATGAAAATATAAAGAAGAAGAAATTGGGCTGTTTAGGTCAGAACATTGGCTGTGGTTTATTCTTCCTAAAGGAGCATCTAAGAGTGGAGAGTGCGACAACCTGGTAGGACTGTTTTTTGCTAGCTTCCAGATTGCCACAGAAAGACAATCCTGGGGAAAAGCAAACCAACTATCAATCAAAAACAAAACAAACAAAGGGAAAACAAAAACAACAACCAGAATCAAGGCGACCTTAACACGTGGTTGGCTCTTGAAGTACATGGTTCAGAAATGTTAACTCTGCTCTGCCAGGAATCTCTGGTCTCCCTAAATCAAGTACAACATCACGCTACAAAAGCGCACAAAGTAGATCACGAGGAAACCAAAACTATGTTTGCATTCTAGACAGACAAAAAGACTGGGAATCTATTTCCTCATCAAAAGCTTGAAGTATTCTTACTCTCTGAGCACAGTACAGCTTATCTCCTTCACTAACACTGATGGATCTTTGTTTTCCTACTTGTGCCCTTGTGAGGAAGAGGTGGGCTTAAAGGAGGGGAATAGTGATAAATAACCTTGGCACAAGTGAACATCTGAAACTTGGATCCTTCTGAAAAGTAAGCCTCAGACTCAGAAGTCAGCACCTTACATATATACATTGATTTTCATTCCTATCTCTGGAATTCCTGAATCTAATTCTTAGGATGTTATTTATAATTTAAATGCAAAATAGAAAGACTCAAATATCAAATGGCAAATACCTAACTTTTCCTCATGCATGTAAGGGGGTGGAAGAGGAGTTATAACTTCTGAAGTCTAGCACATCCCTGTCCATAAAACATGAATGCTGACCCTGAAAGTCTGCTGAAAACTCTTAGCAGGTCACCATAGTAATAACAGTTTAGATTTTTTGTTTTGTCCATGGGTCAGAAGACATCAGGACATTCCTCCTGCACTTTGAGAGCTGAAGACAATTAGGAGCTGTGCCTTAGTGATACCAGGTGAAAGAAAGGAGAAGCAGTCACACATCCTGCTCACCAGACTGAACATCAAAACATTTTGCCATGGTTTTACAGAATTACCGTACAGCAAATGACCTTGTGTATGATCTTAGTTTACGATGGTTTTGAGATCCTCTGTCTCACATCAGACTGCAGTGAAGAGCATTAAGTTAACTTGTGTTATCTTCCATTGGATGCAGGCTAAATGTATAAATACAGGCAATAACCACAGCTCAGCTAACCCAAAGAAACTTATTAAACTGTGGTAGCTTCCTTAAATGTGTGAGTCATAAAATTTAACTAAGTTATAAATGTCTTGGTTTTACCACAGATTTCCCATTTTAAAATGACTGCCCAGCTACAGTACATGTTTTCTTGTGCCTAAAGATGTTTATATTCAGAATATAAAGTTTTATAAATAAAGTAACAATAGGGAATTGGAAAAAGTTACAGTGCAATCCAAAAGTGTCCCTCTCCATCTAGTTGTTCTATCAAAAGAGAAATTTCACTGAAGTAGTCCATCTGTTTCTTAGCCTTGATGTTGAGCTCTCTTGCAAGGATGTTACATAGGGTAACTTCTGCAATGATGGATCTTGTGATACATTTTTCTATCTTGCACAGCAAGTCAGAGATTATCTACTCCATTTTTCCTGGAATTTTATAGGAAAAAAATACTGCTGTTTTTAGGGAGAAGTTGTATAAAAACATTTTATTAGTGAGCTTATTGGGTTTCATCACATACGTAAAGAGAGAGGAAGAAAGACAGAGATTAATTATTTTGCCAGGAAATCCATAATTCCATAGCTGTACCTAAAGTGAGAGCAAGTTCAGCAAGTCAAAGGCTTTTATCAAAGTCAATAAAGCTTGAGAAATGGGATCTCAGTATCAGGGCCCTGCAACAACAGAAATGGAACTAGAGAGCAATTATCCATCCCCTTTCTCCCCCTTCTTCCAAGGAAATGAAATCTTCAAGGCAAAAGGATTAAAGTGAAAACTACTGGTACAGAAATGGAAATTTCTTCCTCAGGATGATTTGCATATTTTCCACATACACTTTATCACATCCAGAGCTTTTGGCACCCATGTTCAAGGCTTTGATGTGGGTCTTCAAGTGGCAGGGGCCAAGAGAGAACAGCACTGAAGACACTTTGACTCCTTGCAAGTGCATCAGACCAGTATAAATGACTGTAATCATATTATAGCATGGTGACATTGAAACGGTCACAGTTAAGTAAGTGCAGGGAAGTCACAGAGACTAAAATGTCATCAGCTGCTTTTATAGTCATGATTTCTACTTTCCAGCTTCCTACACCTGTGGGAGAGGATCTAGTTTTCATGATTACACTTGCCACTATGTCTCTGTGTTTTAACTAAATTATTATTTCAATTTAAATCATTAGAATAACTCAAAGTTTGAGGCTATGTCAATAAATCTTTGCAATATCTGCTCCTTTTTAACAATGGCTACAGATGCAAAATTCATGTGTGAATCTGCATCTTATGTAGCCAGCCTTAAAATGCTTCCATGTCATTCCTCTCCAATATTAATATTCTAGACAGGTGATTTATTCATTTGTAACATTACATATTAAATATTATTATGTTGTTATTTAGATTATAAAGCAATACTTATTTCTCAACCTTTCTCTAATATGTTAAAAAAATAAGCACATTGACAAAGCTAGGCCTGAACTTACAGAACAATCACAAAAAATAAAAAACACCACAAATGAAATGATTCTTCTCCTCCTTCTTTAAGCCATCCTTTACTTGAATTCTCTTCAGAGCGTGTGCCATGTCAATTGTCCTGGAGGACAATGAACTTATTATCTGTCAGGCTTTCAAGCTTTTTTATCAGTTCTTTCAAGCTCTAAGGATAGGAAGAGCTGTCAGCTGAGAAGATCCCAAATTGTCCAGGTACACAGAGCAGAAATGAATTTTCTTACATTACCTAGTGGGATGTTAATATATTTTTCATAGAATCATAGAATCATAGAATATCCCGAGTTGGAAGGGACCCATAAGGATCATCGAGTCCAACTCCTGGCACTGCATAGGTCTACCCAAAATTTTAGACCATATGGCTAAGTGCACAGTCCAATCACTTCTTAAATTCAGACAGGCTTGGTGTAGTGACTACTTCACTGGGGAGCCTGTTCCAGTGTGCAACCACCCTCTCGGTGAAGAGCCTCTTCCTGATGTCTAGCCTAAACCTCCCCTGCCTCAGCTTAACACCATTTTTACATTTGTTTTCCATAGTATTATCATTTTTCTATGTACCCCATAGAAATAGTTTGAAATGGGTCAGACTCTGCATCTGAATCCATTAATTCATATACCACTTTGCACATCAAGCATTGTCACTCAGCCATAATACAGATTAATGTGTTCGGAGACAACTCAGAGTGATTTCACCCATCTATAAAGCAGAGGTGAATGGGAATAGACAGTAGCTTAGGACAAAAAAGCCAAATATCCAGGGTAAGTGTTATGCATTTCTTATGTTAGATAATACTACACTGATAACATTTAATTGCATTTGGTTCTGAACAAGTGCACTTGATTATAGTGAGCTATATATAAAAGGATGCTGGCAACTCAATTTCAGCAGTGCCAAATATTGCTGTTTTCCTCTGATTTTACTGTTCTCAGAGTTATACTTTGTTAATCCAGTTTAAATGTATTCTCTCTCATTGAGAAGCAGTAAGAGATTCATTTATGCATTTTCCACAAACTCTACAGGATCAGGTGGTTTAATCATCACAACATAAGACATAATTAAGGAAAAAGAATCTTCTTATCAATGAGCCTCTGTGAAGCATCAAGGTTTGCGGCTGTAAGTTGAAATGTTGTTGGTAGGCATGCAAGTGTGAAAGCTGTGGGGAGGAACACAGTTTCTCCTCAGTCTTTCCATCAAAGCTGACCTCTTTCAAATAAGAAAGGGAACGCACGATAAATATAAACTGACTTGGAGTTCCACACTGCATTTCTTTATCATGTGCTAAACAGGAGAAAAAAGGATACACAAGGTCCACTCAGCCCTCAGAGGTAAGTAGAGGACTTTGTCGTGACCGTAGTGTCTTTCCCTTTTGCTGCATGTATTTTAATAAGGTAAGTGATTTTTACCTTTTAATTATTTATCCTTCCTGTGTGTTGTACTCTTGTCTGTCCTAAACCCTACTAATAACTTACTTGACTTTCTTTTTAATTAGAGTAGTGCAGATATGTATTTGAGGCATAACAGTGTCCTTTCCAAGGTTGTGTACAGCTATTATGTACTATCCTAGGTGAAGGAAGGACATGGCACCGTCATGTATCATTCTTCCATCAAAGATTTGGCAAACAGCACAAAACTGTCATGGAAGAGGTCGTCTTAATTCTTAATTTCTGGATAAATTCCTGACATAATTGTGTGCAGAAATAAATATAGCCCATATTATGTCCCTGATACATCTTCCACAATGTATAATATACAAAAAGTTATTATCAATTAGCTGGGAAAAAAAAAAAAAAAAAAAAGAAGCATCTAATACTTATCTAAAATTAGAACGTAGACATCCATTTTTCTTTTATGTTTGTTTAGTTTGTTTGTTTTCAATTGAGTGTCTTTCTTTGCTTATTTTATAAACTGAAGAAAGTGGTTAGCAGTCAATGCAGGAAGTTAATTCTTCACATGGGGCAATTTTACTGTGAAATGTATTGCACAGGAGACAGAATTCAATACATCACCTGAAACTGAAAAAGCCTTGACAGAAAAGTTCCCAGACTTGGAAAACATTTGTACGTCTGTTATGCATTTACAGATCAAGCTCAGCAAAACGTTGCAAATTTAAGTACCTGCACAGTCAAGACCTTAGCAGCAGATATAAATGTTTAGCTAAAGGATTTACGAATCTCAGATTTCAGGACATAAGATGAGCTTCTTAGGAGGGAGATATGAATCATATCTATGTAACAGCACTTTTAGACACTGTAATCGTTGTTCCTAGTAGAAAAATGCTTCTTAATTAGAGTCAGATGTTGAAAATTTTGAGTTATATGAAAATGTCACAAGCCAACTCTCCCAAAGAAAATAATAGGTTACTTGTTGGACTCTCTCTCTTTAGAAATAAAGAAATAAAGAATCGATATAATTACACTGAAAATGTATATTTTTTTTCTGTATTCAGCAATGTTTGTTGCTTTAAGCTAGGCTGAAATAGAAGTCAAGAGAATAAGATTAAGTGTAGTTTTGGGATAACTGGGAATCCTCTCCTGAAAACATCAGGTTTATAACCATCAGAAAAACTGAAATGGACACCCACAAAAAGCACTTTCTCTCTAATGCCTTATTCTTTCCCCAAATTAAATCCATGCCACGTGCTCCCCTTTGCAAGACAAAATAAAATAAAATAAAATAATAAAATAAAATAAAATAAAAATAAAAATAAAATAAAGTAAAATAAAGTAAAATAAAGTAAAATAAAATAAAATAAAATAAAATAAAATAAATAAAATAAAATAAAATAAAATAAAATAAAATAAAATAAAATAAAATAAATAAAATAAAATAAAATAAATAAAATAAAATAAAATAAAATAAAATAAAATAAAAATAAATCTTTTCTATACATCTCTTCTACATGGTCTTTGCAAACCTGGCCACTTTGTTTGAATGCAGTAAAGTGCTACAGCCCTGGAGCAGTCCCTTCGGAAGAGATTGCTCAGGTTTTCTCTGGCCTCCCTCTTACCTTTAGCCCCTTTTTTCCCCCCTCTCTTTTCCCCAGGGAAATAAACTCCGAGTTTTTAGAGTTCTTTAGATCAATTTAACAGAAAAGCAAAGAACTCCTTCTAGGGTCCTATTGAGATAATGTGTAATGCAACCAACACATAGTGTGATGTCGTTCTCTTCATAGCATGGCATCCTTACATGTCAGAATCTCTTAAACTATAGCCTAATGCAGATGCCATGGCCTATCCCACAAGGTGGTGTTTAAACCTGTTTTCCAGCACTAAGATGTTCGTGTACAGCAGTTCTTTACTCTGAAAGACAATGTCTCCCCTGCACCTGTATCAACAGAACAGCAATCTTTTTTCCTGCTTCTCCCCATCAGATGTATGGCCATCCCCAGGTTTCATATATAAATGACCAGCATGAGAGATCACACTCTGCTCCCTTTCAGATTTTAAGGAACGTCTTTTCTGAAATATATGTATGTACTACAGAGAATTTGTTCCTTCTACTCATTTTGTGTCAGTTGGGTGTGGTTACGCTCACATTGAATACACATCTGTGCTAGGGAAAGAGACTATTGTTTGTGCAGTAGGTTAATGAAGGAATCCTCTCTGAAAAAGAAAATAAAAGAAAAAAGAAGAAAAAAAAAAGACAAAAAAAAAGACAAAAAAAAAGACAAATGTCATTATAGATATACCCTCAAATATTGGCCTAGAAATAAAATTAAATTGCAATTTTTTTTTTCTTTAACTCTGTGAGATGGTGGGAATGAACAGAAACATGAAGTTGTTGTTAGCTGTTAAACTGCAAAGCAATTTCACCTCATAAATGGTAATTTGAGTATTCTTAAATGTATAAATATACACAAGAACATTTGTAACTGGAAGTGTAATCCATGAATGAAAGTCACTTGTGACCAGGATTGACTCATGGTGAGACCTGGGCATCTAAACACACCTGGAGACCTCTGCCATCACCACTTGGAGTGGTGCCATCTGCATTTGTATTTTATAATCTATCTATATTCAGAGAGCTTTTCCTAAGAGCAGAGCTGTGTTCGCTACCACAAAGTTTTCTTCTTGTTTTAGGAGTAGAATAAAACTTTTGGAAGACATAACATTTGCCATAGTGTTTCTTGTTATAGGAGTGCTACTCCTGTTGGACTGTGTGATAGATGGCGACCAGTTCCTGTTCACCATTTATTGACCATCCTGCTGGCCAAGGGCATCCAGCCAAGCCACAGGGAGGAAGACTACCTGCTTCCTGGTCTGGTTTGCTGCCCTCCAGTTCAAGTGGAGAGATAACCTCTTCTTTCTGGAGAACAGCCAGGGGCAGAGGGTGCTTACAAGGACGGTCCAGTAGGCAAGGAACCAGCAGGGTCTTTGGGGCAGGAAGAGAAGAGCAGCAAGCAAGCACACAGTCAGGTGTGCAGTTGCTGAAGGAAACTTTGCCATGGGTCCTGGCAAGGACTGTGTGGTTTCTTACAGTCCAAGAAGCCACAAGTGGAAGAAACACTGAAGAAACACTACAGGAGACTTGCTGATCCTCACAGACCCTGTAGATATGTAAAAGCTGCTTTCTGTCCCAGTATATCTGAGCTGTGTCTATTTGAAAAGATATATATTTATCTATGATATCTATGATAGGATATCTATTTATAAATGTGTTATCCTCATGTTATACAAGGTGATCTTATTTATAAAAAGACCCTTAATTCAAGAAATTTGGGCACATAAATAGCTGCTCTAGGTATGAGAATCTTTGGAAAAACCTCTGGAAAGGTATGAGGTAAGGATGAAGTATTATTTTAATGTTGAAAGAAAAAAAAAAGATTAATTTAAATATCGAATTAAACATTCCTCATCGAATGCTGGTGATGCATCCTGACAAATTAGTGATAATTACTGAACAATTTTTAGCCTGGTTTCTTCAGGAAATGAGGCTTGGATGATCATTCTGTCTGTCAGTGCCACTTAATAACTGCTGGATCCATTTATCAGCTGCAAACCTAACAGAGGAGTGATGCTGTCAGAGCTGCCCAGTCCTCAGCATCCTCAAAAAGAGAATTTCTACTGCTGGGTGGAAAGTGCCTGATTAATAAGCAGAAAGATTTTAATAGGCTAAACATTCAAACTTAAAAGAATTAATAACATAAATAAAAATAGGAGAAACAGAAATGCTGTAATCATACAAGAGCAAAGAGGCTTTTTCTCAGTCAAGAGTATTGTGTGGATTCTCTGTTGTCTAGTAAGGGACTGTGCATTCAGTACACAGTATTTTAACCCAATGTTTAGAAGACAAATACTTTGGAAACTGAAAGTCATGAGTTCTGATACTCAAATTATTCCTCATTCTTCTTAAACTGTGTGATATTTTCATAGGCATGTTATATCACAGGCCACCTGTCACTGACATGCAAAAAGCATGTTGTATGTCTCAGCCACGCTTTCATAAATTCCATCGTGCTTTCATAAATTTATGCAAACTAAGAAAGGAAGAACTTTGGTTATGGCAGTTTATTTTATTTATATTTCTCTGTCAGAAAAGCATCCTTAACATTCTCTAGGTAATAAGAAGGGAACCAATGTTTTGATGTAATGACAGGATCCAGCACCTTCTATTGGCTGTAGTTTTCTAACAAGTGTCCTGGTACTGTCCTGGCTGTTAAATGTTACACACACTAAATTGAATCATAAAGGAGCATGCACTAGCTAGTGGGTAAAATCAACACCACAGAAAGTCGGTTAGCTGATTAATGTCTTTTGCGCCTGATTTTTGAGGTTTCCATTAATTAAAATGAATTTCATCTCTTGCAGGACCGTATATGTTACATATTCCTTCCCCCAGAGCAGATATAATAAGCTGTCTTCACATGGGAGTGTGAAGTATCTCTCATTTCACTTTTTGGAGAGCTCCATGCAGACACATTCCTTCATGGCATTTTCCAAACACTTTTGAAAGGTTCCAGGCCAAGCAGAAAATCCATGAGAGTTTTTCAGTGAATTCATTTTTTGCAACTTGCTCTGAGCTGGAATAACAGTGCACTGAGCAACTTCAGAGGCTGCATTTTCAGGAAAGAAAAGAATCTCCCTTCTCTCTTTTTATTCATACATATTATTATTTCTCACTATGTTCATATGCGCACACACACCACACATAAAATAATATCTGTGATCTGTCAAACAAAGCCACATTGGATGAAGTAATCTGAAGGTGGATGAAGGAGTTTTGTGTCATACCGGTTTCTACCAGTAAAAGGGAAGAGATCCTCATGCTTTTATGAGTGGCTCCAATACTCACAGGAGCAATGACCCTGGTTGGGCTGGGGCTCACCAAACTGGTGTTCTGCTCTTATGTCCTACATGGCCACAGCACCAGTATCTGCACTATCCATTGCTATTGATTTGTTTAAACTATGTAAATTATGCCTCCAAACTACATGCAAAAGACTGTACTATGTGTCAAATTCTTTATCTGTAGGTACAGTTTCTTAGAAGTTCTTTATTTATGTGCAATTGCATACAAAGAGTGACTATGTGATAATCTGGGCAGAGCAGGAGCTGGAGGACCTGGGTTATCTCCAGGACCACCTAAAATCCCCAGCTGGAGAGCTGCCGCACCAATTAGTCAGATAATTTGCTGTGAAGGTGTCTAAGAGCTCAGTCAACTACCTTGTCCCAAGTCAGGCCATCACCTCAAACCAGTCCCTCGTCCACCTGCACAAAGACAAGCTGAGGACCTCCAGGACCAGGCAGGGGATTCATGACAAAGTACATGTGGTGTGCTCAGAGGCACACCCCCGAAGCCCTGTGATAATTACAGGGCAAGGCAAGAGCTTTTCCTTCATTTTTTTCTATGAAGCTGTTCTCCTTAAGTTAGTATTTAGCATACAAAGGACAAAGAATTCAGTACTAACATTTGCAATATATTTGCCTCCCATTCAGGCTACATTTCTGAGCAAAGCATTCTGCTTTGGCAATAAATGGGGAAATCTTCTCAGTATTCTCCTTTAACATCTAACAAATTAACCAGGCTCATGAGTGCCAGACAGGCAGTGGGAAACCTTTGTTTAGGTATTGAGATTGCTCTCTCGTACAAGTGCTAGCCAAACATTTCTTTTGCCACTTCTGTGTCTAGACCAAAAGATTCTTATGTTACAAGAGGAAGTATTTGTGGTAAATTCAAGTCAATCTTTCAAGTCCTTTAAAGTCTTGCTAGCAAGGTTGCCAATATCAGCTAGTGAAATATCACCTTATGCCTGACATCTGATGCTCAAATAAGAAGTGTCCTGATTCCCTGATGGCATTGTCTCCAGGGAAACTAAGCCTAGGTACAGACCAGTGTGTTACTTACAGGAAGCAAAGTGACACAAGACTTTGCTGACACAAGACTTTGCTGACACAAGTCTTTGCTTTTGCAAGACACAAGACTAAAATGACACAGTCCATCTCTTTCCACAAACCTAACACATAGTTGCCAGAAATGTTCACAGTTGTTAAAGATTCTTGTTGATCCTATATTTCTATTGGTATAATTTGCAGCAAGTTAAACAAAGGATAGCATCACGGTGTTTCTGGTATGCCCCGGTGGTCTCCACAGAAGTACAGGTCAGAGTATAAGGATCTGCAAAGATGTGTGTGACTGAATATCTGTGTGCACTTTGATTCTAAAAAGCCCTGAGTGGAGTGGAGGATGCCACAGAGTGAAAGCTGTGTGTGAACTGTTGCATGTTTTACTTCTGACTCTGAAAACATATATCTATTATTTACTCTTCCTACTAGTAGGAGGTCATATGGCTACTTTTTAATAAAATGAAAATAAATAAATAAATAAATAGAATAAGAAAGGTTTTTTGTTTGTTTGTTTGTTTTTCTTAATTCATCAAAATTGAAGACTTCTTCAGGAACAAGAAGGCAATGGTACAGGTCCTCCTGTTCCCAAAGGACAGAGAGGAGCTCCGTTAAAGAAGGCCTGAATCTGAAGTGGCTTCTCAAAGCTTTATACAAAAAAAGCATACTCTCTGCTGTTCTCTGAGGACTGTAACAGCAACACAACAAAAATCTCTCAGAGTGCAGGAGCTATTCTAAAGGGAGTAAATAAGCATCTTCTGCAGCATACACGATGTAAACAGCAGCTCCAAAGGAAACATAACCTCCACTTCAGTGCTCTCTCAGCTGTTTATTTCCTTTGCCTACTGATCTGAATGATCTCACTTGAAGTGAGATGGCAGCTGCATTCCTGTTTTTCTCGGGAGCCTCTGTAGTTAGTGGACGCAGGAACAGAATGGCAAATAGAAAGAGACGTGTTTGTTCTAACTTTCTGCAAGGTGCTTGCATGGATTTCCTGACTGCTGTCTCTCGCTCTAATTGATAGCTCTTCTCCAGCTTAATGATGATAGCTACCTCTCTTGTTTTTCACAAAGAAAATGTAGGCAGGGGAAAGCAAGACCTTGCAGTAATACCCACATAACAAGTACCTGTGATACAGCAAGGTCCCAGGGCCCTCTGCTATACGCTCTCCATCCTTCCTTACAGTCAAGAATAATAAACCAGTCCCCAAAGTCAAAGCTGCTAAAATAGTCCTTAAGGATTCTGCTGGAGGCTGAGCAGAAAAGAAAATGCTGCTGGTGACAGACTCCTGGCCACGCAGCTGAGACAGACACCAGCCAGATTCATCAAATTGTGAACTGAGAATTTTAAATCTGAAAAGTCTTTAGTTAAAGACTTTTCAGTTGTTTGTCTTAGAGCAAGTGAAGTCTGGTTTTGCTCCTTAGAATCCTCTTTTCCTGTAGGCATGTAATATTGGTAATACGAGAGACTGAATGGAAAGTAAAGGAAAAGGAATTGGAGACATTTGTCTGATCACCAAAATATTTTTTTTTTCCTGAAAATTGCAGACAGCTAGTGAAATTTAGTTCACTGCCATGTTTTGCAAAGCCTATTTCAATCACCATACATATTTAATTTCTATTCATGTTGCATAAGGAGGCAATATTTGTATTGATCTTTCATATGGAAAAGAAAGGTTTTTTATTCACCCTCCCTATATTGATACTACTTTTGCCTACTATTTTCAGCTGAAAAATCACTGAGAAATACTGAAATGCACACTCATGGGTGGCTCCCGGAAAAACAGGCTGTTCTGTTACAGTGCTAAGCCCCATGTCTTTAAGGCTCATATTTCAGCAAAATGATTTCAGTTCTGGAAGTGGAATTGCAAGGTGAGGCAGGCCCCTGTGAAGCTGCTGAAAGCCAGAGACCCGTTAACTTTGTGTTTGTACATTTAGACTACAGCCTAGCTGTAAGACATGTGTTAAAGTCTTTGAATTTAGACACAGGGCAGCTAGAAAACTTGCATGAGAAATAGCAAGCCCGGTGGATAAAACTTTGTCACAGCAAGTGCAGAACAAGTTTTTTTAATGTCGACTACTCTTCTTTAAATAGCAGTATTTCCACAGAAAGAAGGACATGCAGGGAGGGATGCGTGGAGTGTTTCCCTTGCAGGGGCAGTGATTTGGAGATGATCCCTTGCTGCAGGGACCCTGTTGCTGGGAGGCAGGAGGAGGTATTTAATGTCTCCTGGCCCAGTCTACTGATCCTACAATGCACATTGTTTCACTTTGTTTTATAGAGAATGAAGGAATCCTTCTCACAGGAGGCACAGGAGTGTCAGTGTGTTACATTTCTTCCGGTTCGGAGCTGCCTCTCTGCCTGCAGAACTGAGAAACCTGCACTTTCCTCTGCTGCTTTCCTTCCCCAAAGTCTCTCATTGCTGCTGCGTTCAGCCCAGGCACCTGGGCATGAAAGAAATGGATGTGTGCATTTTGTTTCTTTTCCCTGTCCACAATGAACTTCTAACCTGGGTCTCAGTGTGACCCACCTCGCTTGGCTTCCTCTGGCCCACACAGCACAACACTTATTGCTGCAGCTACAGCCCTGGCTATGGGGGATTTGGACAAGGTTACAGTCATGAGAGCCCAGAGGTTCAGAGTATTCAGACCACATGTGCCCTAAAGGAACACACATCTGTTGCAGTCACTGAAAACTGCCCCCAAGGCTGTCCTCACTGGACAGCCCTTCTGCTCTCTGGAGTGTGTCTTGCAGTTTGTCATAGATCAGCATCCTTGGCTTATTTCTTTTCAGATTGGGCCTGAGAGGAGCTATGTGAGATCTACAGCCTGGTCCTCCTGCAGAAACAGAGGACTAGACTCTTGCTGGTGAGAATGTAAATACAGGGATTAACTTTGATTGGGAAAAAAAAAAAAAAAAAGAGTCAAGGAGCTCATGAAGGATTTGAGGATTTGAGTCTTCTTTTCATATAGATGTGATCTAAAATCCCTAATCTCCAGGAAGAGACCTAAGGAATCCCATCCAGGCATGGGTTCAGGCAAGAATGATACCCTTTTGTTATATTGCAGCAGTCTGTTTCTATCTCCTTTTTCAGAATGTGTAAATGCAGCCACCAGTCTGTCAGTCTTTCTGTCCCAAGCTCTATAACAGCTTTCAGTGTTTCTCAAAAATGGCACACATTTCCTCCCTGTATCAGGAATGGCGGATGATAGAAAGATCTTGTCCATATCTTTTTTCCATGGCATGGACATCATCAAACCAAGGAACACATCTTGTCTTGCATGTCACTTGCTGAAAGAGCTCATGGGGATGATGACATTTGATGAAATGGAGACTCTTTGGGCCTCTGAGGCAGAGAACTCTGCTGCAATACATACTTCTTACTACATTCTTTTTCTCACCAAAGTTAATGACCTAGCTTCATAGTTGATGTGAAATACATGATGAATATCCCTTTTCTATATAAAATTAACAAACTTGATGAGAATTTTGTTTCTTTTGTTCAGCATAATACAGGAATCAAAATGGGTTTTCATCTTGAATTCAAGTCTTCTGTGTGTCTGTTCTGTGAAGTCAGTCATATCTGATGCTGGCCAAATTTGTGCACAGGATCTTGAAAATAAGTAGGGTATAGTCAGGTTGATTTCCGAGGTGACAGGTCTTCTTTGGGTGGCAATAGACTTTAGGGTAGATGAGATCAAAAGTTCTACAGCAGCCAGAAATAAGCCATTTGAAAGTCAAATTTACCAACTTCTTAGTTCCCCCAGTGAGATAATCCTGATTTTGGATCTGTGGCCAGACTTGAAGGATACTGGCTTTAGCTTTTTCTAGTCTTCACTAAACAAACTACTGTGTGACCTCACTTCCTTTCCCTGTCCCTCTTTTTAATATCCCATCCCTGAGAACACCAGACCTTTGTGTGAATTAATCTCTGGGATATGTGCAATGATGTCATACCTTAAAAAGGATGGACCTGCGGAGGTTTGAAAGCCTACTCCTGATGGAAATATTTTCTGTTGGAGTAGTTCTTTCTTTTACACTGTCTGCATATGTATGTGTAATTAGAGGATCAGATATACATGACAAGCCCATGATTTTTCTTCTCAGTAGACAGTTTGTCACTGCAGATACTGTATACTTCACCGTGTCTGCAGCTCTAATAGAGTTGTCACTCACCGTAACTTTCCTGCAGAAATGTCAAACTACTGGCTGTATCTCTTCTAAGTCAGTAGATACTCAAAGCTGGCAGCAAGTTATAGGGCAGATTCTAGAGGTTTTTTCCTGGTACCTTCTTTGCATAGTACAGAATCTAAACCTGGACAATATCAAGCTGGTTTGTATATTAATATCTTGTCTTGATACTCTATTTGCTTGGGCTATAGCCATGAATACTTAAGGTCTGTACTTTATCCCCAATTTCCTCAACTGATAATGAACAAATTACCATTGTTTTAAAATAAAAAAACATATGTTTAAAAGCTAAATCTTGGAGGGAAATAATATGGACATTAAATGAACAATATCTTCTGTTTCCTGGTATTCCTTTCCCTAAAGAATAATTCCTTACATTAAAGACACTCAGTTTAGAGTTATGCATGATCAAGTAATCTCATCACAACTCAGTTGTATCTGCTTGCTTTCTATTCTGTCCTCCTTTTATGTCACTAATGTAAGCTTTTCCAGATGATAATCCTTTTACCACATTCTGATATTGCTGTGTCCATTTACGTCCCTGCAAAATTAAATTGTAGCAAATCATCTAGTAAAAGACAACATGAGCATACTGTAAGTTCCTGGGAGGCTTAAGCCTGGACAACAACTTACAGCATTAGGAGTGTCAGAGAGAGCAAATGAAACCATTGAACCACCCTGTCTTATTTGCAGTCTCACATAGCACTCTTACCAGCTTACTCATACCAGCTATTGATCAATTTTATACTGACAGGCTCTAGGGTCTCTTCTTTTGTGAGGTTCTGTAATGTGTTATAGAAAATTCTTATTTCCAACATCTGTGTTTTACACATATTGAGGGATTTCTACGTTCTTTCTCTCACTCAGGGCTGTAATAGGAATACTATCACATAATTACAGTCCTAAAGTAGTTTCAGAATCATACTGTTTGCTTATATTTACACGGTCACTATCTCAGCCATCACCTCCAAAGCTTATCCCCTTCAACTGTACCATCTCCCCTCTTCGTCCCTCTTCTTCCTTCCCCTTCATGGCTTCAGCCTCACCTTCTCTCTCCTGGACCATTGTCTTATCACTGAAGAAAATCCAAGTCCAGTTTGGTCATAGCTCTTGGCACTGCTCACAGTCAGGGAAGTTCACATTTGCCAGTCCCAGTCTTTCTTGTGGTTGGTTTACCAATTTTCCCTAGCTGCTGTAATAATATTTTCACGTAGTGTTTGCTTAGTGTGTTCTTTGCGTTGTGAAATTGCAATGCAACTAATATCTTGTAAAACCTAATTGCATTGTGATTTTGACTCTGGATATCTAACTCCAGGAACATAAGTTAAAATCAACAACTACAAAAAAAAAAAAAAAAAAGTGTCAAAATTACTTTCAGGTTGTGAGTATATAACTAGGGAAATCTACCAAGATTTTTGTTTCAGCTGCCCCACCTTTTAAAGAGTTTTGAAGTCTGACTGTATTTATTTTCAGAGGCAGGTATTAGAGCTCCAAGCACCCACATCAATCTGGTAACCTGTGTAGCCTTTCCAAACTTTTTGGGAAATTCAAGAGCTGTTTGGAGGTCTTTCGTTAGAATCATAGAGTCATTAAGGTTGGAAAAGACCTCCAGGATCACCTGGTCCAACCATACCCTACCACAAATGTCACCCACTAAACCATGTCCCTAAGCACCAGGTCCAACTTTTCCTTGAACACCCCCAGGGACAATGACTCCACCAACTCCCTGGGCAACCCCTTCCAATGCTTAACCACTCCTTGTGAGAAGAAATTTCTCTTAATTTCTGACCTGAACCTCCCCTGGCTGAACTTGAGGCTATTCCCTCTTGTCCTATAGCTAGTTATCTGTAAGAAGAGGCCAACCAATCAACATTTCTAAATAATTAAATGATTTAGAAACTAGTAGACCATGCTCGCATCTATCATGCCTGTTTCATACCCTGTTGTGAAAAGAATTTTTACTGTGAAGTAAAAGGGTTGACGTTGGCAGGAAGATATGCCCACCAAACATAAAGTAGCTGCTTCTTGACACAAGCATGAAAAACCTTCCTAACGGCAGCTGACTTATTTTGTCTCAGATCTGAAGTTCTCCTTCTTCTAGTTACCCTTTGAATATAATTTGTGCTATGTACAAGCATCTGAGGCAGTATACTGAACTTTTTCCTAGTTGAGGGTGGTGGGAGGTCAAGATCTATTTTTCGTGCTAGGAAAGCAAGATGCATGAGCTCCTATCTCCAATCAGATGTATAAGCCCTCATACATTATTTCTGAGTACACAAAGTTTGTAAAATTTTAACCACTCTAAAATGAGTTTCCTCCTCTCTCACAATAAAGATTTAGGATCAACCACGTAGAACTTCAACTTATACCTGAAATCAGGCAGATCCAGATACAGAAAATCTGATATATCTGATATCTGAATCCAGATAGCTGTAGCAAAGTACTGTGGCATTGTGAAAAATGCCTATCAATTAACTTAATGGGCATAGAAGATTTTCACAAAGCAAGAACAACCTCTGGCTTATTAACATCCAGGCTGTTATCTGATTGTTCAAGTAGAACAAGATGTTAACACCAACATTGTGCAATCTGATATGAAAGTATTTGAAATCCACTCTTTATGTGATTGCTTTCATCCAATTGCAAAACTTCACTTTTATTTCATATCTCTAACAGAAGCAACAACAGCAAAAATTAATGTTTGTTATCTTATTTCAATGGGTTGATCAAGAAACAGCCATCTCATGCAGATGTTTGTCTGCATACATATATAAATTCACAAAAGCTACTTCATGACTCTCTTGAAACATAGTTAAGCTGGATCTGAGGTAAGATGCATGTCTAATAATTTCATCTCTAATTTGCAGACATTTGAAAATGTGAAATTTTTCTTGTCCTTTCTACATTAAAGATGGAAATAACTTTGATTTTAAGAGCTAGTGTTTATTTGTAATATTAAAAATAAATTTCCAAATGTGCATACAGAATTCTTCATGACCACTAACAATTTTGACAAAAATTTTTTTTAAAGATAGGTACTTTAGCTTTTATCCTACTTGTTATTACTTTATTATTACTTGTTATTACTTTATTTTATTTGTTTTTTATTAACTTCATACATTTATTGTTTCAAGATCTTTTGGGACCATCTTGCAGTTTTGTTGTGGAAAAACTTATTGCTTATCCTGAATACGTTAGTTCTCTTTTTTCTTTCCTTTTTTTTTTTTTTTTCCACTCTGTAGGGCTTAACTACTTAAATAAATAAATACATAAAATTAAAAAAAAAACTCTGAGAAAAAAAAAACTATTTCACTTATGCATACAGATTATGTAGTTCTGAATATAAGATTCTGGGGGGATGTTTTTGTCTTTGTTTTTTCTCATCAAAGAGAACGAGTGTGTCAGACAGTCTAACACATGAATTTGTAACTTGGTGCTCTCGTATGCCAGCGGTGTGGTTGTTTAGTGCATGCTTTGAGAGTTGATTTTAAAGGTCTTAAAGAGTCTGTTTTAATAATTCATATTGATTCAGTAGGGGATGAAGATGCTTGACATGTTAAATGATTAGCATTTACATTATGAACATGTTAATTACTGTATTTTTAATGCTACCAGCTTCTATAAACAAAGATAAGAGCATTCTTAAAGGGACACCAGTAGATTTGGGAGATGCTGGAAACCAGTTATACAAAACAGTGTTAGAAATATTTCCCCTATTTCTTTTTAGTCTTCTGTCTCTTCTCTTACATTTCAGCACGGACGTTTTATTTGTTTGGCTCTTGCACAGCACACCAACCCCAATCTAAAATAAAAGACCCAGGAAGCTAAAGAGACTAGAAAGTTATTTGGTCATTCAGTTTGCATTGATCTGTGGTGATGAAGTGCTGAATAGGGTTGCAGCACCCCCAGCCTCCCTCAGCCACACAGCAGAGGATGCTCTTACAGCCCCAGCTACATTGCTTTGGTTTTCAGCTGAAGTTAGAAACCTTTACCTGCTGCAGTGCTTAATTCACAATGGTGCCCATCAAAATAGCAGAGTTAAACAATTCACAAATATGCACTAAAGCAGAAAGGAATTTACTTTTGAGCAATGTAACTTGATAAAACATTGTGTTGCAGACCACAGCACTAACGTTTTCCTATATCTCAGGGCCATTGCAGCCACACCTGGACATACACGTGTATGTATGGCATATACTATCTTGAGGAATATTTGTGGTGCTAGGGAAGGATGAAAACTTGCAGGCAGTCTTGAATGAATGAGGCTGCATGTGGTGGTTTCACACCAACGGCCAACTAAACTCCACCACACTGCTTTTCCACTCCCCCTCCTCAAAGGAAGAGGGGAGAAAATACAATGGAAGAGGGTCAGCTGCTGGGCTCTGCTCACAGAAGCCACCCCTGCAGCTCGCCTGCCACCAAAACCTTGCCACATAAACCCAATACACTGTGATAGACATAAGACAGTCAGTAAATAGAAGTCTATTAATACTGGTCAGGGATGGAAATGATGTAGGGAGATATGTATGTCAGTACAGGAGATGCAGAAAATGGAACATATCAGAGTTCAAGAAAACCTCTCAGATCAGGTTAGAGTAGCTAGCCCCCATCTTCACAACATCTAGCTCTTACAGTTGTATTTCTAGAGGTGTCCTGAGGCAGGGAGCTCCACAGGAAGAGTCATTTCCATAAATCAGTGAGAGAAAACCTTTGATAGGGCACCTATATGAGAATAGGGCTGGCAGTTCATTACCTGATGCAGAATTCTGGCCATTGGTAAATCACTGGGGCTACTGAATTGTCCCCATGGATAAAGCCCTGCAGGAACTATATTCAGAGGTTGTATAGGAGAGGGAAAGTTACTGAAGACAGAATTAAATCTGAGTTTTTTCTGCACTTAATCTTCTTCACTGTATTCGTGCTAAAGAGCACTAACACACTTCATTTATGAAGTCTGTAATGACAACTCTGTATGTCCAGATATTTTTTAAAAAGCCCTAACATAAAAAGAGTAATCATGGGTTTTGCCCCTTCAAAGTGCTCCTGTATATTGGCTGAACATGGTCTTTAATTGCAGTCAAGGTACATAATGATGTCATTAAATAAAAATGCAGTAGTCTGGCAGCAAGGGCAGCAGCCTGTGAGTTTGAAACTTAAGGGTAGATTTCTCAACTGGGCATTACATTTAAGCTTGGGGCTGCACACTCTAACAGCATGGGTGCACGTTTGTCTGCAACTTTCATCCCTGTCTCTTGCAGTTTGAAAGTCTGAGGCTCTCAAATGTGCTTCTGCATTTTCTTTCTTTTGGCCAGTCTTGATATATCATACCATGTTTTAACCTGTAGGAGGGTGGAAAGGAGGAGGTGCTGAAAAGCCCTAGGAAAGCAGTACGCTTCTAATTACTTCAATTCAAACAAGTGATAGAAAATTCACCAAAAAGATTGTACTATGAGTTTCAAGCTTTCGGAAAAATACCAAATATCCCAAAATTTCTAAAATCCTGAAGAGAAGTTCAAATCACGAGGTATTTTTTTAAGTAAGTACAGCTTTGAGTCTGTCTTGTCCTCTGATAGAATAACTGTAAAGACTGTTATCTCTTTTTTTTTTTCTTGCAACCACTATAATTAATACCTTAAACACTTTTGTTTTGAACTTCTTTGTTTTTGTTGTTGTTGTTGACATTGTCAAAAATACAGATATTTTGTTATCACCTGAATCCAGGTCCATATGAGAAGCACCAAAACCATTCTGAAAGGTGCCAACATAGAAAATACAATTCATAAGATATTTGCACCCTGTTTCTTGGATTCAGAGAACTCCATCAAATAGAAACACTGAACTTTCTGAAAGTACAATTGCCTAATTCAATAATAAAATGTTAATAACCAAGTTTCCCCCCCCGGTACCCTGTACGTTACAGCCTAGCATGTACATCCTCAGTCTACCCAGATAATCCATCACAGAGCTGCAATTCCAGCTCAGTAAGTGTTTTTGCAGCCCAAGACGTCCTTTGGTTAGAAACCTTACATAAGGAGATTGCAGGCTGCTCGGTGCAGTTTTACATGAGCAGATTAACAGTCTTCCTGGTGGGTTTTTATTTCTTCAACCAGGTTTTTAGCCTAACACCTTTATTCTTGTCATTTTACGCGTGTTCTAAAGGACGTTTCTCATATATCTTGAGCAGTCTATGAGTCAGTATTTTTAAACTTGAAATTAGGCTCCTAAAACTATATCCAGGAATATAAATACCATCACAGTTTTGGAAAGTGTTAAATATCCTGTAAATGTCACCAATCCAGAGTTTTAAAATTAAATAAGCTTATAATATATAGATATTTTCCAGAAGGCATTTCTTTGAAAACATATTGGAGATGAATGAAAAAGGCAGGAATTGGTAATCAAAAATGAAATTTCCAGTTGCCCAAATCTTCTACATCATCACTGCTGTTTTTGTGGTCGATGATTGTGTATTGTTTTCTTTTAATCAAAACTAAAACCTGTGTGAAGGCTCTGACAAGCACTAAAAATGAATTTGTATTCCTTTTCCCATTTTTTTCTTTACAGGAAGTACTTCTCTGTTATAAATGTTTTTGACATTTTGAATATAAAGATAAATAAATAATATGCCTAAAATTTTCAAAACGGCTCTTGCGAATTAGCAATATATGTCCTGGTGATGAGGTTTAAAAAGGAGCTTTGACCACAAAGGTGTTTATGTGACTTTCAACAATAAGCAATTACTTTAATTTTTGCTTAGGAGTTTTTGGTTTCTTCTGAAGCCCAAGTCAGGAAGTTTCTGTACCCTGGACAACAATTCTTAAATGTGTACTTACTCCAGACATGGTTTTAAACCACCTCTAAGTGAACAGAAGCACAGTATTAAAGTCTGTATTAAACATTACTGCTGGAGAAGGTTCTGAGAAGTGATGGATTTAAATACACACACAAGCCGTATATTCACCCTCCCTCAGACCACACATTGTATGTGAAATTATAATTCCCCTTTTCCCAAACTCTTGGACAAATGGGAAGTAGCACATAAAAAGTTAAGTTTGAATAACCTAATGTGAAACAAATACACATAATACAACTTGGCCTTCAAATGGGATGAGCAACTAGCCATAATGCATCTGCTCTTTTCACTTAGGTACAAGCAGCTTTTCCTGGAGCAGTTTCCTGGACTGGATTTCTCATCACTGCCACTGACTGCCACCTGAACCTCCACACCATTTTGTCATTAAAATGAGATGCTCCAACTAGTCTGTAAGTAGGCGATAGAAATAAATGTAATGATCAGGTGAATATGGTATAGCCCCAGTGACCAGCAGGAGCCTCTGTAGGTAATCTGGGTTCTTGCAGAGCCAAGATAATGGATTTGGGGCTAAGGCTGTGTCTGGAGTTGAATATGTTTTGATGTTTTCATATATTTCCCTAATCATCAAGTAACTTTTATTCCCCCCACCCATCCAAAAAGCGAAACAAATAAAAAAAAAAAAAAAAAAAAAAGGAAATGAGGAACTGAAAAGGAATGTTAAAAAAATGTCTAGAGCAGGAACACTGCTCAGTGAGTGATTCTCTAACTTGTTGAGACATGGGAACAGAAACGGTCTAGGACAACAGTCCATAGCCAGGGAAAAGGCAATGCAAAGGTGCACCGAGTTACTGGTTTATGCAGTTGCAATCAAGATCATAGGTTTATTCAGGATGTATATTTTGGGCAATGTCTGCAGCAATTATAATAAATTCTCCAGGTCACTGGTGGTAACTAAGAAGAGCTGGGCTCCATGTTCAGCACAAGGGCTTTTGTGTGTTGCTCTGCAATCTGGTAACATTTTCACACATTCTTCTAACAAATGCCTGCTTTGCTGAAGTCCTTACTGATGCTACAGGCACTGACAGGCAAGGATGCAGGCTACCCTTGCAGAAAATACATCCTCTCATGTCTTAATTCTCACTTTTTAACTCTTGTGTGTTATGTAGACATCTAACTTTCAACTCAACTCACCAAACATTGCATTTATTTTTTTTTTTATTTTTTATTTTTTGGACAAACTGAACCCCTGATCCCTTAAAGCAGAGCACTTTTCTTTTTCTTTCTTTTCTTTTCTTTTCTTTTCTTTTCTTTTCTTTTCTTTTCTTTTCTTTTCTTTTCTTTTCTTTTCTTTTCTTTTCTTTTCTTTTCTTTTCTTTTCTTTTCTTTTCTTTTCTTTTCTTTTCTTTTCTTTTCTTTTCTTTTCTTTTCTTTTCTTTTCTTTTCTTTTCTTTTCTTTTCTTTTCTTTTCTTTTCTTTTTCTTTTCTTTTCTTTTCTTTTCTTTTCTTTTCTTTTCTTTTCTTTTCTTTTCTTTTCTTTTCTTTTCTTTTCTTTTCTTTTCTTTTCTTTTCTTTTCTTTTCTTTTCTTTTCTTTTCTTTTCTTTTCTTTTCTTTTCTTTTCTTTTCTTTTCTTTTCTTTTCTTTTCTCTTTCCTTTCCTTTCCTTTCCTTTCCTTTCCTTTCCTTTCCTTTCCTTTCCTTTCCTTTCCTTTCCTTTCCTTTCCTTTCCTTTCCTTTCCTTTCCTTTCCTTTCCTTTCCTTTCCTTTCCTTTCCTTTCCTTTCCTTTCCTTTCCTTTCCTTTCCTTTCCTTTCCTTTCCTTTTCCACTTTTTTTTTTCTGGCTTTTTCTGGCTTTTTTTTTTCTGGCTGGAGATGATATAACTCCTGGACATAATACTTATTTCTTTTTCTTGTTGTCTTTTTCCAAATAAGGATAAACCTCTTAAATCCCATAAGGTACTGTGAAGTCATATGTTCCAACAGTCACATTAAAGTATTATCAATTACCTCAGGGATACCAACTCTTACAGAACCAGCAAATAAGGTTTAATAGAAAATTATGATCCTTCCCTTTGAGTGCAATGTAGCCACTGTCTAACATTCAGGTCTCCTTTCCACAGGATAAGGTATCTAAAATATAGGTATAATTTTCTAATCAAGGGATTGTTCCAGTCTCTCTAGAAACTATAGACTTACCAAGTGATTTGTTGTTTGGCTTTTCTCTTAAATGCCACAAAACTTTTCCATAAGAAAAAATCTTAAATGCAAATATTTACAGATATGCCTCTTGCTTGCTTGTAAGTTTGTCAAGATCATTTGTTTGGTTTATGGTTTAGTGGAAACAAGTACTTTTTGACTTTTTTCTTTCTTGATCCAAACTGAATTTCAGAATGTTGTTTTGAAACCATGTTTTTTACTCAGATGACAGCCGTTATAGCTAAGCCTTTGTTGGTAACAAGTGTATGTAAGTGTACACAAACATTGTGTATGTTTGCTTGTGCAAGTGGGCTCTGGTTTCAGAGCGGCATTTGACAGACCTTGATTTGTGCTGAAAAATCTAGATTTTTACCTATGATGAGTATTGTGGGAACAAAAATCCAGGTATAGACCTGTATATTACAGCTGTAACAGCCCATGCTGTGAATAACTGCACAGGTAAGATCTGGTGCTGCTTCTCTGTGTGCACATTTGCATGTCTTGAACATTACAGATTTGACCTGCACACATATTTGCAAAGCTTTTTTCTTTTTCTCTTTCTTTCAGAAAGCCTTATGTGTCCTTGTCTTTATCTTCTGTATCAATCTCTCCCTATACCAAGACAGTAAAGTTAAGACACAGGATCGCTTTGTCTCCAGGAGCACACTCAGACTACTCTTCCAGACTAATTTTCTGCTTGGGTTACTTTCCTAATTATAATTTGTGTTCTCATCATGTCGTGGAAGAGTACATTTTAAATGAGCTTGCATTACACAATGTAGAATACCAGCTTTATAGCACTGTCTGTAACCTAGAATACCAATTTTTAATTTGTCATAATGCAAATGCCATAATGATTACAAGTGTGCAGCCTGAGTTCTATTTTTTCCCCAGTAAACTGAAGGTTCATTTCACTTTCCCACTCCATACATAAGACTGTTAGTGCAGGATGTTGATCTACCTTTGAACAATCAGAGCTGTGTACATTATACACCACGTTCCAAAACACTTAAATATGTGTAAAGGGAAAAAAAATACATAAAGTATGCCTTCTTTAGCTGTTGTATACTTGCTAATAAGTTTTAAAAGGTCTGTTTAGGTCTTTATATTAATAACCACAGGGAAAAAAATAATAATTCTCTGAATTAATACTAGAAATTTTCCCTGGGAATAGAGAATTCATTTTTATTGAGTTATAGTAATATGATACCTGATTTTAGTGAGACTAGGATAAGCTAACTTTCAACCCTGAGTAAACCACCTACTCCTTTGAAACAGTCTCAGGCAAAATTTTCAGGGGCATCTCATTCAAACCAATTCTTGAGAGACTATTGAGTCTAGAGAGACAGTTGAGAAGAGCAGGGCCATTCACAAAATCATGTGTTTGCAAAAAAAAAAAAAAAAAAGTGATATGGAGTGCTATACAAATTTGCTTTAATATCGTTGTATATATACCTTGCCTAGCATGATTAACCTAATATTATGTTGTATCTGCAGGTACATCATTGAGCCAGGGTTTTGTAGTAAGCAGACCAATGTTGCCTATGTAGTTATGCTCACATGAATACTGATGTATTTCCTAATCTAAGCAGTCATATCCTGCTGTTAGCCTACACCAGGACAAACAGCAGTTCCCTCTCCACTGTCTTGGGCATGCTATTGGTGAAGTTAGAGAGGGAGCCCAGCTTCCACTTCTCCCCAGCCCCACTTTGTTTCTGCTGATCTGAGCATGTGTTGGTCCTAGTTAGTCCCTGCACGGCAATATTTTTTCCACATCCTTTGTAGCCATCTAGGCAAAATCTTAATTTAGCCCTGGTGGATAATAGTTATAGTTCATTAGTTGCAAGTTTAATTCACTTTGAATGTATGAGATAGCATGAGTGGTTTTTGTCCCAGTGCAGCCATATTCCTTTGAGGATTTTGCATGACAAATATGAATATTTTAGAGCTGGATATGGATGATTTGTTTTGTGTTGTCAAATATCTGGGTATTTCAACCCCATGAATGCCCTGAGCGTGGCTTTCTCCCCCACGAATGTTGAAGGGGTGCTCACCACTTTACAGTGGGCTCAGGAGAAGGATGGTGGAGACCTTCCCAGCCTGCCCACTGCATGTAGCCCAAAGAAAGGACAACCAGTGGGATCCTACTGCAGTCGTAGGGAAAAAAGAGACATTTTTCCCATCACTGTCTGTACCTAGGGGCCTTTAAGACTTGTCCAGGCTGCCAAAATACAGACAACGGATCCCAGAAATGAACTTGTCTGAGAGAGACCATATGGGATCTCCCACTACCAGGCATGGCAGTAGAGGGGCAGACACAGTTCCCCGGGAAAGCGTAGCTCAGCGCTTCAATCATCTCCTGAGCCTTGAGCAGCTGATGACGTAAATCTCTCAGCAGCTTTTTTGTCTGAAATAAATGGTGCATAAAGGAAATGCAAAATTGTTTGGTGGACAGGATTATCTATGTGTTTACTGCTCTCAGCACTTTTCTTTTGTCTTTTGACTATGTAGTTCCTATTGGTGTGAATAGTTATGCATGAAGTTAAAGCTCCTGAACATGAGCAGGGTGTAAGAGAGCTCTCTAAACCTGTGACAGCTCTGCACTTCTGGTTGAAAGAAATGTCAGCTTAGAAGAATTACTAGTAGCAGAAAGTAATTATTTTTCATTTTCAAGATTCCTTGTTCAGTCTTAACGCAAATGTAAACTTTCTATAATTCTTTATTGTTATCATCCCCCTGGATGTATTACTTTCATTTGCATTTTCTATTTTACATATACACCCCCATCACACACACACAGTACACAGTCATGGCACCTCATAATGATTTTTGTATAATTCCATCCCTTCTGGTCTCTCTTGTTATGTATTATTCTGTTGCCATAATCTGCTGATGATATACAATATTTGTATAAAGATTTAAATCAATGTTTATCACATCAGAGCACTATCATTCAAAAGTAAAGTACAAATCAATAATTCATTAAGCAAGAGAGAAATGAATGATTTCAAATTGCTGTTCTTTTCTCCTTTAATATTTGCAAAAGGAATTGCACTGTTTTAATGAAGTTTGTTCACTTTTTAGACTGAGATTGAATTAATGTATCTGATGGTATTCAGGATATATGCCATGGGATAGGTAGCACAACTGCAAAAATAAACAGTTTTCAGTTTTCTAAAACTTCTGATTCATTAAAAGTAATCAATGACATAAAATAAATAAATAAGTAAATAAATAAAAGATTTTGGTGGGGAAGGGTGAGCTATATGGTTTTCCAGGTTGAACAAATAATTTTTTCAGACTTAAATAAAATGATTAATTTCAAGTTGGAATGATCCATTTTTAAAAGGCTCATCACACACACACACAAAAAAAATAAATAGAACTATTTTTAAATTGAGAATTTTGATATTTATAAAGGGAAATATTCAATCTAGTAAATATTAGGAAGTGTAATACTTCTTGAAAAAAGGTGGATGTTATGTTTTGGGTTTGGATTTCTCATTGAAACAATCAGAGGAATAGACATAACTGTGTGGCAAAAATGACTAAGCAGACTAGCTCAGTCCTTTAGGTTTTTTTTTCTGGTAATCAACTTTAATTTGCTTCACTGCAATGGAAAGAACAGAAAGTATCATAATCTAGTATCATGGGTAAGTTGAAACTCAAGAGCCTGTTTTTCTTTTCCACATCCCCCCAAAGCCATGAGCTAACCAGGTGATCTCCCCAATTGGAAGATGCACTAAATGAATGAGTCTGTGGAATTCAAATGTACCTTTAGCCCTGCTCATTTCCTAATTCACCAGCAATAAAGTGGTCATTGCTGATGACACAGGGAATTCCTTCTGGTTTTAAAATACAATGACAGAGTATCCACCAGGAACCGCAGAGCATTAGCTGTTGCTTTCACTGGGGATGAGTGTCCTCTATTGATTGGATTTCATTGCCTGAGCTCAATAAGGCTTTTATTTATGATGACATAGTTTATGATTGCTTATTTATCTGTTATGCATAAAACCAGCTTAGAATCAAATTGTCATATTGACCAAAAGGATATCTGGGTTTTTGAAGAATCTACTTTACCCCCACTCATACACCAAAATTGTATGGGGAAGGAAAACTACCAACACTGGCCTTGAAATCACCAGATCTCCTTTCTCCCATATCCCCATCCCAAGATTATCACTTCCTCTCAGGTCAGTACTTTTGATCCATTATGGTGGTCCTGTGAGAAATTTTATTTTCCAACGTGAAGTTACAAGAGTCTGAAATCATCACAACCCCCAAGTCCTTCACTTGAAAACCATCTCAACCTCATTCATGCTTAGTCTACACTGGCCTCAAGAAGTGATTAGGAAAGTGCAGGGGAGAAAAATCCAGAAAATGCTCTTAAAGGCAGAGATGTGCAGCACTGGGTCAAGAGGTCCCTGAGCCACATCACTGAGATCATACCCAAGAAGGATAACTCTACATTTCCCCTATTATTATAGTCTTCCCTGGGGCTTTGCTGCTGGCCACCGTCAGATAGGGGATGATGAGCTGGACTGACCTGTGGTTTGACCTAGTACAGCTGCTTTTGTGTTCCTGATAAAAAAAAAAAAAAAAAAAAAAAAAAAAAAGACTTACCTGAGTATTCGCATAAACAGACTAGAAGTGGCAACATTTGCTGAATGATTATGCTTTTGAGATGATCACGGGTAATCAATATTAATTGAACAACAGAAGACAATATCACTGTTTGTACTGCTAGCTCTTTACAGGACTTTAGATAGGATCACAGTAACTGCTCTATAAATTAAGAAGCTGGTAATAACTAAAACTGGGGAAAAAAAACTTAATTTTCTGATTCATATCTTTAATCAATTGCAACATGGTGCAATTGCATTTTAGCTGTAGCTTTCAAATTGTTTGCTCAATAGAGATTGCTCCATTGCTTTTGATTGACACAATGTTATTGCATTTTTATTGACTTTTACAGTAGTTTTTACAACATTCAAGGTGCATAAGTTAAACAGAAAAGTAACATAGTAACATTTCAAGATGGAAGAAGGCCATAAAGATGCAGAGTAGGTATAATTTACAATAACAGGAAATTACAAATTAAGGATAACTCCCTTGCCCTCATGCCTAGTTAGTCCCCTTGTACATGTTTCTGAAATATGTCAGTAAAACATCAAATGTTTGCCTACTGTAAAAAGTTAATGGATGACGGAGTTGGCAAATACTTTAGGATTGTTATTAAGATTATTTTAGATACAATTCAGCTGAAATTCAGCTGAAACCAAGTACCTATACAGGATTTCTTAGCTGTAAAATGTTAATTATTTGAAGAACTGGGTTTGGTCTAAATCAAGCAAAGCCAATAAAAAAAAGATGTGGAGATTTAAGTACATGTAAGGAACATAAACATAAATATAAACTTGAAAACAGTCAAACACTCCTTGAAAGCTTTCTGAATGCAAGTTGTTTCAGACAAGCCATTAGGGTTCAATAGAGTGTATGCATTGCCTCTCTTTATGAAAGAGTAGTTATGTGGAAAACTTCAAAGCATGTACTCACTGTATTTTTTTTTTCTTTTAACTGTATATGTAGTTATATGCACTCTCTGACTACCTGTAACTGTGCCTTTCCATTAAATGAATTCCATTAAGACTGTGTCTTTTTAGGAGTCTCTCTTCCTTCTTTTGGAGAGCACTTACCCACCTTTTTACATCAATAGTCTTCTAACTGATGAGACCCTGCAGAAGAATTTTTAAAATAATTATTACCAATGACTTTGCAGTGCTCACAATGTCATCTTTTGATGTCTAAGATTCCCCTTATATAAAATGGAAAACATACATTACAGGACTTTATGAAGTTCAGTGGGCTAATACTTTAAAAGTTATGATGTTAATAAAATTTTGCACGATTCTTTCTTTTCCTAAGCAAAGACTGACTTTCTTATCAAATAAGGAGCTTCTGTAGGACTATGTCATTTCACACAGAAGTTCAAAAGAGATTTTGCAACCAGAAACCTGAATTAGTTTTATTTTGATAGAATCGCTACTCTTCTGCTAGCAATGTCAAACACATTGATCAGGTCTACCTATCAGGTCCCTATTGGGGAAAAGGGACAAAGTCAAACTACAGAACAGTTCTTCATTATCACCTAAATAAATGTAGTTAGCTTTTTGATCTAGCACCTCTGCTTTCAATTTATTGTGAGAAAGAGGGAAGTTTCTAAGCTTAAGTCATATCATCCTAAATTAATCTTGCAAAGTTAGTGAAAGGAGTTCATGTAGAATAACCACAAAGAGGACTCAGGGTGACCAGCTCATGAGTAGGTGATCTATCACCCTGAGACCAAGGTGGACCATGGTAGACCTCTTTATAACACACATCCTTTAGGAGCTCCCCAAGGAATTTCTCCTGGGAACGACACCTGGAGACAAAGTGTGTGTTAGTCTCAGCAAGCTAGGGTAAAGAGTTCTGTCCAAAGTCCTCAGAGGACCTAAGCCTTACAGTTTCCAAACTAAGCTCACCGAGTGAGAAGAAAAAGCCAATGATATGCAGATATGAAAACCCCACAGGAAAGAGCATCCCTGTGGCCAAAGGGAGCACATAATATAGATCTGCCTATCTGCTAAATGTGCCATGTGTTATATCTAGTAGCAAATAAAATTACTTGGAGGGGTGTTTTATCTATACAAAAACCTTTGCCATGGACCCAGTGTTTCCATTAGCTGGACCAGTCCAAAAGTAGAATAGTAATAGAAGGAAGATTATAGTTGTTTTATAAATTCTGTAGAGCTTTCCCATAAAATGATAGCAAAGACTTCTCTTCACGATGCAGCTTTTTGAAAAGTAAGCATTATTATGTTGTCTTTACACGTGGGACTCACTGCAGCTGTTGTGACCACAGAACTTTCTCTCAGGCATCACCCCACATCTTATTATGATCAAAAATCCTCATCATTAATCCCATTACATTGTTCTTGGTCATGGGATAAATTCGTCAATGGATGATCTCACCCTGTTTAATCTCACTAGTTAAGCATATTTCTTTTCTAGATTTTCTTACCATAATCTTATCATCACAACCCTTGGGAAGTTTGATCCCAACAGTGCTGCAATGAGTGTTTGTTTAATATTTCACTATTTGATAAGAAAGTTAGCATTTAACCCTCAGTTTCCTTTGTTAAGACAAGCAAAAACTGCAGAAATGAAACTGCAGATCACTGCACATTATGGATCTCATTAGCTTCCCCTTGGTAGGACCTTGATTTTTGCAGATCTGCTTCTGTGTATCTCTGTTTCTCATAGGCATCTGGAAAGAGGCATAATTTGCAGTCTGCTGAACACCGACTATATTCCCGACGACATCACTATATTTCGATAGAACCTGCTCAATTATACTGATCTGTGCCTTTCTTCAAAGCAGAGTCAAAATTTCAAGCCTGAAAATATTATCTGAATTGCCAGCTAATATTGGATAAGCCTAAACTCCATTTTGGGGGAGAGCAGGCGGGGGGGGGGGGGGGGGGGGGGGGGGGGGAGGTGGAGGATGGAAAAGGTGTCTCACATCTGAGTACTTTATTTCTGTAGTGTTTAAAAGGTAGGTAAAGGAGGAAAAGGAGTTTATATTTTAAAAGTAAAACTAGCCCTAGTCATTGGAACACTTGGCTCTTTGAGAAGACAAGGTTCACATTCACTTTTACATAAACGGGTTCAAAATAAGACCTCACAGTTTCTGCTGGGATCCCTACACTCACCAGATCATGCTGTAGTAAATAGACAAAAACCCCCTTTCTCTTTTTCTCTTCTCTTCTCTTCTCTTCTCTTCTCTTCTCTTCTCTTCTCTTCTCTTCTCTTCTCTTCTCTTCTCTTCTCTTCTCTTCTCTTCTCTTCTTTTTTCTTTTCTTTTCTTTTCTTTTCTTTTCTTTTCTTTTCTTTTCTTTTCTTTTCTTTTCTTTTCTTTTCTTTTCTTTTCTTTTCTTTTCTTTTCTTTTCTTTTCTTTTCTTTTCTTTTCTTTTCTTTTCTTTTCTTTTCTTTTCTTTTCTTTTCTTTTCCTTTCTTTTCTTTTCTTTTCTTCTTTTCTTTTCTTTTCTTTTCTTTTCTTTTCTTTTCTTTTCTTTTCTTTTCTTTTCTTTTCTTTTCTTTTCTTTTCTTTTCTTTTCTTTTCTTTTCTTTTCTTTTCTTTTCTTTTCTTTTCTTTTCTTTTCTTTTCTTTTCTTTTCTTTTTCTTTTCTTTTCTTTTCTTTTCTTTTCTTTTCTTTTCTTTTCTTTTCTTTTCTTTTCTTTTCTTTTCTTTTCTTTTCTTTTCTTTTCTTTTCTTTTCTTTTCTTTTCTTTTCTTTTCTTTTCTTTTCTTTTCTTTTCTTTTCTTTATTCTCTTCTCTTCTCTTCTCTTTTCTTCTCTTCTCTTCTCCTCTTCTCTTCTCTTCTCTTCTCTTCTCTTCTCTTCTCTTCTCTTCTCTTCTCTTCTCTTCTCTTCTCTTCTCTTCTCTTCTCTTCTCTTCTCTTCTCTTCTCTTCTCTTCTCTTCTCTTCTCTTCTCTTCTTCTCTTCTCTTCTCTTCTCTTCTCTTCTCTTTTCTTCTCTTTTCTTTTCTCTTCTCTTTTCTTTTCTTCTCTTCTCTTCTCTTCTGAAGCTGATCACAAAATAACAAAACATTTTTTCGACTCTGTAAGAGATGTCAACTGACTGCAGAGCTCTCAAACCTTCCATGGTTCATTCTTGCCTTGGAGAGGAGATCGATCTGTGTTCTCAGCTGTCTTTCAAAGACTGTTTATGCATTTTGTCTAATGATTCTTTCATGTAAATTTTACTCTCCCTCTGGGTTAGATTGGAGCTCTTGGAATAACAAATGAGGTTAGGCACAAATGAATATGTGGATTTACTTCTCTTCTCTTCTGAGGTCTCATAAGATTATTCATGAGTATATGAATGACCACAGTCTACTTCGGTATCTGTTTTCAGATCCCTTGTATTCCTCAAATTTAACTTTTCTGAATATTTATATGTTATTCATGATTCAATATTGGCTGTTATGCTTTAGTCATCTAGTCACTATTTACAATGTCATTGACCAGTCTAGAAACAGGAGCAATACTATATGGCTGAAGTAACGCCTTATGCATAATGTACAGTTCAGGGTGAGAAGGCGCTATTCATGAATACCTCCTAGTCCAGAAACTGACAAAGCTGCTTAGTGAATGTTTATGAATAAATCAATTTTCAGAAATCAATACTAGCTTGTGAACAATTTCTGAGAATAAAAATAGATACACAAAGTATTGATAACAACAATCCAGATTGCTCTGAGGAGAAGATTCTCCTTGGAATTACAAATCTGTTTGAGCAAACATACAAATCATTCATGAGCTCAGTCACCCCCAACAATTCAAATAAGCTGATCACAGACAACATGTGCAGCTGTATGAGATGAACTTAATGTGTTTTATTGTTTGGTATAGTTGAACAGACCATTTGCCGTACATTTCCAGGCCTCTTGTGGCTTCACATAGTCTAGGGAATACCACTATAGAATCATTGCAGTAATAAATCTGGTCTCCTAGTCTTTGTGGTTTAGCCAGTTTTTGCCTTCACTACTTACTGTTAAGCCAATTAGTTCAGCTATCAACTATTAACATACACCTTAGTAATATGTCCTTCCATACCTCATGTTTCTGCTTTATTTCCTCAGACATGCATCTTTTGTTGAGTCACAGTCATAGCACAAATTCCTTCAGCTATAGTCTACAGCTTCTTATGAAGGAATGCCACTAGTGTTTTCCTCAGTCCTATCTTCTTTCTTTTTTTCATATGCCACCTCTCAGTAAGAACCTTTTATTACTTCACAACACCCATAAACATTTATATAAAACTTTTCTTCTTTTCCTTCTGTGAAACTGAACACTTTCCAGAAAATCAATACACTGATCATACGCCATTTAAAATCTTAATCAAATTTAACTTGAGGAACTGTTGTGGTCCATATGCTTTTGGTATCCAACCAGTAACTCTCTAGTGTCACACAATAAGTTTACAACAGGCAGATGCTTGTCAAAACAGGGTGAAGTGTCAGCAATCCACACATCTGTCAAAAACTTATCCGGCTTCAGCTGCATCCAAGAACCTTGTCCAAGAATTAAGAACAAACCACACACATGAAGTCTTGCATGCATGCATACAGGTCAGCTATCAATGTATATGAAATAGAGATTTTTTTTTTTTGGGGGGTGGGGAGGGGAGGGGAGGGGGGGATGGAATTTGTTTCTCTCTGGCTAGAAAAAAGCATTTTTCCTTTCACTGGGTGAACTAATTTCTAAATATTATATTGTGGGCAAGGAGATATTTCTGGTTTGCTGTGCTTAAGAATCTGAATTTCTGAAGTCCTCAGAAATACTCTTGAAGGAAGGAGTTTTAAATTTGAATTCCAAGGAGAGATTAGGACTTTAAAGGGACATAACTCCAAACCAGGATCCTCTTCAGTGAGGGAAGTCACACATTCTTAGAAATGGAGATGAGAGATGGAGGGAAAAAAGATGTGCACAATCGTCATTTGGGGGCATCCATTTCTGAAACAAATGTTAAAAACATTTAATAGTAAATATCCCTTTTTTCCTTTAATGTTTGTCTTCTGTTAAGGGTTGTTAAGGAGTATCTGGTGAATAAAAGAGTTCTGTTCTTACAGGAGAGGTCTATGATTATAGCAAAGGGTCATTCTCCCATCACCTGCACCTTGACACAAGTTTCAAGGGTATCCAGAAAACAGTAGCATTGTACCTCCATGACTTTTCCAGGAGTAACCAACACAGTGTATCATTGTGAAAGAAACATCTCCAATGGTGCTTTGTCATACTGCAGGACAGTAAAGAAAACACACAGCCTTTGAAGGTCTCCTATGAATTTGTAACAGGAAGCAGTGTACCATCTCAACCCCTGTATCTGTTTTGGAAAAGTAAAAAAAAAAAAAAAAAAAAAGAGAAAAATGCTGTAACCAGTGGTATCAGCCATTCATCAGTCAACACAAATGGACAACATTGACACGTTTTTTATTTCTAAGTGTCCCCACAAATGAAGCCACCTGGAATAAATTAAAGCTTATGTAAATTCTGTTACTCTGGGGAAAATAAATAAATAAATAAAATGTTGGGTGGCCATTTGTTAATTAGCTATAATAATTACACTTCCACTAAGCAAAAACAGATCAGTCAGGATTTAGGCTGAAATAGAGCGGTGTTCAATAAATGCTCTCTCTGACCCCTGAGGCAGTCTGATGCATTCCTGGAAGCTGTTTATCCTGTAAAAGTCAGGAGTGTAACTTGTTCTCAGGAACAAGCCCAGCAAAGATTAAAGGAGTAATTAAAGACCAAAACTTCATGCTATATACTATAAAAACCTCTTAATGACATTGGCTATAATGAAGGTTTATATTATAAATAGATTGAAATGCTAGGTTGGCTTTCCAAGCACTCTATTTTCAGATATATTGCTGAACTGAGGGTTTTCATTGGATAATTAGTTGTGGTAGAACAAATTTCTGCACCTTACGTTGATTTAGTCCTTAGAGTCTCTGTCTGAGTTTCTGAAAACAGAAAGTATGTATATAATTGCTCAGCAATCTGGCTGGAGAGTTGTAAGAAACTGCAAGTTAATACCCGTTAAGTGCATTTGAAAAACCTTCTGTGTAGGTAAGCTAAACATAGCAAGATCAGTACTCAAGAGAAAATAGTATATTCGCACATTTGTTCACTCATGCAGGACAGACCACCATGCAAATAGTGTGACCCTGGGAGGCGGAAAAATGCATTTTCCCTTTTGTTCTGCTACTAGCTGATGATTTGGGGCAAGAAATGTATCTGCTTTGTGCCAGGATTCCTCTGTGTATACAGTGCTCCTCTCCTGTCCCTGTGGAATACTGGGGTGGGGAAACATGAAGCAACATCTGACACCCCAACCCATGCACCAGGCTCCCAGTATCCAGTTCCTTGGAGGTATGCACTGGCATTGACCCCTGCTAACCAGAAGTTTTCCCTTTTTTAACTTTCAGGAAAATAAATCATTTGCGAATTCTATGACTTTAAAAATAGTATACAGAGACATGAGTATGTACTTAAACCCATCAGCTGTACTGTCTTGCTTGCATGGGCACAGGCACAGAGCTACAACATCATCCACATCTACAATAATCCATGCACAGACCTGGGTTTCAGAGGAAAAGCTTGCAGTGTATGAAATTCACCATGGGTGTGAAGCTTGGCATGGTCATTGCCTTTGTTTGCAATCTCTCAAAGTCAGGAAGGGAGTGGGTAAGGGAATCTGTGTTTTATTACAAAGGCACAACTGGGGGCTGTGCCATAATATACAATAAATAATAATAATAGTGCCAAAGTAGATGTCTTCTATCTAACAGTCTGTTTGGTGTGTGAAATATTTAATTTAAGCATTTGTCTTCTTTCCTGTGTCTTTGAAAAGCTATTTTTAACACAAATCCGACAGCATTCATTCATTTTCTCTGATTTAATTTTACCATTTCAGGGCTCACAATGCAAAATTTCAAGGCTTATTTTGCAGGAGGTCAGACTAAAGAGGAATCATGATCTCTTTTGGCCCTAAAACATAGAAAGGAGAATATTCTATATATTCACATTGATTTCTATGTTTAACACAAAAGAGAAGCAGAGCTCTATCTCTAACACATATAACAATACACGAAAAGAAATTACTGACCTGTTAATTTGGGGGTACAAACTCTATTTTCTAAACAGTTGTTAATAAGGAGCCAAACAGTGCTATTGGACTATGTACAGTAAAACCAGTGTTAATGGGAATGTTACTATGGAAAAGAAGAATGTTCTTTGGAATTGAGTGGTGTCCACCTTATACCCATGAATATCAGTAAATTATTAAAAAGGACATTGCTAAAATCCTAAAGATGAAAAGTGCAATCCCAGCACAGAAACTATGATAACTACCGCTCTGGGCCTATCAGATTCTGGTGACATGATGCTGAGGAGGATTTGTATCTTTCCATCTCACTCCTTATTTTCATGTAATTTCATTTTAAAAGGGTGTAAAATAGCTGGAAAGTCATCCTTGTGCAGGAAGAATGTGTCTGAAATGGCCAAGGTGAGAGGAACAAGCAGGGCCAATTTGAAAGTTCATGCAGGAGTTCATGTATTCATTTTCATATCGGCTACATGGAGCATTGTGGGAGGCATGTGAATGCGGGAGGGCGAGATAGCCCCTAGCAAGCACCTCAGCATGCCTCTTGTTCTCTTGGATTCTGTGTAGAAAACTTGCCTGTACAACTATTTCTTTTGGCTTGAGGCTCTGCAGTTCTGAAACTTCTTAAAAAAAAAAAAAAAGGGGGGGGGGGGGAGAGAAAAGAAAGAAAGTATCCCTAAAGGCCTAGTTCCATGATTTGAAAGCCAATTTTTAACAGCACACATAGCTTTCAAGATTAGATGCCCTGAAGCAAAGTGAGGTTCAGAAAGTTTGTTTTTTTGCTCCACAGGAAATGTTTGCAAGTTCCATGAAATTGTGTGTGGTGAGTCCTGGAGAGTGGCGGGTGGGGCAAACCCCAAAATGCTGAAGCACAAAGGGAGGAATGCTTTAAAAATACAGTGTTTGAGAGCGGCCTTGGAGGAGAAACATGCTTCAGGTCTGAAAGGTTCAAGTGTTTGTCCCATCATTTTAATCACTGAGAGGCTTCAACCAACAGACCCCTTGCAGTGATATTGTGCCTCATTCAGATCTGTTTTACAGCTGCTTGGACCAATGTAAGTCATTTCATTTAATGAAGCTCCTCCTGATTTACATCATGATAAGTACAGTTGGAAGGAACCAGGGAGTGTAATTCTGGCAAAAGCAGTTCCACATGAAATTTCATTAACCTACATTTATGCAAAGATGCCATTCCTTCTTTTTCTCCTTTTAATTTCTATTATGTTCAGTTCTGAATTATGAGGCTGGAAGTTAGTCCATTCCTGTCTTCACACTTAAGATAAATAGCATAACAGATGTGTCACCGTGAAGCCCTACATGGATAGCTATTTTTCTCCCACTGAATAGCAGCTTGGAAACAATGTTAGATGACAGTTGTGGACATCGAAAATTGCTTGAAATGCGAGGGAAATATTAAATTCTGAACCTGGTCCAGTCTTTAATAATGTGCCAGCCTTTGTCATCAGTTACTTAACAATAGATATGCATTCTACTAGAAAAAAAAATACTCCATGGTATTATCTCAATATACAAGAATTGCAAATTATATATGGCACTTCAGAACAATTACACATGGGTGCAACATGGCCCCTTATAATCCTTTGGCTTTTGTCTGCTGGAACGTTCTTTGTCTAGCAAAACACAATTTGGCATCCAGCAGGGAACAGGAGTTGCAAGGCACCCTCCACTTTACAGGTGATTGTTGTCACTACTCATGGTGCTATTGTGTAGTGTGGTGGTTTTTTGTTTTGTTTTGTTTTGTTTTCCTTTGTTTTCCTTTTTTATTTTTTTTTCCTCCACATGTATTTGTATTATGGCAAAACTGAACATCATGGTTCCTTTGTGCTGGATACTGCAAAATTCTTCCACAGCTATTGTAGCTCTCGATGGGGTTTCTCCTTGCATGTAAATATATGGCCAACAGGTCATTAGAGATAGGAAGAACACAAAGAAACTGTGAGGGTACCTGTATCACTGAATTAAAGCAGGTTTGTGGTAAGCATCACAGATGGAAATAAGGTTTCTCCCTGTGTGTATGAAAGGCACAACAGAAGGAGGTGATATAAAGATTCAAGAGGGTGGGAATGCTTAAATGCAGCTAGACAAGAAGAAATACAGCTGCTAAAAACAATTTCAATATAATTTCAGTAACTACTTCCATAGGAGAAATTCACCATTTAAACACATGTAGATGACAACAGAAAATCTCTGTTAACAAGTGCATGTCTCTTAAGTCCTCAGGTCCTTGGCAAACTGGCTTAAACTGGTTTTCCATGACACAACAACCCCTTACAGAGGAGAATTTCTCTAGGTAAAAATTAAAAAACAAAATAATAAAACAGAATTAAATTAAATTAAATTAAATTAAATTAAATTAAATTAAATTAAATTAAATTAAATTAAAAATAAAATAAAATAAAATAAAATAAAATAAAATAAAATAAAATAAAATAAAATAAAATAAAATAAAATAAAATAAAATACAGGCAAACATTTTATTTTGTAGAAACCATAGTGGTATTTTTGCAGCCATTCCACACCAGGAGGCTTATTGCTGACTTCAGTGGGAGCAGAGGTAGGCATTTGCTGAAAGCAAAACAAAATTGTCTAAATGTTTTATAGCCAGTACATTGCCTTACTCACACTGCAGGCTTCTTAAAATATTGAAACAATGACACTCTAATGTTGAACTTATATTTTATAATTTATGCCGCTTGATTACTTTGGCATCTCATTCAGTGAGGACAATGAGAAGGAGGCCAGTCAATTCTATGTTTGTTTCTATTGATTGCTATTATTTATTCATTAGCTCGTTTATTTGTGCCATGCTGGCAATATGTATGATGCTATACAGCCACATAAGAAAGCATAGACAATCAATATGCAAATGCAGAAAGGAAGCTGAAATTCAACACAAGTGACCTGACTAATGACAGTCTCACTAACTGTAGTATTTTTAAGAATTCTGGGTTCCGGCAATTTTTATCGCCCTTTTTCTGACCGACGTCAGCAAGACTCAGCTGGAGTTTCTGCACTGATTCCGACATGACTCAGTGACAATCTACGGGAGGCTGGGGAGAAGTACGGCTTAATAGGGGTATTATGAAAAAAGGTTTGATGGACTGGAAAGGGGATACAGAATCCTCTCTGTCCCTTGAGGACTGGTAAAACAAGCAAGCAGCACAATGAATGTAAAATTTTATAGAATTATACTAAATATTTAATATTTAGACTTTGGGAATACCTCAAAGTCATGTCTGTGAGTAACCAATGTCATAAGCAGATCTTCGGGAATACCTTCCAATTCTTTACATCAGCCACAGCACAAAATGAGATTAAATAGAATGCTCAGATTTTGATCACTCCAAAAATATGACATTTTTAAGGGAGTGGCATTGTTGTTTGTTTGTTTGCTTGTTTTTACTTTGTTTTCAATTGATCAATATTAACACATATTTAACACTTGGAAGAGAGCACTAAAATCACCAGAGAATAGGGTTCCTAGACCTAACCTTGTGCAGTCTTTCCAGATTCCATAGTTCATTGTTTAAGACATCATTTTCTAAAGGTGTTGGAGACTTAAATTCAAGGTCATACTTTCAAGCAGAGAGGAAATTTAAACTCCAGTTTCTTTCTTCCCAGGTGATTACCCTGCTCATTTGGGCTAACATGGAAAAATACAAATTTCTTTGCCACTTCTTTCTAAGACATTGCGGATGGCATCTAAATTTATTTGTGTGTCTAGCTCCCCAAACTTAAAATATTGTATTTAGTAATGTGTATTTTGGGCACTTCCAATTGTCCTTCACCCCTGTTTCCCTACTGACTCACTAAGTATAACACAAATATGTGAAAACTTTAAGCTGAAATGGTACCTTCAGGAAAATAAATGCTTTCCTGAAGAGAAACTATTCACCATGCTGTACTCTAGGCTCAGCCCTGCAATGATTTATGTCTGTACTTAATTTTTCACTAGGGGTAGATATACTGAAGTCATTGGGACAACTCAGAGTTCAGAAAGTTAAGCACATACATAAGATTTTGTGGGACTGAGACTATGAAGAAGGATTCTGCCATTAACAGGAATTACAAAGTGATGAGCAGTATGTGAAGGAGCATAACAAGTATATACAGTCATACAGCATCCCTTAGCCCAGCTATTATATCCTGGCTATTTCTTGAATTACTACGACAGCCATAACAGAAGCAGTCCTTAAAGACTCGAAGTCCTTGAGATCCGTGTGGTTTCTGACTGATTGGATTAACGTCACAGCTGCTCTTTCCCTCCAAGTTACCTATATGTGCGCACACTGTGTTTGTGTGTGCATCCTGACATGGCAGAGACCATGCTGCTGGAGAGACTCAGAGATTCCTGAGAACCATTGCTTGGGCATAGTACCACAGCAAGTAGAGGTGACTTCAAATCCATTAACTTCAAAACTTTTCCAGGATTCCCAGAAGTCTTTTGAAAGGCATCCATGTGAAAATATATGCACTTACATTGGTGTTAGGAATTCATAAATTAAATGAAAATGAAATTATACATGTTATTCCTTACTACTGCAGATTACTCTTACGATACTTTTTACTTAAGAACAGAGGACATAAGTCTGGAAGCTAGCTCCTAGACCAGGAAAACAACGCCTGCTGTCACTGTCAGCCATGACAAGCCAAACCTTCCCTATATATGGAAGCCTGAGAGTCTTAATATTGTCTGATATTTGCTTTTTCCATCCCTGAACTTCCAATATATGGCTGTCTCACACACAAAAAGAGAAAAAAAAAAAAGTGATAAAAAGAAAAAGGATTTTCCTCTATTGTGACTTTGGCCCTTAGATAAAGGGATTATTCAATGGTCAGGAAAAGGATCACCCTGCAGTTAGGAAATGGTGGCTTCAGGTCAGCTGCTTCCCTGCCACACATTTCCTCTGTCATTGCACAAAACACAAGGCCCAGCTCCTTAACCCTACTTTGTTTCTGCCACTAACTGAGTTCTAAGGGATTTAACTATCAAAATGGTCTTGAGGACCTGGACTTCAGTATGTTCGAGGTTTTGATTCCAATAAACACAGGGAGAATAATTCTTCAATACTCTTTAGAGAAGAGTGTGCCTTTCAATACCTTAAGAAATTTGGGGTAGGAAATAGTAATAGTGATGTTAAAAATCCTTTATATATCTGTAAAAATGAAACTTGAATTTGGACAGTTGAATGTTAGTGGGACAGATTGGTGACGTTAAATCATCCAAATGTCTCCTTTAAAACCAGCTGAATAGATATCATTCGGCCACTTACCTATTAAAAAATCTGCTTAAGAGTATGTTTAATTTACTACCTAGTGTTTGTTTCCTAATGCTTTATACCAAGTGAAGAACAAAAATGGAAATCCATAATATGAAATCAATTCTGTTCAAAGCCAGTAAGCACAAATAGCATTAGGATATTTGAATTATTTCCCTCTGCCCCCCACCATCTTACATTTATTAAATAGAAATCAAACTGAGGTTTTATAGAATCTTTCGGGAATAAAAATGATCTGATGATTTTTCTTAATAAATATTATTTATTATTATATTATTATAATTATATATAATATATAATTATATTTTATATAATATATATAAATATATAAATATAAATATATAAATAAATAAATATATAAATATAATATATAAAAATAATAAAATATATTATAATAAATAAATAGTAATACCTAGAAATTTAATTTCTGGCTGAATTTTGTATATGGCATGGATGTTGTTTGTCATGGAGCTCTGCTTCCAGACTGGTTCATTATAAGCTTTGATTTCACAGGTAAGAAATTAAATCAATATGTTTCCCACAAAACCAACTTTCTGTGCTTTGGGGATGAACCAGCTGATGTCAAGGGATGAACCAGGGGATGTCAGGGAAAGAGGATGAAGATAAGAAACCATTGCAAACAGATGTGCATTTGTAGAAAACAGCTTTGATTTCTAACATGATGGTTGTGTGGTTTATCTCAAACCACTTATATAGTGCTTTGTATAAGCACAGTATCATTAGAGTTACTATCGTCCACACCCCAAGAAACAGAAAGCATGGTACAGAGGTGATGCAAGACCGGTTTTTCTAAAATATATCTAAGCTAAATCCAGAGAAACTGCTGTATCTGCAGGAATGTTACCCTAGCAATGAATATTTAATCCAAGGGAAAGGTTTACTGACTGTGTACTGATGGTGAAGTGTCCTCAAATGTAGTCAGTTCTGAATACAGAGAACAGGTAATATTATGTCTGTAAAGCTGTTAAAAATTCTTTGTTTCCCTCTTGCACTTCTAAACCATGTAATTTTTCTAGACTTGCTGATCTGAATTATTGTATGCATGCTAGTTAGCAGCCAAGCTCCACCTAACCTATGGCTTCTTTTCAGGAGTAGAGTGAGTTCTCTCTCTGACAGTTTTCTCTTTTGTATATGTGCCTATAAATATATAGATGCTTTTAAAATAGAGCTTATCTGCATTTGTCGCCAATATAAGAAAGGGAAAATAAAACCAAAAGGTCTGAAAAGTACATAAAGAAGCCTCAGGCATCTCTGAAAGTCAGTCTCATCTCTCCAAGAGAATCAGTAGGTGTGGTGAGATGACGTACTATTTATGGGAAAGAAGATATCAGTATGGGACTTAGAGGAATGAATAGTGATACGTATTCTTGAAAAAGTCTCTGAAACTGTTGAGCATGCTTCTGAAAGCGAAATCCCACAAGTCCTTAAGTCCATGATGAAACTTTTGGCTAAAGCTTTTTAAAATATCTCCTTTTTAAAATTAGTTCCCATTTAGAGACTTCAGTTACCATTTGGAGACATCTGATAAACTATGACATGTAAACATATCCCTTATGAATTACTGCTATTAATCATTCTTCTCCATCCCATGGACTTTAAAACCCTTTGGGCATATATGGGTAAAGAACCATTATTCAGAATCAATATATGAAGGGAGATATGCAGCAGCAGTTCACTTCCAGAGAAGCTGTGCAGCCATCTAGCAATGTTCATAGCATGTCCTGCAGTCTCCTCATCCAACAACAACCAGACTTAACAAGGAAACTCTTTTACACTTGTTTCTATACTGCAATAAAACTATACACATTCATTGTGTGCGTGTTAGAGGCTCTGTTATGTGAAATATAAGGTCTTTTGAAGCAAAGCTTTAACCAGCTTGTTCCTCTTAATCTTCTCACAATAAAGAATCATGTGTTCAGCACTGCAATACCAATTGTTCGATGTGCTCACTAACAGCACAAGAAACCTGGGTTAGGTGCTCAGCCCAGATATATGCAGATCAGAATGAAAAATCCACTCTACAATAGGCATCTCATTGGTACACCCAGCAGAAAAGTTACTTAAAGCTTCCACCGTAATCAATGAAGAAAAACTATGTCCCCATTACACGCTGAACGTCCATTTATCAGTGCCTATCCCTTGTTACTGAAGATGTAACAAACCTAGGTTTGAAGCCCAAAGATTAGGCAAGAATAATCTTGGTTTTATTATCAGTGGATAAGAGTTACAGAAGCTCTCAAACTGGGCATGAGATAGCCCTTAAAAAATGTCAGGGTATGCCAAGAAGCTGAATGGCCAGCATGGATACGGATTCAATGTAGTGTAGGTCTTCTCTTGTCCCCTCTAGCTCCTGATTTGTGCATTTCTACAGTAAAACTGGAATTCTGCATCCAAATCAATGTTTTAAATTGCGTGTTGAAAAACTACAATTGCAGAAGAAAGGCATGCAGTTATTTAAAAGCTGGCAAAAAAACCCACCTCTTAGTCAGGCACTTAGGGAGTACAATCTGCTTAATTTATCAAAAAGTGTACTGAGAGTTAATTGAGTACCTTTAAAGGGACAAAATATCAGAAGTCTTAACAATACTAAAGGTTTAACAAGCCTAGAAGCTGATGCCAGACAAATTCTAATGAGAAATTATGCACAAAAGTTTTTTGTTCTGTTTGTTTGTTTTTTTAAACTCTCATTCACTTGTTTACTTTCAGATTTTTATTTTTATTTTTCAGCTAGGACAGGCAAACTAACAAATGAAGAATTGACTCCCCCAGCTCTTAACACGTAGACTACAGCTGGACTCGTCTCTGGAAGGCGTGATTTCATCAAACACAAATTATGCATTAGGCTAAACACCAGTTACATGGTTCAGCTCCAGTTATCTCGCTGAAGTGCACGGTACACCATTGGAGGTCAGCAGTAGTGACCTTCTGCTGTCTCCTGCAGACAATCTCTGGCTTCTCCAGCAGACCTTTTCTATCTGTGATAGATATGGCACAGTCCCAACCCAGACGAACGGGAGCAGTTTTAGAGACAGCTATGTTGGATATTCTCCACCTGAGGCAGTCTCCTGAGACTTGGGAAATCTTTGACCAGCCATCAAGGGACTGAAGGAGTAGGCCAAGATCTTGGGGGAAAAGAAAAATAAAAAGGGAAGAAAATCTTGTAGAGATTGGAAAAAAAATCTCAAGCCACTAAAGAACTTTCTCTTATTTTCCTCTCTTCTTTCTTCTCTCCTTTTATTCTTTCCTGCAATGTGAAGCTTCCCAAAATATAAGCTGGAGGAGGATGGAAGGAGCAATATTTAGGGGGTGAAGCTGGTGAGTCAGGATGGAAAGAAGAGCTGGAGGGAAGTGAAAAAAAACCACAACAACAACAAAAACAAACTTTTACAAAATACGCTGGAGCCACTGGTTCTTACAACAGGGTAATTCGCGGCCAGGCATACATTATAGCCAGGGAAAGTAAATAATAGCAATAAAGCCATAATTTCTGCTGTAATTGGAAGTGGTGCACAGGAACTTATTTTCAATTTGGTAACTATGTGAGACTTTCGATAGCTATTAGGAGGATAATTAGGGGTGAAATGAACATTAAATCAATGTTTGCAAGCAAAAGCTCTGTGTGTGTTCATATGAGCATGTGTATTTTTGTCTTTATTCAAAAATGGAAAAAACCTTTTCCCTTAAAGTCTTTTTTCCCCCTGTAAAAGCACATTTTGTCTCATTTTCTGCACTAAAACCACATTATTTCCTTTTCAAGCATTTTTATTATGTTTCTTAATTCCTTATGGCTACACTTGTGTAGGAAAGGAACTCTGCTAGGTGGCAAAAGGAGAACAAGTCACACTGTCAACATGAAATCTCAGGGGTAAATCAGTTACTGATGCAAATCAGAAACCTCCCAGGAAAAAACTGGAGCAAAAAAAGATTTGGAGACAGGGAACATCACAAATGCATGAGTCTGCTTAAAATCAGCTCTGGCTGTACTTCACATTTGGATAGACTGTCTTTCACTGGGCAGGCCTTTTCTAATGATGACACCGGGCTCACTGAGCTATCAAAACGCCCTTTCAGAGAGCACCATCATCTCCTGCATACATTTCAATACTGCCTCCTCATAGCGTGCATTTAAAAGAAAGCACCTTATTACAACAAGCAGAGAAATGGTAACACAGAGGTGCTTGGCTAACTGGAGCAGCTGTTTTTGGCCTGAGTAGCTGTTCAGTGTAAATAAGCCATGGCAGTTTTTCAGTTGGGTTCGGAGCAGATGCAATAAGGCAAGAGAAGAACAAAACTAACTGGGTAATTAAGAAAAAAAAAAATCAGGGAGGGGAGAGAGGGTTGTGATTTTCAAAATATCATACAATAAAACCCGAAGTCCCTCCTGGGCTTTCATCTGAGCAGGGTGGAGTGCACTTCCCCCCCACTTCCCCCCAGCCCCTCCAAACTGATGGTCTAAAGAAGACGTCTGTGCTGTCAGGGCGTGATGAAGTGCTTCCAAGCTACAGGGCAGGGCTTCACGCTGCCTTCACACGGGGAAAGTTTTCTGCGCTTGTCTGTGCAGCAACACACATTCTCGCAGATTAATTCCAGCTGTGCAGTGCCTTGCTGGCAGAGTCGTTATGTATTAGTAATGCTATCCAATTTGAGCAAATGGGCTCCCCTCACACAGATCTCTCACCAATGCTCTTCCTCTTGCACATACATGGATACACAAGCCTTGATTATCTTCTCTTCTGCATCTTTTTTTTTTTTTTTTTTTTTAAATCAAGAGAGGCCTCATTTTTCCCTCTCTGCCTTCTTCAAGGAAAGCTGTCTTTCTTATTCATGCGAAATCCTCACTTCACCTAGAAATAGCACTGAGCAGGGCTTTGCTGGCAGCTTAGTTGTTAATAGGCAGGGCATTGTAAGCATATTTCTGATGGTGTAAAGCTAGAGTAACTCCACCATCAGGGGGTCATCTGGGTGGAAATCTAAACAAGATTAACATCGTGCTAAGAGCACATAGCTACAAAGCTTCAGGATGAAGCCTGATCCTTTATTTGTCAGCATTCTCAGAACAAGTGTCAATTTACCCAGAGCTGATATCTTAAAACATTTACGTTTTGCCTTTCTTAGAAATGTCATTTTTAGTATTTTCTTATCTGGGAGTACTGCAGTAACCTCTTCTTCAGAATCAGTCTTATTGTCTGTGGTGGTGTCAAGGAGGGGGTCACATCTTGGTCACTTCGTTTCCACGACAGACATTCCACAGGTCTGAGACTGTCTTTGTTTGAGAACTTTTCAAATACTTGTGGTTTCAGCCATATGCTGTCACATATATTTGTACTCAGGCATACATATAAGGAAATGCCAGCAACTGTATCACCAACACAGCTGTCAGCCCATCACTCTCCTCTCATCTGCATTCACAGAGGGACAGAGGGATTGCAGTGACTCCATTTCTTCTGAAACTTTGAGCTGGTCTTCTCCTTTCCAGATTCAGCTTTATTGTATGTCAATATATATTATGGCACTCCTACTGCTTTACTTGTATGTGTGTACTTATGTATATACCATACATAAGTGTTCTTCTCTTATGCCAACGGCAGTAATAATGCATGTTATCCCTACATCCCAAAGCACTTTGCCATGCACTGTAGGAACCTACATGTTAAACCCAGGCTTATAGGATGCAAGGATGCATCTTGCCACAAGGTATTCTTCAAGATAGTTTCCCAGAGAGCTTTCCAGCTTCCTTCTTTTCTGAGTGTTGTATCAGTCTGGAAGCCTAGACTTGGAGAAAGTCGTAGAATCATAGAATGGTTTGGGTTGGAAGGCTACTTAAAGATCATTTAATTCCAATACCCCTGCCATGGTCAGGGACTACTCCCACCAGACCAGGTTGCTCAAAGCCCCATCCAGCCTGACCTTGAACACTTCCAGGGATGGGGCATCCGCAGCTTCTCTGGGCTACCTGTGCCAGTGCCTCACCACCCTCTGAGTGAAGGATTTCTTCCTTGAATCTAATCTAAACCTATCCATTTTTAGTTTAAAACTATTCCCCTTTATTCTATCACTACATTCCCTGACAAAGAGTCCCTCTCCAGCTTTTCTGTAGGCCTCCCCATCTTAAAACTGCCAAAAAATCTGTTGAAATGTATATTTGAAAGGAGACCAGAAATAAGGTTGGAAAATAGGAAAATGTGTTGCAATGCCCTAGTTCCACATCCTGGTACTATTTTATAACCCCACATATCAGCTGCTCTTCCCAGTTTTGGGAGGCCATCCATTTTTGCTGTCATAAATGTATGGAGTGATCTTGGGCAAATCACCTGGATCTGGATCCCCAAAGACATTCATAACAAAATACTGTTCAGGTGTATCTGTTGGTTCTTCATTGTATCTGACTTCAGCAAACACTGTGCTGGAAAAAAAGTACACAGAAAGCTTGTAATGGTGATAGTCACATTGCTCCAAGGGCACCTGTTCGTGGTTCAGAAATGCCTTAAGCATGTTCTACATTTTGGAATAAACATGTATACTGTATCAGACTTAAAGCTCATCTCTGAATTTGTATAGTAGCAACAAACTGCTCAGGAAACCAGAAACATCGGAGCATGGCCATTGTGTAATATACCCAGATCCTGCCTCCTGCAAGATCCTTGTGAAGACTCAGTTTGGAGTCGGCATAGCTTCAGGCTGTACTGAGAAACCTTATCGTACTGCAGGGAATACAATAGAGGTGGTGGTGCTTTTGTGGGGTTCCTGTGGCTCACATAGCTGTGACTTGCCAGCCATGTGGTTCTGGTTAACATTTAGGAAAACTCTCCAAAGTGGAAAAATGCTATAAAAGCAGAGAATACTACTGAAGAGCTGCCCAGCTATTCTATCTTGTCTGTGTGGCTGCCCTGGGTGACTGATCTCTCATTGTTTTGGTGTATGCATCCCCGTTGGGGAAGTCAGCTTGCACATTTTATATCTGATGCTGGATGAGGAACTGCAGCACATCTACTTGGCTGCAGAAGTTTCTCAGGTGCTGTGTTTTGAGATAAGTTGCCCACCCAGACTCTGAAGTGAAGTATGTTTGCTCTAGCCTCTTGTTTTGATTCATAATCTTCATATCTCCAGGTATTTTAATATTTGTCTGACAGTATTTATCCCCCTTTCCTGGTAGGTCTGGTCTGTATGAGTAGGTTGCTAAGGTCCCTTTGTAAAGGTATGATTACATTTTAAGTTTGCCACTGCAGGAATGTTAAATGTATGGACACTGTAAAAAGTTGACTGATCAGCTTTTTAGTACATGTTCAGTACAGTTACATGTTCAATAACATGCAAAATTACAGGTATAAAACAATGTGTTAAATTGCATCAATTGGAAATGATGTTGACTTATTTAGCAGAATGGATGTTTGTAAATTTGTTATTTTCCCTGACCAGAGAAAGTTAATCTCCTTCCCCTGCCATAAGACACAATATAAAATATCTTCATAATTGATTTGGGACAGAGTGACCAGGAAGAAATATTTTATCTTTGACCTATCAATAGCTCTTTGACTTCGCTGGAGCACATTATAATGTATCTTTGCTTTCTAATTCTAGAAGCAACTCTGGCACTTATTTCTTATGATGAAAGAGAGTCCCTTTTAAATGGTGTTGTTTCTATGATGCAGCTTTTGAAGAAATCAGAGCCAGAGAACTCTACCTCTGGCAAGAGCCAATGTACCTTTCTGCAGGAATGTATTCGAGCCAAAGCAATAGCATATGGAAAAAATAAACAAACAAATAAATAAATAAACCAGCAGCTCTGCATAGTGTGAGAAAAGGGAAAAAATAGGTTTCTGTAGAATAATATAAGGCTATTGTATGCCAAACAGCGAGGTTGCACTACCTAAAGATAGCTGGAGTAAAAATGTTGATAAAAGTAGTGGCAAAATAAAATGTTCCAACTTTGTGACATTGTATTTGGCCAGAAATAATTTAGAATATCATAGGAGGAGAAAGCACAAAGAGAACTAAAGGTGAAGAGTAAAGATAAGAATGATTCATAAATTGAAAGATGATATTTTTTTCCTTCTTCTTCTTCTAAGGAATAATACATCCAGTAATGTAACAAGTACTTCTTCAAGGGCACTGAAGGAGTGCAGCTCTTTAGATATTGAAAATAGAAAAACCAAGAAGAATGTGGTCAAAATGCTTGAAGATGGGGGCAATATTTTATTTCTTTAGTAAATGCCATACACTGAAGTTCGAATTGACTCTGAAGTTGTATTATTGGAAACAGGAACAAAAGAATAAATATAAGTAATCTGTAGAAACAGGTTGAAGAGGAGTTTGCTCATAACCGTAGGAAAAGAAGAATGAAAATAGGAGGAATGGAGGAACATATCTCTCGACTTCATTCTCTATAACCAGACTCTGGGCACTTCCACCTCTTTGAAAGATAAGCAGTGTAAAAACATAATATAAAGGTTGCTGAAAGCAGTCACGAACTGCTGGTCAAAATGTTTTATTGAATAGATTTATTATTTCTACATTCATCATAAATGTATGTCCTGTTCAGGTCTTTGCAAGAGAACAGAAAACAAAATTGACACTTGGTCAACCTTGAGTTTAAAAGGTCTCAAATTTTGTGAAAGGGTTGGATCTATATTTTTATTTTTTTTTATTTTTTTGCAGAACGTTGAAACATAGAATCAGTGCTTCTGTACTTGAGGCTTGAACTAAAAGTCAGACTTCCAGGATTCCATCCCTTCTATGTGCGTCTATGCTGGCTTGTCCAGTATCCTCTTCACTGTTTGTGTTTTGTTTTCCGTCCTGTCAAACATGCTGTCCATCTCCCACTGCAGGTCTTTGGTATCTCAAGAGCCACATCTTTGCCATATTACAAACAACCAACACTCTGTAAGTTCACTATCATTCACAAGATGAAAAGTATCATTTCATTAATGAGATAACACAATTTATCCTCTTGTTAAGTAGAACCTTAATTTTCCCACTTTTTAATTTATAAACTGAATAGATACTGTTCAAGAGACTTCAGTGTGCTAGGAAGGGAACAAGAGGGACAGCTTTTTAAAGGCACAAGCTTACATGTCTCCATATAAGCAAGTGAGAAACTAACATTTTCAAGTTCAGGGAGCATGAAATGGTTCCAGAGATAAAGTCTAAGGATCAGAAACAGGAAGAGAGCTGTATTATTTTGTATGTTTTTCCATTGTTTGGCTGCACCCTGACCCACTGAAGCTCACAGAGACTTGACTGTACTCCAGTTTGTCTCTTTGAAAGACTTGTTTCCCTTCCAGAATTAATTGTAGAGAAATAGTAAACATATTTTTTCTTAATTAGCCATACAAACTTGAGCATATTTGTTTGAACACAAAATACTGGCATAGGGCCCAATCTTTCTCTTCCTCAAGAATTTAAACAATAACGTTCGGTTTGCCCCCTGACAACAATTTCCAGTTGAGTATTTGTGCTATGACCATGACAGCATCATTTTTTGTGTGTTTCCTCACCCACAAAAACATAATTTTCATTTTTTTTCATTTGTACAGTAGTCATAAACAGTAATGGTGAAATACAAGTTCCTGGAGTGCTCTTCAAGAGAGACTTTGAAAACTTTATTGAGAAGTGTTGGTAAAGCAGTTGAAATAATTGGACTTATAAGTTCAATACCCTATTCTGTTACAAGCAGACTTTATGCCTTGTATGGGTGCGAATAGAAATGTTAATTCCTTTTCTCCCTGAGATATTTTTAATAATAATTATGAGGTCCTGTAACACTATGCAAATTGGTATCATTACCTAAGAAATCTGTATTTTCTTTGTGAGTAAAAGAGTACATGTCCATTTCTAGTCTAATCTAATCACTGAAGTTTGAGGAAGATTAAAGTTTAGTGGCAAGAGACACAAATTAGGAGGCGAAAGAAAGAAACACATTTTCCAACTTGCTAAAGAAGTAGATGGATAGACAAATCTATTTTGAAAAATATTTTTTTATGATCAACTGACTTCTAAAATGTAAGTTTGAGATGAGTGCCAAAAGAAGTTGTGAAAAAAGTGAGAGGATATCTGAAATAAAACAACATACAATGAAAAGGATGACGTGCATGAGTTAAAGGGATGTATTTTAAAACCCTTTTTGATTGACAGGATAAAGTAAAGTAATCATTTTAATTCAAATGATCAGTAAGGTTAAAAGCAATAAAAATTAAATTAGGAAATGTATTGAGGACAAAAAAAAAAAAAAACAACATGGTATTTGCTACTGATTACTAAATGTTCATACAGTCATGCTAGAAAATATTTTCTAGGATGTGTCAAATATATTTCAAGTATAAAAATCCAGTACAAGAGTTATCATTTGAAATAAAACTGTGAATGGAATAGAGCAATGGCTATCTGCCATAGAGGTAGACATGAGCCACTGTGAGATACTCAGATGTATAACCAGTGTCCAGCACTAAAAGGAACTATCTGATTGTCTTCTGAACCAGATTTTAACAAGTCTTTGGAAAGCTGAGGACATTTCCTAAAGACTGTATGTCTGCCAGTAAAATCCTAGCTTTTGAAAGATGCAGAAGAGATGACTCAGTAAATCAGTTAGTTAGATGTCAGTCTGGCCAAACTAATGGAACAGTTCATTCAGGACTCTGTCAACAAAGAATTAGAGGCTAAAAATATAATTAATGCTAGTCAACATGTTTGCATCGAAAGTAGGTCTTGTCAAACAAACGTGTTATATGTTTTTTGACAACACTACAGGTCTGGTTGATAAAGACAATGGTGTTGACATAATGTACTTGGATTTCTCCAATGAGTTTGATTTAGTACCACATGACATTTAGATTAAAAACCCTACATTATATGGAATTAACAGGGCACACATTAGATGGATTAAAACTCTCTGTCTGACAGGTCTTGAAACAGAGTTTTTAATGGGGAGAAATCAATGAGTTGAGTTGTTACTAATGCAGTCTCCAAGGGATTAGGGTCTTAATCCAGCTCTCTTCAGCATTTTTACCAATGAGATAAATCTTGACCAGTAAAGTCTGAAGATGCCACAATGGTTTTCAGTTGACCAATACAGAGTGTAGTGATTACTGTATTTCTAATTGCCTGAGCAAAGATTTAGAATATAACAGACTGAATTCATAAACTAAATAAAATGTGCAATACTCCTCAACAGAGTCTACAGAACAGACAAGATAGAAGACACTGAACTGAAAAATAAAAGCAACTGACAATTAGTCTTAAAAGTAGGAAATACAAGGTGATAACTGTCTGAATGTGGGATTTTCATGTGATCTTCTAACAAATATGGCCCTAGAAAATAGGGAAATATCAGGGAAAATACGTAATATTGTCACTGTACTATAATTATAAGAATAACAAAAGTTTTTCAAATTTCCAAACAAAATGACACTTGGAAGCAAAAATGGAAATCTTTTCTTCAGAAAATTTCAACATAAAATATTAGACGTTTCCAAATGTTCTTTCGGTTCTTTTGGCCACAGCAATTTATACTGATTTTGACCACACTTCATGAATAACTCCCATCCCTCTGGAACTTCTGTCTTTTTTTTTTTCCCATAACGAATGTACTCATTCAAAAAAACAGCCATTCAGCTCTAGCTCTGTTCATTACTCAGCATTAGTAGAGAAGCTACTAAATTTCTTGCAGTTGCTTAAAATAAAATGGAGTAAGGAAAAAAAAAAGTTTCTGCAGAAAAAAAAAATAAAAAAAGTTTCTGGAAGGAAAGTTTTCTCATTTTATATTTGAAAAGAAAAAAAAATGTCACCGTATAATCTAACCACTGTACATGGCTGCTGACACATGGAAATTTTGTATAGCAACGTATTGGGCAAAAAAGTGTATTTTAATTTTCCAGACACAAGTATAAGACTATCCTAGAGATAAAACTAAGAGAAAATCAAACATTAAACAATGTCCAATCGTATACACAATTGTATCCAACTGTGTCTGTATATTGGATCAGCTCATCAGCCAACATGGTGGATTCCCTGTTATTGGCATGTTTAAAAAATATGTGATTTAATTCATCTTTAGGAAAAAAATAATTAAATCAGGCAACTGTGCATACAATACACCATCACTGCTTTCCTTTCCAACCACAGAAGCTGGACAGTCAAGTCAATCAAACCAAACTAAATCAATCTTATCATTAAAAGAAGAATAAGGGAAAAAAAAAAAAAAAACTCTGGAAATGAGGAAACTTTTATAAAAAGATTTGAATTTCATCTTTCATACACTCCAAAATCATGATCAGATAATCTAGAATGTTTCAGATTTCTTCTCAAAGAAAAAATAGTGCAATAATTGACAGCTTCTGAACCTCCATCTCAAGCACCAGTGATATTACACTACCATCTCCCTCCTGTTGGCCAGGGTAGACCCCCTTTTTTCTGCCTGTCAGACCCCTGCAAGTGCTACTCTGCTGCCACATGATCCCCTCCAGCCTCATATATAACACTCATCTATATTTACTTAATCTCTCATCTCTGAGCACTGTCTGTGTTTAATTCCAAGTCATTTTTCTAAATGCATCCATGAGCACAGGCACTATGCATCCAATTTGGTCATCTTATTATGTATGCCCATTGCATTTGTATATGTTCCCTTAACTTGTATCCCAACATGCAGCTCATTACTTCACTCTCCCTGCACCTGACACGTTCACTTATTTTCTTGCTCCAGAAGTAGGCATGCCATGTTGATAAAATGTGATCTACTGAAACATGGCATTTCTTTTTTCCTTTCTGTTTTTAAATACCAGACATCAGAATATAGAAGGATTTGGACACATTGCATTTTCCTATTCCAATATTCTTTCAAACCAAAATGTTACTGCTACTATCTGAAAGTATGTTGTGAATACTTGGCAGTTACTTCTTTCTCCTTTTTGCTATTGCATACATAGTCATGGACTCAAAGGATGAAATTCTTGACAGATAAAACTCCCATCAGACTCTGGCTTGTGTTAATACACACCATTGTCTTGATATAAATGTTGAGATAGTCTGTGTGAAAGAATTTGTAATGATAAGCTACAGATCTGAAAAATTAGATTTACGGTTCCCCAAATAACTCCTAATTCAATGTAGATATAAATATCTATGTAATCCCATGATGTCCCAGTAAATTAGAGAAACAAGGAACTTTTCTACCATATTCCCAAGACGTAAAACTTCAAAGACTGAGACAAGTTGTCGTTCCTGAAAAGATCCTAAAATGCTTATGGAAAAGATGAAATCCTGAAATTCTTGACGAAGAATGGAATTTCAAGAGCTGAAAGAATTTATGGGTTTGTTTGTTTGTTTGTTGTTTTTCCTCCCAAACCTCAGCTAGCAAGTTTTATAACATACAGGGATATTTCACATCTGTCGTGCAAATGCTGTCATCTTCCAGAGGCGCTTCTGTCTCAGGCAAGGCTGAGAACTGCGGCAGGATTCTGTGTTTGCAGTGGCTATCTGTGCCAGCAGAAGTCCTCATGGCTTCCATTGTAGGTTGCAAAGTTTTCTTGAAAAATGAACTCACCACACAGTTCATAAGAAGAGGTCCATGATGCCTGGCTAATCTGTCTTTCCAAGTGAATAAACCTTTCACTTACAAATAGACATAATCCTTGCTGAGCATCTGAGACTAACCTTGCCCCTTTTTTCCAGTCAGTATTTCCAATACCTTTAGGTTGTAGGCTACATTTATGGACGTGGCGAAGACATCCATTGCTGGAGGAAGTGGCAATGGAAACTTCTGATGCTAACTAAATTCACTCATCATTTCCTTGATACCTTCCAACCCAGCTAAGTGTGTGATCTAGGATAGGAATAGCCCAAGCTGTTTGTACTAGCCACGTTTTAAAGTCTTGTCAATGTTAACTGACCATTTCCATGTGAGAGCTGCACTCTTTCTTTTTATTTGTTTGACCTTCAAATGGCTCTTCTCCAGATTTACATCAGTCAGTTTATCTCAGTAACCACCTTACTGGTGGTGGACTTGTGCAATGCACAGAAAGGAAGAGAAGGCTGAACAAGATCCTAGTGCAGGGGTCTGCTCTGATGACTGAAGTTAGCTGGAATTCCTCCTTTCAGAAAAGGTCAGAATCTAATTCAAAAACAGCAAAATAAATTTTCCCATTAATTACCCCAGAGATGTAGTCTGTATCAGTTTGGCAAGAACATTTCCCACTGAAATCAATGAGAGTGTTTGAGAGGTGAGGAAAACACATCCGGTACCTAGTGTGACCTGTATATGATTGTTAGGATATGTGTGTACCTTTGTGCAAACCTCCTATGTGTTTTTTAGCTTTCCTTTTTTTTTTTTTTTCTTTTTCCCCGGCAAGGACAAGGATCATCACATGGTACCATGTGCTTTATGTTATATAATGATGATTCACCCCCAAGAGATAGCATAGGATTGGAGATGATGAAAAGGGTATGCCAAGTTAACAAACACTGTGCATGCATTATAATGTGGCTGTGAGTTTCCAAACAGATACCTGGGAAAAAAATGATTGATGCATGTTGATTTATTGAACACATTGTCCAGCCTATGTGTAAAATCTTTGTGACAGCGGAGTACCTCATGGCATCCTGCAGCTATCCCTCGGCTTACTCATCACCTAGTGGGAAATGCACCGTCCTTGTTCATTACCGCCTCCTCTTTCCGGAGATATACATTTGCAAGTTGTCTTCCTTTTGTAAAAAAATCAGGCATAAAATCCTTTGTCAGGTTTATTCCCTTGAATATAACTTAATATATTCTTCCCTTGCACGTGCTCTGAGCTGTTTTCTCTCCTCTGTGCATCACAGCAGCTGTTTGCAGCATTCAAAACTTGAAGTATCTTTTTCTGACAATGAGATTCTTTGGTGGTTAAATAAGGATGCTTTGGACTTGAAACGCTGAATAACCAAAAATATTGCCTGCTGTATAAAGGGTCTTCTCAAGGCAATAAGGACGATCCCAGCCAAACTCAACAGATTTGCTTTACCTGACAAAGAGAAAACTATTGGCAACAGTCAGTCCTTACAATCAGAGGGGCATCTCCAGATTTGTTGAGATCCTTGCTAAAAGTGATTTCATTCAAAACAAGATTAGAAGAAAAAAAAATGCAAGTGGCTTTCAGCCAGATGGAAATGTATTTTGGAAATGTCTGTTTATGACAATATTTTCCCAGTTTTCATCAGCTTTCGTCATCTGTTTAGTTTACTTGTTGTCTGAAAACCTTTGAAAGAAAGTGTTTTCACAAGTGTGAAAACTTTCCAGCTCTAGTTTTCCTTGTCTTTCAGAAAGAAAATAAAAGAGCTATTCCTTCTGTGATCTAGATGTTGTCCTGCTCCTTAAATCACTTTCATTGAACAATTTGCCTGTCTCTCTATGGATTCAGGCAACAAGTTAATTCCTATCAGAAGGAACTGAAAAGGAAGGGATTATTGGAGAAAGAGACAAAAAAAGAGGGGGGAGAGAGAGAAGAGACAGTAATACTTCATAAAACAAGCAGAAAATCAATCTGTTTGCCCATTGCTGCCTCCCATATCCTCAGCCAGCCATTTCCCTGAGCCTTAGGGCTCCTGTAAGATGCAAGTGGCCTTACTAGAGCATGTGTGAACAGGTATAACTCATCACAACCCTTTTTATCTCCTCCAGCCTCATCAGATGTGTAGGCCTAACTAGCACATCAAGTGTAAGAGTGGAAATAGGAGCTAAAGTCACAGTGAAGCTGTAGTTTATTTGCATACTAGCTCCTCATAAAGATCCCATAGCAAGGGACAGGATGTTTTCCATACTCCAAGGATTTTGCCCAGTTTGATGTTCTCATCATAGTCTAGTGGTGGCTGCAAAGACACTCACGAAAACAGTAGTGATATAGCTGTGGACCTGTTGCTTACCAGACAAGCAAGAACTCATCAACCAAACCACAGCAGACAGCTCAGCTCATGGCTTCACAAGTGTTGAAATGATGGTGAATTGTTTCAACAGTGAATTGATCCTTCTTCCAGACCAGGGAAAAGCAATGACAAGCCAGGCTTTTCAAAGCAAAGATGCTTGTTGAATAAGGAGAGGAAGGAAGGAACGAAGGAAGGAAGGAAGGAAGGAAGGAAGGAAGGAAGGAAGGAAGGAAGGAAGGAAGGAAGGAAGGAAGGAAGAGAGAAAGAGAGAAAGAGAGAAAGAGAGAAAGAAAGAGAGAAAGAGAGAGAGAGAGAGAAAGAGAAGAGAGAGAAAGAAAGAGAGAAAGAAAAAGAGAGAAAGAGAGAGAAAGAAAGAGAGAGAATGAGAGAAAGAGAGAAAGAAAAAGAGAGAAAGAGAGAGAAAGAAAGAGAGAGAATGAGAGAAAGAGAGAAAGAAAAAGAGAGAAAGAGAGAGAAAGAAAGAGAGAGAGAATGAGAGAAAGGGAGAAAGAGAAAGAGAGAAAGAAAGAGAGAGAATGAGAGAAAGGGAGAAAGAGAAAGAGAGAAAGAGAGAAAGAGAGAAAGGGAGAAAGAGAGAAAGAGAGAGAAAGAAAGAGAAAAACAGAAAGAGAAAGAGAGAGAGAAAGAGAGAAAGAGAGAAAGAGAGAAAGAGAGAAAGAGAGAAAGAGAGAAAGAGAAAGAGAGAGAGAAAGAGAGAGAGAGAGAGAGAGAAAGAAAGAAAGAAAGAAAGAAAGAAAGAAAGAAAGAAAGAAAGAAAGAAAGAAAGAAAGAAAGAAAGAAAGAAAAGAAAGCAGTTTTATTTCTAACAACTTTGTGATACTTTCAGCTGCTGAGTTCTCAAATCCAGAGCTCTCTTTCACTCAACCATCCTTGTTCATGACCAATGCTGAACCAAATGCTGGGAGCTAGTCTACATTTATAATGGGACTAATGGAGTTTTTAATGGATAATTTATGGCTGATCAAATGCTGTTCAGATGGGATGTTGAGCCAAAATGTTATAGCAGACATATTTGAAGGAAAATAATAATGACAAAAAACTTTCATTTTCATTTATAATCTACCTTTGCTTGACCTTAATTCAGTTAGTTTATGCAATATTCATACCAGCAAAAAATCTTTCCTATATCTTTTTAAATAGTTCCACTGTAAGCTTGAGTGGATAGTAAAAGGAAATAGTAATAATGAATAGATTCTTCTGAAATATTCATAGGGAAATTTAAAGGGCTCAGAGTCTGATCTTTTCCCATTGCTTCAACTTTGCAAAACTGGAACAATTTCACAAAATTTTCTGTTATATATCACATATTTTTTTCAATCAAAAAAAAAATAAAAAAGACAATTTTCTCAGTTCTGTTTTTCTGGGCTGAATTTGATCATGACCAGTTTTCACATCACAACATAGTAAGTGTGACTCTAAGTAGATATTTTTTTATTTAATGGTGAATTCATAAAAAACAAGTATTTCAGTTTATTTAGTTTATTAGGGATAATAAATAGGGGTGCAGAATTCACCAGTCCGATGCACTTTAGGAATAAACTTATTCCTATTTAAAAACAAAAACAAAACAAAAACACAACAAAACCCCCTCATGATACATAAAAGCTTCCACTCTACAGAGTCCTTACAACTGACTGTAAACACTTTGGATTATACTGAACCTAACTAAAGCTTTCTCTTGTCTCTTAATCTTGAACCCACCATGATATTTTATTAATATCCTCAACTTTGTTTAAATAATTATAGACTAGATGAAGTCTGTGAAAATGAGACAGTTTACACCAAATGAAAACCTGGCCTTGAGCCTTTGGTAAACATCACATATCTTCAGTCAACCTAACCTTTGCTATGGAGCTTATTAGTATTTAGAATGTAGTAGCAACCACAACGCTGAGCATGGCCAACTCTGTGAAAAGCAATCAGTTTGCAAGGCAAATATTACCCTCAGTGCTCTGTTTTGCCAAGAAATTCAAAATGGTGGTGGTTCTTGTAAGTTTGTTGTCATTAGGTAAATCATCATGGGTTATGGATACAGAACAAATCATTTTATATTTTCATCATCTTCCCTTGTTATAAGATTACCATATTGTAGTACTCACAACATTGTCCATCAGTCAGTCTCCTGAAAACAGTATCTGGCTTTAGACAAAAGAGGAAAAAAGGCATGTGCTTTGAGGGCAACCCAATTTATGAAAAAAAAAAAAAAGGTGAAAAACAAGTTCTGGGGAAATAAAAAAGACCTGAATTGTTGTCCTTGTTGGGTAGAAGAAAGCAGACCCTAATGACCATGCAGTTGATTCCAGCACTCACATTGACACATGCCCATGTTTTGCCTCTCTAATCTGGGCACCCCATGTCCTGGCTCTTGTTGGGGGAAGGAAGCCTCTGGAAAAGCTCATGCTGCTCATGAAATATGTTGTTAGCCAAAAGTTTTGGCAGAAGGAAGGAGTAAGCCTCCCAGTCCCACTCCCCAGGGGAAGGCTGGGGAGGTTCCTGCTCACAATGGGAACAAGAAACTTTGTTTTGATTTTTGCAGATTTTTAATTTAAGTGTTTATCATTCCACAGGAGATAAGAAGATGTACACAGAGTGAGGGGATTTTTTTTTCCTTTTTCTTATTTATTTTTCTTCAATACTTCCTCCCATGTGAATAACACCACTTCAAGTGAAATAAAATTCCCCCCTTGGTCAAACACACCGGAATTTTGTTGGAAAGAAAGCATCTGAAGTTGTTTCCATTTTATTTCTTTCTCTCCAAATGGTTTGCCCATACACTTGAGGAAGGCAATCCCTTTCATGTCACATAGCACATCCTCACTGGCAGCTACAGCATGTGCACTTTATTAGAGCATTTTTTCCCCCTAGATATAATGGCACCAATTAAATTACCTTGCAGCCTGACCTTAATCTGGCAGGAATGATTATTCCATGAAACAGTTAGGGCTCTAATTGACATGAAGTGCCTGCAAAATATGTCTTTTGCAGCAGACCCTGTCAAAGTCACATTGATATGCTAATACCTATAGCTGGCAGAATCACTTCATAAAGAGAGACACTGAAAATTGAATTATTTCAATTTCAGTACCTAGGAATCTAGTGATCTGTCTGTATATGTAACTAAGTAGGTGCAGTACTTTATATGGGTAAACAGCTGTACTAGGGCGTTGCCATGGAAACCGCTTGACTCATGACAATTGTGTTAGTGATGAAGTCATTAGTGGTGTGAAATGTACTTTGAGGTTGTCAAGTGTACACTCCAGGAATATTTCAACAGTATTAGTGGAGCCTTTTCATTTGCATAATTTAGGCTTTCACATATGATCTTGTTATGGTGTGGGGAAATGGCATGCCACAGCCACGGCACAGTTGTGCTCAACATGAGAGTGTTGCTCTTGCGTGGTTCTACAGTGAAATGCAATTGGTTCCTGCATGCAAAATAAAACTCCTTAGAGCTGAACCTTCCTTTCCTTGTCCTTTTTTTTTTTTTTTTTTTTTTTTAATAAAAATGTTTTGAGGTATAGCACTGTTCAAATGATTAACTACTGAAATTTTTACGGTGCCAAGTTGACTTTGAAGGTCTGGACCTCTACTGTTGTTTTGTTGTTGTTGTTTCTAATACAATAGTCCCAGCTTTATTTCAGAGAAACCACAAGTAGGTTAGGGATCATAAGGGGCTACATTTTCCTCATCTTAGCTTTTCACTATTTATTACAATTTGTGAGACTTCCTATGTTATAAAGCTTAATACTAGGACTTTTCTTGCAGTCACATGTCCTTATTTCCAGTTCAAAGTATTTATATTTCAGACTATGGAAAGCTGGAGGATTTTTTTTTTTCTTTGCTGACTGGAGTATACAAAGAAGACCTTAGCAAGTCCTTGAAAGAGAATCTGAAGAGATTCCTCTAGTTTATATTTTGTGTCTGGCAGTAGGGTGTCAGTTAATGCTGCAATGTTTATTCTTTTATATGGTCTGTCCTTCTTGTGGGGTGTCCCTGACCAGGCGAGCAGGGAGGGAAGGTAGCTTGCAGATCTGCTTCCTGAAGGCACACAGTCTCTGCCATGGCAGTTACCTATCAGACCCATTTCCAAAGAAATAATAATAGTTCACTGTGTGACATGGCTTAAAATTCAATTTCCAAAAAAAAAAAAAATTAAAAGGGAAAGATTACTTATTTAGTCTCCCATGCAGGTGTAAGCATCCATATGTGAACATGCAAGAGACATCACTGGTAGCAGGAGATCAATGCAAGTGCTCAAGATTGTCACCAAGATAAGTTAGCGGTCTGCTAATACCAGACCTTGTGAGCTGATCTTATTTCTTTGCAGTGTCTGATCTATTGAAACACAATCTAATGCTGTATGTTCACTCTATATGTTCAGCCTAATACTGTATAATCACCAACCTCTTATGTATTAATTACAGCTTAGCTTTACAATTGGGATGAGCAGAAAAGTAAGCATGAAATCAAAGCTGGATTTGATTAGCATACTTTGACAGGATCCCTACTAGTCAAAGGTATCTTTAATATCGCATTTAAAGTGTGTACATCTGTGTGTGAGGTGGAGGGAGAGACATTTTAGCATATACTGGTAGCATAACAACGATCTATTGCAAATCATCACCAGTTTGAAGAGATTTGAGTTATTCATAAAGTTCAATTGCTTTCTGAATCAATTTGTTTTCCTGTCCAGTGTCCTCCATTTCACCTGAAAAAAAATAAGTAAAATGAAATGAAATGAAATGAAATGAAATAAATAAAATAAAATAAAATAAAATAAAATAAAATAAAATAAAATAAAATAAAATAAAATAAAATAAAATAAAATAAAATAAAATAAAAATAAAATCAGCTTTTCTCCTTAGAAACAGATTTATTATTTTTTTTAATGATGACAGAAAATCTTCTTCTTTTTGAAAATGTGGGATGATCTATTGGTGTGAGTAGTCTAATGGAAAAAAAATAAATAACAGGACAAGCAGATGAGACTCTTGTATTAAGGAAAAAGATTATACATCAAACTTCATGCTGAAATCCTATATTTCTTTCAAAATTAATTCATGAAGCCAGATTTCACAGCTTCTTAGCTTTTTTCCCCCTAATCTATTGACCCGTTATAAGCTTAATATTTCACAGTGGCCAAGATGGAAGATTTTGCATGACTGATCCCTAATTAACTTCCTTCCATCACAATATGGAAAAGTTGAAAACATCCCTAGGGAGCTGGCTGGATAAATTACAATTATCTTCATAATAAACTGTGAATAAAAAAGGTGCAATTTTGGCATTATTCCTTCTATGATTTCTCCATATGCTTTCTGTGACAAATTGTTTACCTTATTTTTTCAGCAACAGCAATAACACAGGCAGAATTTTTTGAGTTAGTCTTCAGGGCCCTATTTCAATGCAAACAGTTAGCTCAGTGTAAAACCATGAGCTATGTCTTTTGGTATAAGGCGGCCACGCATCAGCCCTAAAGGCAGTTTAACCTCTTACTTGAGAACTGCTGTGTGGATTATAGGGAGATGTTATGAATGGCCAGCTCCAAATCTGTTGCCCCAGGAGGAAGATCCTAGCACTCCATGGTGCCTACACACACAGAAAAAAAAAAAAAAAAAAAAGCCTCCAGGCTATGGAGAGGCTCCATCAAAGATAAGATGGGCAGGAGATTGAACAGGCCCAAGAGTGACTGTAAACTGTACTTACCTTCTGTGTGTTTGAAGTTGTATTGGACACACTTTATTCTCTGGACAACAGTTTGCATTTGAGTTGTGGCTGGTCTTAACAAAGTATTCATTATGGAAGTCTGAATATGTAGCAGAAAACTACTTAGATCTCAGTTTCTTAGAGACAAGGACAACACCATACTCATTGCTTATGCAGAGCTTGGCTGCTGAAGCTCCTGGTCATTATTACCAGACAAACCTGATGCTTTTATTTTTTGGGTGACATCCTGAATTAAAGACTTTGAAAAACAAAAAGGTGGGTTTGAACATCCTCTACTGTGCATTCAACCTTTCAGATGGATTGAACAAATGTTAGGCTTTTTTTTTTTTTTTTCTCCACCACAAATCCTGTCAAAAACTGATAGAAGGCAATACTTCAGGGAGTATCCCAGTGCTAATTTGGTTATTTACCTACATCTGTAATTATTCTGTCCTGTGTTCAAGGGATGGCTAGCTAAAATTGCTCTGAATGTCTCTATAGATTTTGTGTTCTTTTAAAGAGGTAGCTGGACCTGCAAAAAACAATTCCCTTATTCAGTTCCCCTCCTCGTGGCCACCAGCCAGTCCAGAGGAACCAGTTCACTTTCTGGAGCAGAGCTGGCCAGGAAGAGAGAAGAGCACAACCCTGTTGAGCCCCCTACAAGGGCTCCATGACTTCTCCATGCTTTTCAGAGAACCCTCAGGTCCTTCCTAAGACATCTGATGATCCTTTCCTGTTCTCTGTGCAGCATAGGTAACATACCTGATGGACTCTGCATCTATTCAGCAGTGCAGGCTTCTTACACAGATGTTTTACGATCTGTTACAGCTTCTTGCTGGTATTGGTTCACTCTGGCAACATGCTCCTTCAAGTCACATTTTTGCCTTGAAGATGTAAATGCAAACTCATGCAGCTAGCCAAAGCCTTTCTTGTTTTCTGAATTGCAGAACAGTGTCGGGGAGGATTTGGAAATTGTGATTGTCTCACTCTCGTATCTATAATTGGCATTTCTTGCAAAATTTTAATTAATTCTTGCCTGGATACACCAGTGATTTTTCAGGCCAGTTTGAATTTGGGTTTGCTTTAGCATAGCTACAAACCAGGGTGCTGCAAAGAGCAGAGACAATGTGTAAAAGGCAGAGAGACTATGTTGTGATGGATGAATAAGGGAAGCACTCCAAACTAAAGACTTCAGGCGGGTGTGAAATGACACTTCTGGCAGGTTTTTTCAGGCTTACCCGTCAATGAAATCCTGATGGGTGAGTGGAAGTGAGCAGAGAGAAGCTTGATCATCTTTGTTCAATCCTCCAGAGGACAGCTTCCTGCAGCACTGATGTGGTTTTTTCTCCCTAGAAGAAGCAGCAGCAGAATGTTAACAAGCTTCATTTTCCGTTCCCAACAACTAGGAAGCGACCTTTGACCGCTTCCCTGGCTGTTTGTGTTCTTGATGCTGATAGAGCCAGATTTTCACAAGACAGACCAGGGTAATTTTCATGGCAGCCACACTGCTGCAAACCAATTAGCAAGCCAGCTTGATAGGGTAAGGTTGCGGAGATGCCCATGGCTACTTTAATAAAGTTTCTTGTGTATCAGTATGATACTATTGATTTTTCTCCCTTTGGACCAAAAGACTAAAGTTCAAGCTCTGTAGCAGATAAGTGAAAACCGTAGAGATTCCACACCATGTATATAAATTTAACCTTTTGGAAAATAAAATAAAAATTAAAAAAAAAAAAAAAGAGAGAGAGAAAGAAAAGAGAATAAAAGAAAAAAAAAGAAAGAAAAAGGAAAGAAAATGGAAAAGAAAGAAAGAAAGAAAGAAAGAAAGAAAGAAAGAAAGAAAGAAAGAAAGAAAGAAAGAAAGAAAGAAAGAAAGAAAGAGGAAGGAAGGAAGGAAGGAAGGAAGGAAGGAAGGAAGGAAGGAAGGAAGGAAGGAAGGAAGGAAGGAAGGGAGGGAGGGAGGGAGGGAGGGAGGGAGGGAAAAAGAAAGAAAGAAAGAAAGAAAGAAAGAAAGAAAGAAAGAAAGAAAGAAAGAAAGAAAGAAAGAAAGAAAGAAAGAAAAAAGAAAGAAAGAAAAAGAAAGAAAAAGAAAGGAAAGTATGTAAGAAAGAAAGAGATTATATGCACGCTCCCTTTTGCTTTTGTACACATTATTTAATATTAATGGAAATTAATCTGTGGCTGCACAGATGATTCTGCTGGTCTAAAGGTCATCATTTATTACAGACCAAGTCACCAGCAGGGAGCAAGGCACTTTGCAAAAGCACCTATGAGAACATGATTCCCACATGCAGAGGTAGACTGGATAGCCATCAGAGGCAGAGGGATGCTAGAAGTACAAAAGCAATGAAACTGAGGTCCCCTCTACAAGTTACCACTGCTTAATGAGTTGATGCCCATTAGGTAAACCAGAATACATATTGTGTGGGTTTTTAGGCCACCTGCTTTGCTTAAACCTCTTTCTCTGAGATATTCAGCACTTGACTGCAAGAATGGTATTTCAAGTAGAGTGATCCCAGCTGGATGGGGTAGAGAGACTGCATCATGTCATTGGCATTTATTGTAACTGATTGATTGATTTTTCTGGAAAACAACAATATCAAAACTGGTGGTTGGCACTGGCTGAGTAGAGAAGGGGAGACCAGACCATCACACACAAAAGTCTCTTCCCCCATAAGAGCCAACAATACCCTGAAGCACTATCAAGTACTCTTGATTCTGGTACTGGTTTCCATGTGAGCCTTGTGTGAACTCAGTTTCTGCCTATCCACATACTATTCAGTCCCCCTGACCTCAAACCTTTAAAAGTCATGAGCCAGACTCCATAGGTTTGGGGAGAAGTGGAGAGAGAAATAACAAGTGGTTTAATTTTCTATGCCTTCTGTGGGATTCAGGTTTTTAAGACAGTCTTTTGTCTGCATCTTTAATCTCCTTTCATGAACATGAAATCTATGAAATAGCTAAAAGAGAGAAAAAAATAAGACACTGGAGCTTTGCTGTGATGTAGCATTTTTGTGACAGTTTGTGGGCTCCCTCCCAAAACAGGCTGAACCCCAAGCCACATTTTCCTTCGTTTTCAGTTGCAGGAATCCAGAAGGATGCGTGCTTTGTGCAAAAACAGGAACATTTTATTTAATGTGATCCATTTATTTTTCATTCTGCTGTCTGAAAACTCACTTGGCTGAGCTCTTTTCCAAGGAAGTGAATTAATCTTGTTTTCTAATGAGTGTTCCAATAGGTAACTGGTTGGCACAGTGCCAGTTTTACAATCTACAATGTACAGTACACAGTGCTTAATGCCATTAATAATAATCATGAACTCGGTGGATTTGGGGTAATTCCTGTAAGATATTGGTTCCATAAACAAAAGTGGAATTGACAGCTGCTGAATAATCCTACTCTATATATTTCATTCTACTGTGTGGCTGTTTGCTGTGGATTTCTGTCTCAAATTTTGAGGAGGAAATGCCTCTCAGCATGAATAACTCATAAATTTGAATCAAACATAGTTTTGGATTTGCTTCTTCTGCTTTAAGTTGAGGATCATCAAAAGAAGTAAATTGGCTCCATTGCCTTCATTCTAACGATGCTGAGAAGCACAAAGTGAGCAGTGTCTTCTGGGCTGTCCACAGTCTCTACTTTTGATGGGAGGCTGCCATTTACAAAAGACAGTGGAGCACCCTTGCATTTCTTCTATGAGACAAAAGGATTTTGTTTCCTGTGGCATTTTGGTGAAAGGATTGCACGTTGCCTTTAACATGCCACAGAGCCGTCCCTGCAAATGGGGCATGCTGTGCTGGGAATGCAGGAAAACAAGCAGGCATCACTTGTACCACTTCCCATACCTGCATGCATTATGAGAGCTGCCTGGCCAGCTGAAATGTGTGGGAAATACAGAATTCATTTGCTGTTGAGAAATAAACCATATACCACCTGTATGTAGATCTGTGTAGGTAGCATCCTTTTATATTGAACTCCTCCACTGAGAATACATGAACCGGGAAGAAAGAAGTCTCTTTCATATTTTACTGACCACACTGGCTAGGTAGTATATGAAATGGCATATTAGGCATATCTCACTAGATTTATTATTTTGTCTTTCAGTAAACTCTTAGCACCTCAGATGGCCAGACATCAGTATGCTTGGCATAGGGTGAAGTCTCCGAGCAAAATGGGATGCTGCCCAGCTCAACTTTGTTCTTTGTCTTGGACTTAATGTCTTCAGAAACAGAACTGCACACAGCAGAACCAACAGCACTTGGTCATTTCCTACCTGCCGCCTTAGACCTGGCATTGTGTACAGGAATAAAGTTTGTTTTCAGGGATGTTTCTTTATGCTGGGATACATTCTGGTGTGGGGTGGCTAATCTGCTAAACCCCTTTGAAGAAAGTTCAGGAGGCTGTGATGAGACATGGAGTATCCTGAAATGTCATTGACTTTACTGAAAAGTATTTGTTTTTTCTGGCTTTTCCTTTCCTCCATTTCCAAACAAACCTTTTACAGATGTACTTGGATTGCTAGAACACATGTAAAGCTATAATGGACCACCTACAAGTGGGAAAAAGAAATTTTTGGAAAGAGAAGAAAATTATTTTGGCCCTTCATAAATGTAATAAACTCATGGTGGCATTTGCTGACTGCTGATATTGTCACAGTTAATGAATTTGGAGGATACACAAGGACTGTGTGAATCCACGAAGGCAGGACTCACTTCTCAACACCCCAGCCAGCCACCATGACATGATCTCAAATGACAATTTACCCTAAACACCACTTTTTGGTGCAGGGGCTGCTTGAAATGATTCTGCCGATAGCATATCCATGTGAGAGAGAGGAAATAGGAGTAAAAGACCCTAGTCTTCATTCTTTCTCCAGTGTCACAATACTCAACTGTGAAGAATAGTTAGTTGGATGTAATGGGGAAGTAATAATAATTAATAATTAATAATAATAATAATAATAACAACCACCTCTGCATTTAGTAGTATGCATGTGACTTTGCTGTGTCACAAAGCAAATACTGCTTGGGCTGGTTTATCCTTTCTTGATCTGCTAAAAACACTTACAGGTCTTTTACAAAACTTTAGTGAAGGTATTTTGATATTCTTGGATTCTCCACTTCCATCAGTATCAGAAAACAGGGTGAGTTACCCTGATGCAAAGAAAAGTCTCCCATTAATAGAACAGGGAGTTGCTCATGAAATCAACTGGAGAAAGTGAACTTCAAAATATTGGTTGCACTTACATTGCTGCCTTTTATTTTGCAAGTTTCTCAAAGGCAAATAACCTAGACAGAAAACAGTTTTGTCTTCCAAGTCACAAAAACAGCATAGATATATAGATAGCTTAGACATCTTTGCCAAGGCATGAAGCTTTCTATCAGTCTGGATTGAAGGCAGAGAATAATAGCTCAACATAGGGACTCACGCCAAAAGGCTGATGCTACCAAAGCTCCAATTATGTATGGCACAGCAAGGCAGAAGTTCCATGAGGTTTACAGTGATGGTACTGGTAAGGTATTTCCAGTCTGGTTCTCTATTTCTCTATTTCACAAGAATTAGTACAGGATGCATGGGGTTGTCCTCAGGACTTCAGCTATCCCAACACACCAAGTCATGGTGAATGGGATTAACAAAAAGGCAACAGGATAAAAAAAAAGATAGGGAGAGAGAGAGAGAGAGAGTACTTCTCCTTTCTTTCTGTACTATTTGCCAAATGTCAGAGAATTTGTGAGATGGAATCGTTCTGTTGATCACAAATGCAAGTTTCTCAGCAAGTCCTAGACAATGTATTTGTTCTGATTATATTTTCAGGGCAACTTTGTAGACTACCTTTGAATTCTCCTGACTGTTCCTAGGACTGAGGACCCTGTACAGGTGAAGAAATTAATGGGTGACAGGTGTCACATTGTGTGGAGTGAGGCAGGACTGGGAACCCAGAAATCTCAGCTGCTTCCATTGAAATTGTGGGAGCTCGGCAGACAAATTCCCCTGCCTATCCAAAAGTTGCTTTCTTTATCCCCAAAAATAAACATACTAGAACATCCTGAGTTTTTAGTGTTATTAAGTATTCATATTGCTCACTAGAGAAGTTCCTTGTGGATTCCTTCCTTCTCTCTTCTACCTCTTACCACGTGTCTTTTTTTGCCTTTACCAAGGGCTGAGAGCTGATTTTGCTATACCTGTGCCCAAAAATGCAGCTCAAATCACCAGACAGAGTGGGGTCCAGTGAACGTTTGGCAAGACAAGTCTTTTTGTCAGATTTTGCGTTCACAGGACACCTATATGTTGCTCCTTTTGATATAAGAATAATAACATTGTATTGATCTACTTTATCACCAGCATTGTGCTCTGTAATTGTACAAGCGATACAGGAGGGAGCAATCCCTAGACAGGCATTATAACCTGACTAGCAGAGAAGGCACAGGCTGTTCTGAATTGAGAGCTGGAGAAAGTATAAATCATGTGAACCAGTATGAAATTGAATGACTGACCTCTGTACAGTTCAGAGACACTCTTCCCAGGCCCTGCCAATCCACTAAGATGGATTTCTGAGCTGTCACTTGAGTCCTTTGAAAACAACCTCTTTGACAGTTAAAATGAATTGGCAGAAGAGACATATGGGCATTGTAGCCTCCAGATTGATGAGGTATTTGAGAGAGAGCAAGTTACACATGTAGGTTACTTATAATGCCTTGCAACTCTACAACTGACTCCTGTTTCTTGCCTTGAGCTTCACAGGATGCATGAGATTTTGGGGTTTGTTTCTGCACATCAGAAAACCCCAAGCTGAAGCATTAATTATGCAGACACTGTGATGAAGGGATGCAGATATGACCTCCACCAGAATGTATCTCTAGGGAAAGCAAGTTTCCCCTTTCAGCAGAGAGATCCTCCCTTATTTTTTTTGTCAATGCAATTTTTCTCTTGACGGCCTCTTGTGTGTCACTGACTCAACAAGGCAATGTTTTTTGTTTGATTGGTTGTTTCTAAATTACTCATTTTAAAATCAGTGGTTTTCTGTGGGATCCTTCATACCTCAAGTAGATGGGCAAGCATTAAAACTGAGCTCTTAGAACAGGACCCTTGGGAAAATGATGCCTGTTCTGTAAAGATGGAAATTCTAGCATCAGCCTTGCCTTCAGACTTGAATTGATGTGAGGTTATAGCTCATTTTTCCACAGCTCTAAGGCAGTTTTCATTCTGACTTCTACACTTGTAAAAATCAGGGCAGTAAGCAACTATATCCCACCAAAGAAGCAGAATCCAGTCTTGCCTTCTAATGTACCAACAGTGCAATGTTCCATTAACTCTTTGGATTTCATGAATTCTCTCTTATTACTTGCATGAAAAATAAATTTAGACATCCAAAGCTTCCTTGGAGTTAGAAGAGAGAAAAAGATCTTCACGGCAACACAGCCCCAAAGTGTATATTGTCCTGGAGCTCCGCTCTTCAGGACAATTTCAAGGTAGCTTTGGACATTTCCAAAGCCCTGCATGGGATCAGCTCAAGCTGCTTGAGTGACTAGCTCAGCTTGAGTGATCACATTCATGAAAAATGCAGCTGTCAACCTGAAGTATATAGCTGCATGGAAAACAATTTTCCTCTCTCATGCAAATGTGAATATGAAAGCACTTTTCCCTGCAAAAAATGAAGATAAAAAGTCAATCTAGGGATAGTTTCATGGACTGAAAAATTCAAAATGATCTTTCAGCACAGGTCAGCTACAGCAGTACCATGTATTGATTAAGTTTTACCATTTTCTTTTTTGTTAATGTTCCCCCTTTTAAAATTTAATTCTACTAATGTTCTTTCCATTGGAAAGAGAGAGAGAAAGGGAGGGAAAAAAAAAAAAAAGAAAAAAAATATTGCTTTGTCTAGTGGAAAGTCACACTTGTGTGGGCCAGGGAGAATGTTTTCTTGGCAAATGCCTAAACCTGAACTCACTTCCAGAAGAGAGCAGGTCAGCCACAGTGTTCAGGAACTAAAGATCAAATATCTCCCTTTCTCTAGTGATGGTTCTGTTGGTAGGACTTGTAAGGTCTCTGGGAGAAAGATCTGTCCCTGTTTTTCTACAAGGTCTGATCTAAAGAAGATGGGAAATATGACTGTATCATAGAGTTGCCACAAACAGCAAACATACATCCTCTGATTTTTTGTTCCCAAAATGTCATTCTTATAGCTAAAAGGAAACAAGAGAAAAAAAAATGAAAGAATTATAGAGAATAAACTACAACTGAAGGAAATTCTGCAGTGGATTTTAGTTAGATCAAGATTTCACCCTGTTCTGTACATATGTCTAAATTCTCAAGGTATTAAGGGAGCACTCATTACTCCCACATTACATGAGGAAAGTCAGGCACATGAGGGAATGTTTAATGCTTGCCATGTATGGCTTGGACCAACGATTATGGCAATTGTAATGCAGGGATTTTTAATTTGTGATCAGTTTGTCAAACCTGATCAAATATTTTTGGCCAAGAACAGTGTGATCTGCTATTATTTAATTCATATTTATTCTCCTCCTCCAAGCAACAGATTTCTTCTCTCATTTAGAGTAATTTCTTTTTCTCAATACTTCATGCTTCATTTTTCTTTTTTCTTCTTTCTAGAGACTTAGTAATATCTCCACCCTCTGTTGATCTTTGGTAGAGCTGAATACAATATTTCTGTGAGATAAATAGTTATCTAAAATTTGGTTCAGTACAACACATGCTTTTGGTAAGAGACAATGAAGACTTATTTTTAAGTTAAAAAAATAATAATAAAAAGTGTCCATAGCTGCAAAATGGGACATATACTTTTAAAATTATGATTTATTTTTTTTAATTAAAATCAGTCTTTCAGAAATACTGCCACTTTTTGTGTTAAGGTGCTGATGCAATTAGGGAAAGGGAAAATAGCATTTTTTTTTTTCTTAAATTATAAAAACTGCCTTGAATCTGAATAAATATTTTTACCCAAAATATTTTTTTTACCTGGGGATGTAGTTTGTTCATTTGTTTGATTGTTTGTTTTCCCCCATTCCACTAAGTCAAAGTACTTTACTTTGGCTTCGCTCAAGCTATTTTCTCTTTTCTTATTGATTGTTTGCTAAATCCATCATTTGTCCAGTTTCTCTTCTGGGTTTGCAGGGGGCAACAAGGATGGCAGGTTGACAACATCTTGTGCCAGAGCTGAGCTACTTTCTCCACAGTGTATTTTTTTAATACCCTCTTCTGCACAGCCAGAAGAACCAGCTTATTTTGAATGTCACTAGGGTGGGGTTTTGACTGTTTGTTTGTTTGTTCATGTTTAATAAGTCTATAGAGATATACAATTAAAAGATTTTTCAGCAAATTAATTGCAATATGGGAGGAGATGACTCTTTTCCCCCCCTCACAGCTAAATGTCCCCTTAGTCTTATTATTGTTCTAAAGCTCTAAAGCATAAAACTGTATTTTTTATGGCTACAAATGACCTTCAAAATTCAAGACAAGGCTGACTTCTGCTTGACTGTAATATTTTGGATCATTAATTTCACTAGAGATATTCTGATTTGTAATTTTATTAAGTTTCAGAGCATAACCACTCTTAATACTGTGTTTCTAAATATGATGGGCCGTATGCTCAACCAGCACAAGTCAGCACAGATATAATGACTCTGCTACATAGCTCCACACCAGCTTAAACTACGGGTGTCTGTTCTTTGCATTTAGTTTCAGCTACAGTACAATATCCACAAATAATTCTTGCTGTGATGCATATTAAATATCTCTAATAGTTGATTAAGATATTTTTGTTAAGAAGGAGCAGATGGTCTAGTGGATGGTGTGTTATTATTATCCTTCTTGTCAGAATCAATTTGCAGAGCACTGGCAGCATACATCCACTTTACAAAATGACGGTGGGATCCTATGACATGATGTGTTTGTTCCACACTGGACTGGTCTGCATGGCTGTGCAATGACAACCCATCTAACCCCAGGGGGATCACCTTTCAGTGGGATAGAACAAACCACACTATGCACTCATTTTGTTTTCTGTGTCATTCCTGCACAATTTAAGCATTTCTAAAGCCTACAGCATTGTAGGCTCTGTCCACCTCATTGTTTTCCCATAAGAGGTGGAAAACAGAGAATGTGGGAGACTTCTGAAAAGACAGGGGAAAAGTTCAAAGCATGGATTTGGATGAACAACTACATTTTCAGTGAATGTCCTAATCAGAGGTTATGGGCCATGCGGAGGGGTGGCCTTTCATCGTCTCTTCTGCTGAAACCTTTGTGCTGTATTTCAATAGATGAACTGAGCCAGGGAGAAGCTGAATGACTCCGTGCCCTGGCAGTTCAATGCTGTCTGCAAGCCGGAGTGCTCCTGCACCAGTCTCAGTGCCCGTGATTAACTATTTATACAACATGAAACAGCACCCGCAGCAGAAAGCTGTAGAGTGTGGAGGAGGGACCAAGTGTCTCGCCACTAGGCAACCTGCAGAGCATCATAATTAATTCACTGACCTGGGATACACAAGTTCAGGTTGTCAGCAACAGAAAAGGAAATTGAGTTGGACTTTTCTCAGCATAGGTAAATATCCCAGCCCTTGGCCGTGAGGTGATGGAAGACCACTCCTGTTGCTTAGAGTTACGCTTGGGGAAGTTAACCTAATCCCTGCACTGCAAACTTGGATCAAAGTAATAGATTTGGACAAAAATTGCTATTTCTAAAATGAAAAAAAAACTCATTCTAACTTTCTTGAGCCCAGATCCAAAACTGTTATTCTAATCAAGACTCCTGCTCAATGTTTCTATCTTTACTAAAGCTGGTATTTCTTAACAGTGATATTTTCAGCCGATTTAAATTGCACTCCTGGACATAATGGCTGCAAAGAAGCCCTACATAAATTAACATTCTTCACATTTCTAATGAGGACTATTCTTATAGAGCATTCTAATTTCACAAGCCTTCATACAGAAAAAAATATTTCTCAGAATAAAGATGACTGATCATAGAAACCTTGCTAATCTGGTTGAACTGGCCATTTTGGCCTGATAAACTACCATCTCACATTCTGTGTTGATGGGTTCAAACAACTCATGAAAATTTCTATCCTCTTCCCTGTTTATGTGATCAGGCTTCAGTATGTTCACTAACAGTGTTGCCTTCTGACCAGTGAAATGTCTTCGTTACTTCTCAAGGTGCATGGTTTCTCTAACAGAAAATAGCAGAGGAAGCATTTCAAATATGCAGATGCATTTCAAATAAACCATGAATGGCCTTACAGGTTTTGTATATTTACTGGATTTGAGAAAGACATTTCTTTTCATTCAGAGATCTCAAAACACTTTCCAGAGCACTGTTTCAGGAGCTGGTAGCCAACATGGACACAAAAGGTTAAAAAAGCTTTCCTTCTGAACCCTGTAGGCATGGAGGTTTATGTATTGGACTTAAAAAGCTTCCAGAGTTGTTAACATTTCATGCTGGTCATAGGCTGTAATGATGAAGAGTTTATAATTAAAGCTGATGATCTGGAAAATAAGGAGTGAATTCAAAACTACTTTGTCTAAAGAGTTTGAAATTATGAGAAAGTTTAGCACCTGGTCTCTCATGTCTCAGTCCTCTTATCTTGACTGATCCTACATTAATCTGTAATTCTGCAAAGAGATTAAAATGAAGTAATTTATTTTTTAATTTTTTTTAAAGCAGTCTCTCTCTGCTTATAATCAGGCTGGTTGAAAGAGCCAGTTCATTGTGTAATTGTCTATAGGCAGCCAGATTGTGAAATAAGCTGAAATTCCAAGGTGGAGGAATTCGCTGCAGTTAAAAAAGAAGATATTCTGATATTTGGAAGTACAAACAACATTTGCAGAACAGACCAACATTTTCTAGACTAACAGGAACAGAGAAATACTGATTGCAAGAGAATCAAAGAAAAATTGGAGCAGATTTCGGACAGCTAAAATTTGATTCTGCAGAATCATTGATGGAGGTTAGGATGTAATAGGCTGAATTGCTAAATGCTCCTTTTATGCTGAATCCTCTCTACTTTTTCTGTGTGATTGTTATCCCTCTGCCCCTTTGGTAGTTTCTGGTTTGATATTTAAATAGGGGGAATTCATGTACACCCTGTACATTACTTTTTCTCTGGGAAGCTATGATGAATTAACTTCAATTGATAAATGATTAAAAATGTGCATATCACAAATTCTTTATATTTGATGACAGAGCTCCCAAGAAGGTATGAATTTGGCTGTTACAAACATTTGAGCCTCTTTGGCTTTCACTGCATTTTCTTTGAGCAAGTATTTTCATGGCCCTTAGCACAAGAGTGTCTTCAGTTAGTTCACTCCTAAATGAAAAGCAACAGTTGTGGAGAGGGTTAACCGAACAGGCAGATTCTTCAGGCTCCTCAGATGTGAACCAGCTCCAGCCCAGAAGCCATCAGGTTGTGTTAGCAGCTGATGGCACAACAATAAGTCATGCTGAAGAGGAAGGTGCCACTCTGCCCTGAGGTGGCTTCTCGGGTGCTGTCATACTCCACTGTGCAGTGTGGGTGTGAGCACCTGGGTTTCAGCCTACCACAACAGATGAATGCTCCAACAGTTTAATCTCTTAGCCTGCTAAAGTGAAGCAGGCTGTGGGTAAGCATTAGGAAGAAAAAGGAGGCTACCTAAACTCAAAAAATGTCATTTGCATGAGAAATAACAGGCAAAAAGGTCTGCAAGTAACTTGAAAATTGACATTTTTGCATGCCACAGATCTGGACCACTGAGTTCAGACCTGACAACTACAGGTATCTCATATAATCTGCTGCATAATCTTATTAAACTTCCCATTACTTCGTAAAGAGAAGCATCTCAAAAATGGTTAGTTCTTGCCTTACAGTTGCAAGAATTCCTTTGTCTTATGCTATAACTTCTTGCAAAATTGGTATATCTCTCTTGAACATTTCTACAGAGGACTTCCTCACCAGTGCCACTTCCAGTGGTCTTTCTTTCTTTCCCGCTTTTGCAAATTATTAGACCATGTTTGTCAATCTACAACTGCTGCCTGTGCCACCATCTACTGCCTCTAGGTAATCTCCTTCTCAATTGTTCCAAAGGATGAACACTCCAATTATCAGAATATGAAAATATTGAGATACTTGCCCTCGGGATTCATGATTTTGCACTGTGCTGTTACATGGTATTTTTCTTAAGCAAGTCTCCAAGGTCATGCCACATGCAATATCTGCACCACTTTCTGATGTTCTTCTGTACCAAGTGAGGAAAGATGGTGCCCTCTGCCAGCATGAGCAGGAAAACAGCGTGGTCCAGGACCATTTTGTCCCTGCAGAATAATAATATGTTTTTCAGTGTCTCCTCCTTGCTGTCTCCTCGTTAGCCACTACCTCTCCCACCCAGTGATTTCTCTACAATTCTCCATCTTCACCAAGTATCTAGAATGTGCCTCGGGTAACATTTTATCAAATACTGTAAGAGCATCCAAATAAATTAGGCTTTTCATATCTCTTTTGTCTAGAAGACCAGTTATCTTTCTATCAGGAAGCTATTGAAGTGATCAGGTACAATCTGATGTTTTGTGAACACATCTTTTTCAGTTAAGTTTTCAAACTATCTGAACAACAATTTCTTGCTACAACCTTCACATTGGCACTACTGGGAATATCATTTATTTAAGATGTTGTTTGACGTAGTGGCAAAAGTCTTTGTGACTCATGAGGTTCTGTACAGAAACGTATTTCTGATATAGATGATAAAGTCACTAGTAATTACAGTAAGTTTTGTTGATGTTGCTGTGTTTATTTCTGGTGTTAGAGAAAGTGTAAATACGCGTTACAATCCCCAAAGTCATCTGCATCCAGATGACTACTGAATAAATAAGAAACTGAGTCTTCTTTTTTCTCTGGTTTTCCTCTAGTTATGTCTGGTCAGACTTTTAATTAGCGTAGCATATTGGATCCCTTCTCAGTTGCTTTCCACAGTGGCTGGCCATTTACATCTGTACACAGTGGGTGTTAAACAGCACATCTCTGATGCAGCTTATTTTTACAGTGACCTTTCACAGGTGTGAATGATTATACAAGGTACCAGAGACTGGTAAATCGGCCCATCTTTGGACAGTAGACAGATTAGCAGCTGGTATGTGTTTGAGTGGTCTCCTAAAGGAAAATGTCACTGCAGCATGAGGCAGGATGGGATGCAGCAAGACTGTTTTTTTTGTGTCAAACTTTTGGCTCTGTTCTGCTCTTTTAAAATCTCTTTTTCAACTGTACAGGCTTATGTATCTATACACATAGCCACAAAATTACCTCATGGGTGTCCACAATCTGCAATCAACCAGGTTAACACAGCATAGGCAGTTACTGATCGTCATATGAAATGGCTTTGCTCTCTTTTTGCATCACAATATGGAAGTGCTAAGCAAATACATCCATATGACATAGTAACGGCAGATATTGGCTTAATCTGGTGCCAGTCCAGGAGGTTCATTATAAATTTCACATTCAGGTCCCAGAGCCTATCTCCACTGTCTCCCTTGCATCACACTGGGACTTTCCAAGCCTAGCAAGGGGGAGACATTGATACCAAGACAAAACTGTGCTTAACCATAAAGAAACAACATTGTATAAGTAGAGCAATCCTGCTTAGATAATTCCAGGGTAATAGTCTATTTCCCAGTTATGGTAAATTATTCCTAGCTTTTTCAGTACCTAAACACAGATGTAGATGCCATAGTTCAGGATACAGATTTGTTCTGGTCTGTCAAGGAATGAACCAGTCTTCTGCTGTAAGTTCTGTGCTCACACTGCCTTTGCCAACTTAGTATTGCCACCTTCTGTGTCAGCTGTTTGGGTCATCCTTTTGTTTGTGGCATCTATTATAACAAAAACTTGACTGCTTATCACAACAGGTGAACTTATGCTAAAGTCAGAGCTTGTCAAGTAAGAATGACCCCAAATGAGAATCTTACCATTGTCATGTGCTCATATGCCCAGTAGGGGTAAAAAATGTAGGTTTTCCATTGGAGGGAAGGCTTTGCACATCAGCACATACGGCTTTTTTTTCAGGCTACAAGGTCTGCCAGAGGTAGAGGTTTTCCTACTAACATTTCCCTGCTTCAGTTTGGTTCTTCCCAGAAAGAACTCTCTTCTCCAGCCAGAAACATGTTGCTCAGTTCAGAGACTTGATGGAAATGTTTATGTACTCCTACTCAGCCTAACTCAACTGACTGAAAAGATTGTTAGTAAAATAAGATGGTAGAAGGGGGGTGAACTAGAAATGCTCTCTAAGGTCAGCTGTTTGCATCTGTAGTTCAAAGTAACCAGTAAAATGAACCAAGATTCACAAAATGTTTCTCTTCTGCTTGCTAAACCGGTCCATTTCAATGACTAGTTCAAATCCATTCTTTTGCGTTTCTCAGTCTTCAGGCTGTGCTCAGGCTTTTCTGTCTGCGCTCCTTTCTTGTTTTATTTCCTGATTGTCTATTCTTACTTGTCACAATGTCATGCTCAGTGTTGTTAATACAACAACCTTGTTTCATCAACTCACACTTTCCAAAATATCCCTCCAGTATAACTATTTTTTTTAATCTATTGCTTATGGATCTCATCTGGAAATGGATCTGCCACTTCCCTCTTTCTTGTCTTTTGTCACTGCTTTAAGTAGACTGCCTTATTACATCATCCTGGACACATTCGTCAGTTGTTGCCCAAAATGGTTGCCACATCTTTGATTTCTGATGGAGTTTATAATCAGTGAAAGTCAAAGATACACTTCAGATCTTGCTCTTTGTTCCTTCAGGTAATGGGGGAAGGCCTTGCTGACTGTGGAATTCTCATTTAATTTTCATCCTGATATAAAATATTAACTTATTAGTGTAACACTTTGAAATGAATTTTGAAACACTAATTCTTGTTTGATTTCATTTTGTCCAAGTGAATCTATCACTTAAAAACCTTTCAAGGTAGTCTTGCAACTGAATTTGAAACATGGCTTACTTATGGTACTGGGGAGCCTTTTCATTCACTTTCTTTGTTTTTGTGCCCAAACACCACTGCAGCAGAGAGAAGCCTTTCTGAGTTAAACCGTTCATTTCTAATTTATTTATTATTATTATTTATGACAGTAGCACCTTTGTCTACCCTTATTATTTGAGCTCAGAATCTTGTTTCATTTATGTCATTTAGCCTGGTTTCTTAATGGTTCTTGCTTCCAGGAGACATGTTCTGTGTGAGTCAGTCTGAGCTTATTTTACCAAACAGCTACTGTCAGCTATCCCCAGCATTATGAAAACTGTGGTTTTATTTGTATCCCACCATGGGAGACAGTATCTTTGAAGTCTTGAAATTGTATATATTATTTACTTTTTGATTAGGCGAATAAATCACTTGAATGAAATACCAGTTGTAAAATATTTGGAGACCTTGGCAGGCCTCCAGGCCTAGGATGAGTCTGGGTTCCATAGCCACATTGTGGTTCCTATAACAGATAAACAGATACAGACTTACAGCAAAGAAAAGCCCGGAATGTGATTTTTGGGGAGCAGGGTAAAGTCTCTGTGAAAGTAAAAATTCTTTGGGAATTCTCTGGGTGAAGACATTAGCAAGGTGTCACCACAGATTGTCTTTCCCCTCACTGAAAAGAAGTCTGTGTCCATTTTAAGAAGAGATCAACTTTGAAAGAATGAAAAAGCATTGAAAATTTCTCCTCTACCTATTGGTTATTGTGATTTCTGATGTCTTTAGACCTCTTGGCCTGTCTTCAGTTTGCTGCCTTGGGTTTCTTCTGTACCTCTGCTGCAAGGATGGATTCACCCATGTTATTTCCAAGCACCCATTACAAACCTCACACTCTCCACCTGGGCTCCACCCCTTGTCAGTCTCTTGCTGCTTTGAAGCTTATCTATTTATGCCTGGGGTTTGTTGCAGTAGCCAGATAAGAGAAATAAGAGTAATGCAAGGGTGTGCTAGGCTCCTGCTGTCCTGCAGTTCCAAGGGAACTCATAGCTGCAAGATATGGAGACTGAAGGAAATTTTACAAATTTAAGGGAGAATCTGTCTATTGATTACTATTGTCTGGATGGGACTATAAGTAGAAAAAGTTGCACTACCCATGCTCTCTTCTTATACTCTCTTAAGTGCTCCTTGCTGGCTTCTTTCAGCAAAGGGAAAGATGGATTTCAGATCTGTTCTCCCTTTCGCAGGGATTCAATGCAACGCAGAGAAGCAGAGGAGTTTTGCCTGAAGCAGCAGTAAGACGCCCTGAGGACAGTGACTCTTTGTGACTGAGCCAAAATGTTCTCTCTCCGTCCTTGCCATTTTCAGGTCTCACAAGAAATTGCAACAGAGAGAGTTCAATAAGTTGGTATTCACTAGTATATGTGACGGCAAACATTTGCTCTCTGCTCAGGATAGTAAATCAATGTGGCAAGAGCTGTTTGGTGAATGGCATTTTAATGGAAGCCACCATCATTATAGGTGTCATAAACTGTCAGCATATTGAGTTTCATAAGGTGATTCAGCCACACCGATTTTACTAGCACTCAGCCTCTTTTCCACTCACGTGTATGAAGAAACCTCTATTAACTGCAGCTGAGGTAAAGCTGTACTAAATTTGGCCCAGGCTGGTTAGAGATGCTCTTGTTTGAATGTGTGCAGTGGATGGCAATGTCCCTGAGTAGCTTGCAGATGCAGAATCTGTCTGTAGGAAGTGAGAGGATTAGGGAAAGGAATTCAGTATTTATCCAAATACAAGGGACGTAGACACAGACATGTCAGGAACTCACGGAGGCTAACTTTAGACTACTTTGGCTAAAATTCTTTCTCTATCCTGTTGGGAACACACACAATCACAGAACAGCTGAGGTTGGAAGGGACCCCTGGAGAACGTCTAGTCCAAGGCCGTGCTGGAGAAGGGTCAGCCAGAGCAGGTCGTTCAGGATCACATCCAGATGGGTTCTGAGCATCTGTGAGGATGGTGACTTCACAACCTCTTCTAGTGTTCAACCATCCCCACAGTAAAAAAAAAAAAAAAGAATTCTCACGTTAGGAAGAATTTCCTGTTTTTCAGTTTATTCCCATTGCTTCTTTTCCTGTCACTGCTGAGAAGAATCTGTCTCTGTCTTCTTTACTCTCCTCTATCAGGTATTTACATGTACTGATAAGATACCCCTGAGCCTTCTCTTGTCCAGGATGAACAGTCTCCTTGTAATAGAGATGCTTCAGGCCTTTTTTCTTTGTGGCCCTTCACGGGGCTCACTCAGCATGTCCCTCTCTCTCCTGTACTTCAGAGACTATCACTGGACCCAGCACCCCACATGTGTCTCAACAGTGCTGAGCAAAGAAGGACCACCTCCCTCAACTCGATGGCAATGCTTTGCCTAATGCAACCCAGTGGACTATTGGCTTTTTTTTTTTTTTTTTCACATAGCTGGCTCATGGTCAACTTGTTTTTCCTCAGAAAAAAAGTGATAAAAAGACAGATGCTCATGGCCTTCTTTGCAAAGCTGCTTTCCAGGCAATCTTCCCACAGAGTGCTGGTGCATGGGACATTCCTCCCTAGGGACAGGACTTGGTGCTTCCCTTTGTTGAGATTCATGGCATTCCTGTGTTCTCATTCCTTTAGGCTGTCCAGGTCCCTCTGAGAGGTAGCACACCCATCTCCTGTATCAGCCTCCCAGTTTTGTATCTTCTCGATACGTACTGTGTCCCTTTGTCCAGTTCTTTGATGAAGATATTAAATAGTATCGGCCCCAGTGTAGGTACCTCAGCAATCCTGGAGTACACCACTGACTGGCTTCTGGCTGGACTTTGTACTGATGATTGCAACAACAGGCAGCAACCAAGTCCTGCAGAAGATAATCAGAGCCGACATCTTGGAGGACCACTTTCTGGAGCAGAGCAGCTCTCCCACAGAGGGAGGGCAACCTCAGCAAAGCTAACATTGTCCTCATGAGCCTCTCCCATAACAACATTTTACATCATTTTAAGAACCATTTCACAACAGTTAAAGGATATCCCAACATTAGCAAGGTGAACATGTAAACACTTCAGAACCAGCAGCTCCTCTCCTCTTCTTCTCTCCTACAAGTGGCCTGAACCATAAGGCTGAGGGTACACAGTGTCTTCTTGGACCCTGCACCTCTTAACTTTCAACTGAAAGCCAGATCAAGAGTCAAAGATCCCATTCTCTTCAACCCTCACTTTTCCTACACTGCACTCAGCCAAATAAATATTCATATTTCATTTTTGTCTCATCTTCATTCCCCCCAGGAAGTAAATATCCCTTCCCTTATTCTCCCATGACTCATCCACAAACCTTCCCACTTCTAAACTATTTTATTTTGTCTTGTCTCATGCTTGTTTATCTTGGGTAAGATCCTAACCTCACTGAAGTCAGTGGCAAAACTCCCATTGACTCAAACAGTGCCAGGATTTCTTCTTTTTGTCTTGATTAGATTGTGGGTGTGTTTGCTTTGAATATACTTAATCTTGTCCTGGTTTGATTGTAGTTTTTGGAAGAGGGCCATGCTGCATCTCTGTGCATTAAGCATTGTCTAAGCATATGTGACTTACAGGATAATAATTAGTACGAAGGATTTACTGTAGCAGTTTAGAAAGGTGTGGATAGAGGTAAATAAAGGAAATCAAACATAAGTTTCCACACTTCAGGCCTAACACTTATTTGCAATGAAGGCAGGGACCACAGAAAAGAAAACATTGCTCCCATTATTAGAGGCTCGGGGCTTATAAAGCACATCCACAGGGTTATAGTGTACTACAACAGCTATTGCAGGGAAATGCTGATGCCACAGAAAGCAAAACAGGCTGAGCGACTGCAATGCAATAACAACTCAGACAGGCTTAATGCGAGGGGAAAACAGCACCGGTGCCAACAAGGCAGTGCTTCCACTGTTCAATCAGTACAGGAAAAAAAGTGCAGCCTGACAAACACAAAGCAAAACACAACAGCTCGCTGAAAAGCAAGGAGATAGAGACACAGGGCAAGAGGTCTGTGTTCAGACCTGACTTCCTGCAGCACGTCTGCCTCATGCAGAGCAGCCTAGCAGAGGCAACCCCAGCAGGCACTGCATGGCCTTGGTGGGCAAACACAGCCGAGTGCCACGTGGGGCTATGAGCTTCATCCTCTGCCCCCACCATGGGGAAAACAGCTTCTTCTCTCCTCTTCACAGTTGTGCTGTCACTGCTTTGGGATCAGAATTGCCTTCTGTAAAGCTCCTTTCTGTCATTATAGGGAGTGACTTCCCAAAAGATAAGCACCTCATCTGTTGCCAAGAGGATCCTCAAAAGAAACAGTAGAAATTTGTTTTCCTGAAGCCTTTAAATCTTGACTGAAGAACGAATTAAGGGGGGCCATGGGCAGTGGGGAATATCTAAAAATGTGTGTTCTGGTTCTGTGTGTGAAGATCTGTAAATTTCATAGACTGACAAACCTCACAGGTTCTTGCTGTCAACAGCTGATAATTTCTTCTAGAGTAAGTAAAACCTCTAAAAGGTCCACCCTCTTCGTGCACTAAGGTTGCTAGAAGTGAGCAGAGCCTATTTAGGGGCTTTTTGCCCAACTCTATCCTAAGAAAGATATCTGAATTATATATCTCCTGGGACAAGGCAGTGAGGCAGTGATTCTGCAATTTGTTAAGCACATCCTCATGACATGGAGGGGTGGACTGGGTATGTTTAGTGGAGTAACCACACAAAAGTTTTGTTCTGCTTTTTGGCCAGCCTGTCAGATATTTTTTGAAATATTTGTATTTTAGTTTGTAACGGAAGAAATGGGTGATACTGACATTTGGAGAGGTATGAAATGGAGCTCTGCATTTATCATTGCTGGCACTAACACTACCAGGAGGTGTGGAACTGACTTGACCAGGAAAGTTCTGGTGCAGTTCTCTTGGCCCAATTCATCCCATGTCTGTTTGAGAAGAGCACCGCAAGATATTAAGAAGCAATGAATTGCCAGAATCCTAGCAGAGGTTAAAACTCTTCTTTTAACCACTTTTTACTGTGTCTCACAATTATGTGAAGAAAAATATTCACCAATCTTGGCCATGCTTTCCAGGTGTTGAAAAAAAAATCCAAGACACAAGAGGACTCTGTCAGATAAAAGCAAATCTGCTACATAGGTCACAAATATCATTGGCTAGTCTAAAATCTTGAACCATATTCCAGCAGAAGACAAGTCCTAGAGCTGTGAAAATGAGTAATTATTAGTAACTTGACATAGATTTTAAGGTTTATTTTAACTTTCTTTGGTGAAGTAACATTATTTGACTTAACATTACTCTTTTTTTTTTCATCAAGAAGTTCTTGATCTTCTGTAGTCTTCAAAAATATTATTCATTGTGAATATTTCAGTTTCATGGGGATGTTTATATATACACTGTTCAGTGACATTTCCTTCCCTATTATGTGGCTTCAGCAAATAATGAGTATGCAGTGGGAATTTCAAACTTGCATTTCAAACATTACTTTTTTTGAGTGTAAAGTCTGCAACTGAAAATTTGATCTTAAATCCAATGAAGCTGATATCCAGCAATATTTATGGAAAGTGAGCACAAAGAGATAAGAGATCTTCCCCACCAAGGGGAAGCCACAAAAAATTTTCCTGTTGCCTATGCATAGCAAATCTCTTTGAGATTCATGCTCCATGCTACTCAGTGCTTTTAGTTACTAATAACTAAGCAAACTTTAAACAAAATCTATATTTACCTAGTTTTAAAAAGTTAAAATTTTCAAATAGTTCATTATGAATGATTATGAATGTAAGCCCCAAGTGAATTTCTGTTTTGTGCAATATTTAAAAACTAGCAAGAAAATATATCTTTTTAAACAGGAATTTACAGATGTCAAACACAGAAGGGGAAGACAAGCAAAAATAAAATACAATCTTTAGATTGAGATACCCAGGGTCACAATACATTGAAGTATGTTTCAACACAGTAACTTGATATATATTTACTAAATTGTTTGGCACATTCAGCATGTCCCCAGGGAACTGTTGGAGGGAACTAGCAGTACATTTTTCACTCCTTCCCTGTGCATTAGCAGACATAAGGTCACACTTGTATAGCAAAGATGGGTGCAGCCTCAGGCTCATTAGCTCTCAGCAAGCTAGCCAGATGAGGCAGTGTGGTGTTTTCCTTTCATCATTCAAGCTTGAAAGGAAACTGTCGGCAGCCACTTGCTCTTAAAACAATGAAAATTTAGGTGACAGCAATCTCATTAGCTGAAAGGTAGCATTCAGTGGAGATGAAGATTTCTAGGTAAAGATTTCCCTCTCTGCAGCACATAGGCACAAACTTATTAGCAAACCATATCCTTTCAATACAAAAATTCATGTATGAGAAGAACAAATAGAGCTTGTTAAATTACAGCAACCATGCATCAGTGAATTATATTTCTTGCAGGAAAATCAATGTCTGGGTGACTAGTTTCCTTTCAGAAAAAGTATACATCTAGACATATATACATATTTACAGAACAGCAGTTTAATCCCTAACCTTTGCCACAGAATTGATACTTTCCCCACAAATGTTTTCTTTGTCTTTCACAGAATCAAAATGCAGAAAATGCAAAGGGATATAAATGCTATTATTCTCAGAGTTTTCCAGGCTTCAGCCATGATGTATGTTATGCCTGAAGATTAAATACCTTTTGCATTCCAATTACTGTATATGAAAGTCTATTGATGATGTTTTATTGGTAATATTTCATTGCTGTAAGCTTTTAAGCTGAGTGGGGCTGGATGCTTATGTGGATTTCCTAAAGTCCAGGAGATCTAAAGCTGAAGACATATTTACACTCAGATTTCTATTTTTAACGTGCTTCAGTTCAAAACTGACCTAACACAGAGATGTTTTCCTGCTTGTTCCACTGTAAGTGGGAATTTGATGATATTAATGATCATTTCTAACTTCCCCAGTGGAGACAAGCTGTTGGTTTGGGTTTTTCTTGGTGATAGTTTTGTTCCACAGCATTAGCAAGCACTGGAAGAAGAGCCCTTGCTCCTTCTAGCTCTCAGATATGAAAAGGTTGATTACCAGAGGTGTAAAAAGCTTGTAGATGTCAAGCTTTCTGTAAAACTTCATGGCACTTCACTTCCTCGGACTGTTTTGATAATCTCAGACTTAGAGGGCTCAATTTGCTCTTCAAGTTTACATTTCAGCTTCTAATATATTTTCTTAGACTACCTCCCACTCACAGCATTAACTTCTCTTTAATGACTCCCTGCTTCAACTGTTGCTTTCCCATCGTTTATGATCTTCCCGATCCCTATCTCTCCCTAGCTCTGTAGGGCACGTTCTCTCTCCAGGAAGCAGAAATTCAGTCATCTCTATTATTGCTACTGTGGTAGCGCTGACGAGCCCAAACTGCCTGTCAGTGCAGCCAGAAGAGGGTCTCCAGAATATATCCCCATGGCCCAGCTGCCATTAATTTACTGCCTGTGATCCATCAGGGGACTGCCAAGTGATGTTCTCTGAGCCCCACGTAGGTGACCTTCTCTCATCTCCTGACCACCTCACAACCCTTCAATTTGTGACTTGCCACAAAACCCTGTGGACCACAGGCTGTGTTTGTGGTGCACTTCTGCATCCCTGTTTCTGCAGAAAATTTCTGCATTGTGCCTTCTGCCCTTTTTGACTTTGTCCTCTAAACCAGACTCTTTCCTTCAGCCTGCGAAGAATTCTCTCCCAGTTGCTCTCTCATATGCAGTCTTACACAATGCTCAGCCCCAAACCTGCCAGAGACACTCTCTCAATCCTCTTCTTTACATTGGGATTTTTGCCAGAGTTTGCAAAGACTTGCATCCTGCAGTACACTCTGTTTTTGCCTAAAATTACATTTTTCTGATTTGCTTTTTTTTTTCCTTTCACTTATTTTTGAAAATTACCAAAGGTAATATAGCAGTGTATAAAATAGCCTTCACAGTCCTTTTGTATAAACAATAACCAACTTGGATGGAGCTTGCAACTAGGGAAAGTAGGTCAAAACAATGTGACTAAATCATTCCAAAATAATCATCGGAAAGAATCAAATTCACACCCACAGGGTTTATGCGAACAGATTCAAACCTGCCAGGACTTTGGCATCTATCACCATCTCCAGTACTTAAGGGCAGGATTCACCAACGCTTTATGAGTCAAGGAAACAAAACAAAAAGTCCAAAGCTTAGAAACTAGTTTTCATCTGCATTTTTTCAGGTTTATTTGATCTTCAGAACACTCTGTATTCAGTTGTGCACTTACCAAGTTGTGCTTCGTAGCCACATCAGCTTTTTAGCATGGTTAGGCCTGAGCTTCTCTGGAAAGTCTTTAGAAAAACAGAGGAGAAATAGGAAAATATCTTGGTCATTTGTCTTTGCTATTTTTTGCAAACTAAACAGAAGGTCAGTGTAGTTATCTGTTAAGATCCCTGCAAGCAACTCTTCCTCAGTTTATAAATTTCTCTAAGAAAAGCAGAAACTGCGGGCTGTCAGCACCCATGGCAACACAGGGTCTGACAACTGGTCCTCAGCAAGGCAAGTTTTTGTTCTCATATCTACAGACCTATCCGTTGTGTCTGCAACCTGAAATTATTAGCCAATGTACAACACAATTTTAACCATTCTGCATTTGACCTGCTTTCCAGTTTGAGACCACAATAAGTGCAAAGTTTTCCATCTTCCAGTTATCATGTCTTTTGTATTTATGCTAGACATGAGCCTTAACCCTAAACAAAACAAATACATAGAAGAAACAAACAAAAGCCCTAGTTCCCAATTCCTCCCACCTAATCTGAGCCATTTATATCATGATTTGGAAGTATACTCCATGGTTGGCACCATTTTCTGCAACGAGACAAAATAAAATCCTGGATACAAATACTCCTACACATAGGAAAGTCTGAAGCTGGAAATGTGTGGCTTGTCCTAAATTTACATAGCACCTTTCCTCTGGAAATCTCCATTGTTTTACTGATGGCAACTCCACAGCACCACACTGTGGCAGCAGCTGGCAAGAAGGGAAACTGAGGCAAGTTATCTAAAAGCAGTGTAAGACAGGAAAAGGAGACCTCAGTGACCTAAACTGTCCCTCACTGGAGAAGAAGATGGGGAGAATTCAAAGTCTGCTTCATTTCTTTGTCAAGCCCCTTGGTTTCTTGCTAACAATTGACTCATGCCAGTCATTGTTTTCACCTCTAAAAGAGTTAATGAAGAAGCCACTTCACAAAAAACGCTTCCCTACACTCTTCACTTTTCCCACATGAAACATTTTCCAATGTGAAATAACAAAAATAATAATAATAATAAAAAAGAGAGAAGAACAGAAGAAGTGTATTATTATTAAAAAAAAAAGAGAAAAGAGAAAAAAAAAAAAAGCTACAGACCTTCTGTGAATCCCACCCTGTATTTCATATTTCTCCAGTGAGGCTCACATTCCTTTATTCAGATTCCAAAAGTAGAGATAATTTGTTCCAAATGTTTTCAAAGGCAATCAGCAGCATCGACTTACATTCTTTCCAGGGTTGGGTGAAAACTGTGAAATCTTCTAAACACTAATGGAGGAGGGAGCAAGGGGGAGGGATGGGGGAGAAGGGGAGAGGGAAGAAAATGAGAGGGAACAATGAGGGAAAAGGAGAAGAGGAAAGAAAGAGGGAAAAAATGCAGAAAGAAATATGCTGAGGATCTATTTTCTTATATTGTTACAGTTATGACTCCTTGAGCAGATCTGGAGAGACTTGCTTCTTGCCAGCAACATATTTCCATTGGCAAGGTAGCTAGCAGTTCGTAGCATGATATTATGTAGCAGAGTACGATTGAGAAATAGGCCATAAAATTATATATTTATTGCAAGACTGTCAGTGAGATTTTTGCAGGAAAGCTAAACATATAACTCCCTGTGTGTTGCATGTCTATTTTGTCTGCTACAGATCTTTACTGAGCTACCCATCAGTCATTGTGCAGTCTGGACAGATGTTACTAGTGCAAATAAAGACAAAAATACTGCAATTTGTCTTCCATTTAAACGTATATACAAGCCATGGGGTTGCTGAATGGCTGCCTTTAAGATACAGTGTGGTTTGTGAGCTGCCTCTGGGAGCAGAGAGGGCTCCAGCACACTGCCGGCTTTGCCACTGGCTCCCTGTGTGGCCTTCAACAACTCATTTAATCCCCGGCTTCCCAAACCCATAAAGCAGGGACAATAACTCTTGCAGCGTTTCCTGCATGAGGATGATTGTAGGGTTTCATCTCGTGCAGCTGTTGCCTCCGCAGGACCTGGCCAGGTATGAGTTGTCGTGGCACCACTGACGTACCATGCTGAAGGCCAGCAGCATGCCAAGTGGCGTTGGTCTAAGGGTGACAGCTCAGTGCCAACACCTCTCACCACCTCCCTGCAAGCTCAAACCCCATAGCAAACCCCACAGAGAGACATTCTTACCCTCCCAGTGTTTCCAAGCTGGAGACATTTCTCCAGCCCTCTGAGAGGTCAAACATTTGTTCCTTTCCCCGCACACCAGCCTCTGCCCACCTCCCAGGCCAGGCACGGTGCCACACACGTGGTCCTCCCTCCTCTCCCAGCACCAGGATGGTTCCTGCTAAGTCATCCCTCCATCCCACACGCCAGCATGCCTGCAAGCACTGACAGCCAGAGTCGCTTGTGCAGCTCCTTATTGCCAGCAAACGGACAGTAAATGATTGGTGGTTAGTGTTTAATGTGCACGTATTAACTCTTAAGCTTTCAAAAGCTCTAATTAAGCCTGGCTTTCATTTGAAATCCACCCAAAGTGGGAGAGTAGGCCATTTGTTTTTACACAGCTGAGGAATGTGTGTTTAACTATCTCAGGAAGGAAAAAGAAATCAAAACCACTTGGAAATCTGGTAAACTCAACCACCTCTACTCCTTCAGCCTACTGGAAAGCTCCTCTCCCCACCATAGACCAGAGCTTTTGAGCACCTACAAGAGATGGCTGGTGTGAAACAAGGTTTATAAAAAGATGGTTGCAAAACCCAGCAGAGCATGGAGAGTTTTAAACCAGAACTTTGTTATTGTCCACCCAGCGCTGATGAATTTATCTGCTCTGTACTTGTGTATCATAAGGCATCTTTGCCTCTGCATTCCTGCTTCCCAGAGGTCCAGATCCTAAATAAGACAAGACATCTAGACAAAGCTGTGCAAACTCAGCTCTGTCTGACTAACTGTTTGGACAGGTTTTGCTTTAATCATAAACAGTATAGTAAATTAACGCTAGCCATGCTGAAATGTTTTTAATGCCTACGTGCTTTCTGCTCTGTGCCCAAAATAATGCTGTTTTGTCTTCTGCCAACTACACCAGCCTCTAAAAAATTATCCTACACTTTGGGGAAACATGTTTTGCGAGATGCTAAAGGCACCCCAATTTGGGGGTCTGGAAAAGACAGCAATGAGATGTCTGGCAGTCAGTCTATGCCTGCACTCAGATGAAGAGAGTTCAGAATGAAGTGCTTATGGGCTCATGGGACTCTGCTTTTAGAGTGTGGGGCACTGGTGTGTGTGAATGAGACATAAGTTTGTGAGATTTTCCTATAACGCTCACTGAAACTGTAGAAACACTTAAAGAAGTTTTAAAGGTAAAATATGAAATAAGATCTGGAAATTATATGAAAATGAGGAGATTTTTGTGAAAAAAAAAAAAGCTTGAAAATCAGAAGAATTTCCTTGGTTTCAGCAGCAACTGAAAAATATATATATTTGGTTAAAATAGAAAGGGATGAAAAGTGGCTATGGTTTATATATATAACAGCTACATTACAGGCAAACTAATATTTTAAATAAAAAGTCAGTTAATCATGTTACAGAAAGAAGGCTTGTGATTTCAAATATCCACCTCTGCCAGTGACTTCTCTGTAATCCAAAAAGCTCTCCTGGACAATAATTTTCACACATGGTCTCCAGCATGTTGATCTTTGAATGTCTCACTTTCTGGGTCTTCAGAGCAGGGAAATAGCTTGTGCATACACTGAGCAGCAACACGCCAGGAATACCACCATTCTGGATGGTCAGTTTTTTCAAATGATTTTGTAGCCACTCCATTTTGATACCAAGATATGCTTCTGGAATTACTTTCCTCCAGACCTTTTCTGCAACCTCATTTTCCTTTCTCAAACTAACCAGAAAAGAAAAGAAAAGAGAAAAAAAAAAAAAAAAGGAGTCTCAGTTTTTTCCAAACAGGCTTCATCTCTGGAGCAACCGGTTCCTCCCAATCCTGCTTGAGACAATGTTTGCAATTAGCTTCCCAATAACACCATCTGTAAGAGCATCAGCCCAACCATGTTTTCACACCCAGGCCTCAATATGACCATGAAATCAAAACAAAGCAGTTTTTCCAACCACCTGGCAAGTTTCCCCAGGATTTCTGAATTAAAAGAGCCAGTGCAAGAAACTTTGGCCTGATTCAACCACAGCTATGCTGTCTTGTAGCCCATGGTGAAAATGTCCTGCAGATTTAACCACAATCAGAACTTCCTTTTGGGCAAGACCTTTTCCCAAGGTGTTTCTGTGGAAACTTTTGTCATCTGGCACCACCATGCCAGGTTCGTTGTGCTCTGCCTCCAGTCCTTAAGTGTTGCCATCTGCGACCAATATTAAAAGATGTTTTGAAAGCAAGAGGAGGCTAAGACAGAAGCAGTCACTAGGGTTCAGCTCTGAGTTAAGTGACTCTCAACCACCAGAAGCATTTACCCTTTGTCATTGCAGCTATATTGAAGCCCTGGCAAACCATGGGGTCTTGTGATGGGTAAGTTGGGAAGGTTCAGTCTGTTTCACTCTAATCTCATTTTAAATGACCTTGAGATTTTTAGCTGGTACAGCACTTCTCACCTTGTTTTATGCTCCAGTTCCATGTCCCTGTGCATGCTTTCACATGGACAAGGGCACGCTATAGGATCCTGGCCAACAGCTATTCAAAAAACACTTAGAAGATTCTAGCACTTCATCCGCTATCTTCCAAAGAAAATCTGCTTCTACTATGTATTTTAGCCAAAAATATGATGAAATTCTGGGACTGGTTGAAGGCTAATTCATACCATGCTGATATCTTTCCCCAGTGACGTGTTCAGACTCTTTCCTTCTTGGTACTGTGACATGATGGAATAGCTGCTCAATATATGCTGCTGTGCCACCCTCCAGCTTGATCAGAACAATCCGTGTTTTTACTGGCTCCAAGACTGCAGATTTGGAATTGAGTTCAGAATGTGTTTTAGGACATGCTGTTTTATTACTATTATCATTAGTAGTAGTAGTAGTATTCATCCTAAATACATAGAAAACATAGGCTTTACTTAACAAGACGCTTTAAAGAACTTTTATACAGATTCCATTTGTTGCCACTTCTCCTGATGTTTATGACACAATTACTACCAAGAAATGAAATCAAACTGAGTATTTGCTCCTGTGGACAGGCTTCTGAGTGAATTCCAGGATCCAAGTTTTCCCCTGTATTTTCCTTCCCTCCTGTCACTGTCTCCATCTGTGATGGGTTTGAGATCCATTTTCTCTAAAGTCATGTGAAAAACAGCTCTTGAATTTTGACCATTTATTCCTGCGTCCTTCACAGATTTCTGTATTTTTCCATGCCTAGTCTTTCACTGCCTACATTTAAACACAGACCCTCAATCTTTGAAGCATATCTCTAACTGGTTATATGCAGGTTCAAACCGCCAGCTGGCTGGTACTTACTGGGCAAAGTGAGCTGCAAAATTTCTTTTTCTATTTGCCCATTTCCCTCATTTATAGACAAAAGTTCTTCCTTTCAATCTTTCACAGTTTTCGTGAACCATGTTACATGCCCTCACCCAACATTCTGAGCCATGTCTCCATATATTTCCATGCCTTATTGTGAGGGGTCCTTCTTCATGTATTGTTAGGCTGCACCAAGGAGCTCTCCAGGTTCTTTGGTAAATTCAGAAATCTCCACTGCAGTCCTGGGCCTTATTTTGTTGATCTTAAATTTCCACCTCCCGTAGAGCTGTGCCTTTTTTTCAGCTGCTCCAGGGATCTGGTGTTTGGGCATGCCAGGAGGGCTAGTCTCTACAGGTGCTTTGCCGGTTCAGGTGGGGTCTCCTTGGGTGTGCTCTGGCAAGCTGAAATAAGTCCTTGGCATCATATGCCAAACACAGGGCTTCTACCAGATTTGGATAACAGAGCTTCTGTCCTGGGGACATGGTGCCGAGGTACCACTGAAGATGTTCAATCAAGTTTGCAGCCTGAAAATACCCCTGCCCCTTCCCTCTCTCCCTCACACACTTTTTATCCGTTCTCCAAGTTTTTCACTTGGACTACGAAATTAAACAGAAGCAAGAACTCCCAGGGAGTTTTTCCCTCTAAAGTAATTGGCTTCTGTGTTACTCAGGCTGGGATAATCCAGCCTTTCTGTTCCAGCTCCCTGTTGGTTACAGACAATGTGGAAGATATATGTGCCCAGTCTTACCAAATCTTCCAACTGGCCCAGTTCCTCATCCACTGACTCATCCAGACATGCTGGTCTGCATGCCTTTCATTTCGGAAGCTGATGTTTTCAGCTCCCTGGGTCTGTGTTGCAGGTCTTGTTGGACAGCACATCCTAGATTGGGCCATAACTTTCTCCATGTCCTCTGCTAGGCTTGGGGCAGCCTGAGCCTCTCTGATCTGCCTTGCCAGGTTGGGATGGGAGCTTTACCAGAGAGGTTCTGTGCCTCTTCAGACATTTTGTAGCTTTTGTCCTAAGATTTTTTTCTCTCCAAATACAGCTCAACTCTAAGCTCGTTCAGGGATGGTTCCAGATATTCTTTTAAACCCTTCTTGTTTCATCTTCTGCCCTTGTTTTAGATTCTGTGTGATCGTTTCCGTTATTTGTTCCAGCTTGGATCAAGAGGAATTACCAGACTGCGATTTCTCTCCCTGGGAACCGGATCCTGCTGCTGATACTAACATGACTCCTTATGTCACAAGCAATTAATCAGTAGTCAGGGCCTCCAGGGTTGTTCTGTCAGGAGGCAGTGTTGCTACTATAGTCAAGTAATGCATGAGTGCCATCCTTTTTAGTCATAAAGAATATGTAAAAATATGCCTTATTTTCCTAAGCAGAACAGGAGGCACCCAGAACAATTTCCATGTTTCTAAGCATTTTTCTAGTGGGCACTTCATCATCAGGACAGCACTATATAAGCCTTTATCATATCACCTTGTTTTTGTCACTCCAACCTAAACAACCACTGCCTAATCCCTCCCCAAAACTGTTACTATGTTTAATCGTATTTAGAAATTGAGGCCAAAATTAAAGCCTTTGTTCTGAATAACCTAATTTTCTACCGTTTGTTTGCACTGTGACTTGGGCATTTTATTATGTTTGTGTGTTATTAGCCCTAACTGTAATTCATCAAAGAATTAAAAAAAAAAAAAAAAAACACTCTATTTTTGCAGCTCTTTATTAACTGACATGTCCCTGAAAAACTTTCCAACTACCTGGCCTTAAATTCTAAGTCAGGTAAGTTTCCACCTGCCTCAGGTATCCTAGGAAATGGAGTGCTTTTCAACGTACTTCAGTTTTACTGCAATTCCATTGTAATTACATATAGAATATATATATTTTTAAGTGTATAATTACTCCTAAGTTTAAGTGTATGACTGCATTATTAACTCTCTGTTCTTAATGGAACAGAATTTAACCTGCAGTTGTACTAGAATTATTCTGACATTTTTTGTAACAGTTGCATATATATTAATCTAAAATAAAACTTTTAAATAATTACGGTGTAAGGTAACTTGTGCACAGAGATTCTAAAAATAAAATTCTTTAATCACAAAAGTCCATGTATAAATGAAATAATTACCCTTAATATAGCCTTTTTTTCCAAATATATTTGTCAAAATCTTTAACATCAAAGCAGTGACAGAGTAGTGTAATAAATCTGAAAGCTGTGCTAATATGGATAACCTGCCTTTTAACATGAATTTGTAGCAATTATAGACATAAAAAAGTGGAACCATTTGGTAATTACATAGGACATGTGATGAGATCACAGTCAAGTAATTATACTGTAGATTTTGTCTTGTAGTTGGATCTTCCTTTGGCCACTGGTTTTGTAATGAAAATAATTCCTTGAGACCTGGGTTCAAGAGTGAAGGCAACAGGCAATTAAATATACTGTGGTCTAAAGCAAATTTAGAATGACTTACAATTATAGAAGCTTGAGTCAACACTCCATTATTTTTACACTTTCATAGTGTCTCTGATGTTGACGGAACTAAACAGCTGTAAAATTGGTCCAACAGACTGGATATCAAGCCATTTTAAGAACAAGCTTATGAGGTTTTAGGTATTTCCTACCAATAGCTGTATTGTCAATATAGCTAAGAACAGCCTTTTCTCATGACTAAGAGCTGTTCGCTGTCAGCACTGATATGGCTTTGATTTAGTTATCACAGCCATTAAATTCCCAGTCAAAACCAGAAGTGGAAAAATGGGAGAAAATATGAGATATAATGAGGACAGAAACATTAATAGCCTGTCTTATTTGAACTGGAACAAAGTTATGTTCGAGCTTGGTCTGAGATAAGGGCAAGTGGCTGAGCACCATTCCTCTTGAAATGGCTCTGTCTGAATGGCTGAAACTCAGCCATTCCTATTTATTCTTCTTTTCAAGTTGTAAAATCTAAAAGCCCATAAGATAAGCAGTAGGTGACCAAAAACAGAGATACAGTGATTAACTGGACATGTAGGAGAAATCCAGATGGAGTAGAAATACACGCTTTAATAGAGGTTTATAGATTTTTTTGTCTCAAAATGTTTGGGTTCAAAAAATGTTTAATTACAGCAGAAACAGACAAGTTAAAACTCATGTGGAAACTCACATTAGATAAAGGGAAGTGTGCGAGATCTACTCTGTGAGAATGTCCTAGATAATGAGTGACAGCTGTGAGGTTTTGGTCTCACTTTCATTTTAATGGCATCCTCCAGTGATATGCACTGGATTTCAAGCCTTTGTGGCACTGTCAGCTCCTGTGATGATCCACAGAATATGGGCATTTGACAGGTCTTTAATAAACAGTTTGCTGCTGGGATGAATTGAAGTTCAGCTGGATCTAGCTTGAGTTCAGCAGAAGAGACAGTGTTGTTAACTCACCTTTTTGGTACAAAAGAAAAAGAGAAGGAAGAAAAAAAAATCCTTGGACACCTGCTATCTTTTCAGACACTAATTATGAGAGACCTCATTTTTGCAGAGGATCAAAATGGAGTAGCAAACGACAGTAATGCATTGTCTCTCAAAGAAAACTGCAGCTAAAAGCACTAGAAAACACTTTTTATTTTTTTCTCAGATTTTAACCCACCTGTAGTCGATTAAAAACCCTCCAGGGAACTCAGTCTGATGGCTTTTTGGCAGAGATGGGCTCTCAGGGCTGCGTTTTGTTTCCGTTGCATTAAGGGTCTTGTGGCGCTGACTCATAGAAGCAGTAATTGCCAGCTGGACACTGTCCACGCCAGGGCATGGGCAAGGCAGGCAGCCTTTCACCCTGAAGATGAGATTGCTAAGGAAGAGGGAAGAGGAGCAAACCAGCTGTGGCCCAACCGTCTATTTTAGATACTGCTATTCCCTCCATGGAGAAGGAGATGGGTTGGAGTTGGGCCATCTGCGGCAGCACCTGCCTCCATCTCTTTTGTTCCTTCTCCATCACAAAAGAAATGGGAACCTCAGCTCTGCAGGACTTTTCCACCCTACTCCGAGCTTCCTTTTTCCTTCATCTCTCTGTTGCAAGAGTGACCCAATTCCCCACTCTTTATTTTATTTATTTATTTATTTATTTATTTATTTATTTATTTATTTATTTATTTATTGGCACAAATTTATTTGTCTTATTTGCCTTTTGTTTTCATTTAGGCTGGCTACAGTTCAAGTGATGCTGTAATCTCAATGAGAAAACCTAATAGTTATGATTTAGCAAAAGGAAGATCTTTTCTGGTGCCAATTTAGCAGAACCAGTACAGCAAAAGATGGGAACTTGCACCATTTACTGAAAGCCTTATTAGCTAGAAAAGCCTTTCTTCCACAGAATTGTGTTTCCCAAACATGAATATTCTTGGGAGCCATACCTGAACCTGATGATTTAAGATGATCTCTAATTGTGTAGATAGTTTTATGTTGCATACTGTGTGAATAGTTGCGGAACTGAAACCATACAGAGAAAACCTGAAGAATGCTCCTGGCATGGATAGGCACCGTAAGGACTTGAGGCAAATTAGAAAGGGTGAGGTGATGTTCTTGGGCAAGATAGAACCTGATTTAATATCTGTGATATCACCCAAAGAAGATCAAGTTTTGATATGCTATTTTCTGTACGGGCTGTTGAATGCAACCACTCACGCAATTATCATATCAAAAACCTGAAGTTAATGGAAGCTGTAGCCATTGAGTAAACTGGGACTAAAATGGAGGAAGTAGGGGTTCTTTTGTTGCTGTTGTTGAAAAAATAATATATACCAACATGTGAGTAGTGTAAAATACATATCCTTCCTCCATGACCTTTCTGGAATGAAAGAGCTAGGAAAGAAAATAAAATTCATGAACTCAAGTGACCATTTGTCTGTAGAATTTGAGGTCTTAGTCTTCTATTTACACAAAATACTAAAAATAAAAATTAAAAGTAAAATAAAAATAAAAATAAAAATAAAATAAAAATAAAAATCAGTCATGCCAGAGGCATACACTCAGGTGAATAAACTTTTTAAGGTGTATGTGTTCCTGATGGCCCCATTTATGCATAACTGGAAAGATGTTTGTCCTAACATGTCCTTTCTTAAAAATATCTGGACTGTATAATGATTACAGTGAATACAATTGAGAGTGACATTTTAGAAGAAGATAATTATGCATCACCTATACATAAATAGGAGAGCAGACAAGTATTAAAGTAGCCCAACTGAATGAAATCGGACAGTGTATGCTATCATAAGTGACAGCAGACATGTTTTGTTCCCTGCTCTATTCAGGGCTGTTAGCTGATTAGTTATCTCACTGGGCTGAGTCTCCCCTGAAGTCTCACGGCACATAGCTATAGCTTCTACACGACTCCTCCACGAGGGAGTTTGTGGTGACCTGGATAGCTTTCTGCCTGGTCCTGTGAGACAGAACAGAAAAAATGATGGGGCCAGTTTGGGTCATCTACTGCCTTAAGGAGAAGAGGTGAAACCTTCTTGTTGCCAAACGGCTCGGCCAGCACTTCTTACAAGAGGTCTAGTGGCATGTTTCCAGTTGTGTCTGTGTGCTGTTTCATGACCCTGGATTGGAGTGAATGGAGCTGGCTTGGAGTTCCGTGCAGGTCATGACTTTGACTTAGGGGTCGTGTTCAGTGCAGTGAGTTGGCTCCAGCCTCCAGAGTTGCTCCTCGTACCATACCCAACCAGAGTCAGAAAGCAGAGAAACAAAAAGTTGTATTGAGCTGTAATTCAAGAAAGGTCTAAATGCATAGGTTATTTCTCAATAGGAAAGCAGATGGTAGCTAAGGTAGGGCTACACTTAGATTTTTCTCAAAACTAATGTAGGGGCTCTTTTCATTTCTAATACTACAGAACACCTCAGCTATTGGATTGCTTTAAATACTTTCCATCTCCATTGAGTTATTAAGATAATAATAGAAATAATAACATGCATTTAATATTACATTTTGTTAATCCTTATGCTACAAAATATCATGGCTCTTCTCTTGTTTGGGATTTTTCTTCAGGTAGTTAATAGTTGGGGTTTTTTTGTTGTGTTTTTTTTTTTTTTCTTATGGTGCCCAAGGCTTTTCCACTCTTTTATTTACTTTTGTATATGGAAATCACATAACGTTAGGAGACAGGTTCTGAGGCTGGAGGACATAACTTAAGGAGAAGGGGAGAGGCATAGATTATATCCTGAGGGAACTGGGGAAATCCAGGAAAATTCCACCTTGCTTTTTTTTTTTATCTCTCTTTCACATTTTGCTACCTGTCTCAAACTGTTGTGAAGCTAAGGTGTGGTGGAGGGGAACTCAGGATGAGGAAGGAGGCTCTGGGTCTTCTGAGATCAAAGACTCTGATCACCAACACATTGCAATGCAGAGTCCCTGAAAGGGCTTCCTGACAGGAGTTCAGGAAGTCAGCTAGGCAAAGGAGAGGCAAAAAAGCATGCCAGGGACTGAAAGCTGGATGCAACTTTTGGAGAATGGGGCTTAGATTAAATTGAGTCAGGACTGGTTTTACCAGATGTTTGGGTGCAGTTTTTCATTGGAGAGGACGTTTGGTGAAGAAGCAGAGAAAGGAAAAATAGAAACTGTAAACTGTGGGGTGGGAAGTTTGTCTTATATGAGAGATGAAGCCAGAAAATGTGCAGAGAGGATGGACAGAAAAAACTGTGCATGGGCAGCATGGGGAGAGCAGTTGTCATCCTGATTACCATGGAGAGAAGTGAAAAGGGTGCATAAAACCACCAGCTGTTGTTGCAAGGAAGCAAAAAAAGCTGGAGAGATGCTGGACAGTTGGAAATTTCAGAAGGTGGAGTTTAAGAAAACCTAGATATTCTTCCCAATGTGTGACTGACTTGCTGTGAGACCTTTTAGCTGTGATACATATAAGTAATAATAATTGCAGATAGTTGCAGAAGTCAGATTGCTCACAGAAAATAGAACAGTGAGGTAAAACCATGCCTTTTTACAGGACCATAACCAAGGGCCACAGACGCTAGTGCCCAGAACCAGGAACACTTCCCAGGTGCAGGTTCAGGTGTGCCCCCCAACCTTATCTCCCCTCCAAAATCTCATTCTTATTTAAGTGAAAATAAATCACAGCACTGAAAAGCAATATGCATTAGAGATTCAGTATCTTCAAAGGTTGCTGTCTGTTGGCACTTTTTATTTATGTGGTTTAATTTGAATAAAGATGGTGAATACCAGTGGCTCAGCATTCCTTAAGACTCAGCTGACAACTCCCAAAAACATACATAGATTGAGGATAAGAAGTTATTAACATAATTGTCTTGTTCTCAACCGCAATCTTTGCCTCCTGTGTTCCAGCACAGCTTTGCACCACTATTTGTTACTGTTTACTTCAAATTCAGCAGATCCAGATGACTTTGTTCAGTAAACATCAAGAGAGATCTGGCCTAATTGAAGACAGTCCAGAGCAGATGAGGAAGACTGATTAGAGGTCTTGAAAGTATGATCTACAAAGGGGGATTGGAAAACTGGGGTTGCTTCATTTAGAGAAAAGAAAATTGAAGGCATAAAACAATCCCAAAATACATAAAAGACTGTGACAAATAAATAAATAAATAAAATCTTCATTCCCCCCGTGCACAGAGCAAGTAACAGTGGTCTAAAAATGCAGCAAGGGAAATTTCAGCTAGTCACTAGGTGAGGTAGTCATCTCCTTTAGGTGTTGGTGCCCAGCCTGATGATTTCAGCAAGTGGACGACAGACTGACTGAGCTGCACAGATCCAGATAGCCTCCTCTCCCACCAGCACTTCTGCAGAACTGGAGAGGAACCAGCAGGGTACTGGCAGGGAAGGCTCCAGTGTCTTTGCTGAATAATCTATGACCTTTCAATACATTTAAGAGTGTATCACCAGCTATTATTGTAAACAAAGAACTGCACCTAAAATAGCTGCAAATGTTAGTGATTAGGAAAGCGAGACAGATAAGTGCTTTATAGTTCTGCGGGAATTCAATAGCAAGAAAAAAATCAAACATTTACTTCTAGACTCCAGCAGAGAACATTTTGTTTGTCTATTGTTTTGAAAACACTGCTTCCTTTTTTGTATCTCTCCAAGTGTCCTTCATTCTCCATTGCTTCAACACAAACTTCTTTCTGTCTAAGGCTTTTTATGTTATATCACCACCATGTACAATATATCCTTGTATATAACCAGTAAGGTTGCTCCTTACTCTCTCCTGCTTGCAATGTCAGAGGTATGACATTTTTTATTAAATTTTACAAGCAAGATATTTTTTTCTCACATTCTAAGAGTACATGGAAGGCGTTCCTTGAAAACTTCCTCAGAAACTGTTCTGTTCACGTTCACTGTTCTTTCCTAAAAATTCTCCCATGCTGTGACATCTGAAAAAAAATAAAAATAAAAATAAAAAAAATGGTTGTGCTTACTAATGTGATCTTTACTTTGCCTGTGGCTAATCATACATCTCAGAAACAAATCAATGTAAGCATGCATAACCTCTCATGTTTGTAGTGCTTTTTGAATGATTTCTTGAGTACCATTGTCTTTCGGGCAGGTTTGCTCTCACAAAATGATAGTTGTCTTTAGTGGTTCTTTCTCTGAACTGGTTGCCTAGATTTCCTTTATAATCTGTTACTGGAAACTTTAAGGATAAAGCCCTTCTAGCCTGAGTTAGCTAGGTCAGCTGAAACACCATTTGGTGGTGATTTCCTCTCAGTTGTATCCAAAGGGATTTCATAATGAGTAGCTTAGATCAGTCCATAGTCAATATCTAAAGATTTCTGAGTTTAATTCTCACTTATATGCCTGTCATATTCAGGTCCCCAAAGGAACCTCTAGGACGAGCTACGGAACAAATTATAATGATAGCTTGTAGAAAATTTCACCAGTATAATACTATAATGAAAACATTATTTGGAAAAAAAAAAAAAAAAAAAGAAAAACAAATCACTCTATGTCAATTCAGTGTCCACAAGCTGTAAGAAAATTCTTTTGGCAAATGACATCTATAATGTTCTTTGACTTGCTGCCATCTGTTATTGCTGCCTTATAATCAGGGTTGTTTTCAGACAGACTGTGCCTGATTCCTTGATGATAAGCAGGGTGTATATATTAACAGAAGTTACTGGTAGATAGATCTGTAACATGGGCAGGGCAAGAAAAGAATTGGGCAGATATGTATATTTGTGTAACACTTATAGCTGGCTCCCAGAAAGAGGGTTTGCTAGTCTTTAGGTGTGGTGGCAACAGTGTCTGTAATTAGGTGCAGGAAAGGGAAAGAGCTTGAAGAGCTTGTGAATTGGAATGACCTTTAGGGTGGAGAAGGTCACTTCTGCACTGTACTGAAAGTCACAGTACTGCTGAAAGAGGCACAGATGTCAATACATCTCCATACAGGTCAGCCAATCAAGGTAATTTAAAATAATTATAAGAGGACTAAAGATAAGATGAGGGGAAATTGCCTCAAGTTATGGTAGGGGAGGTTTAGGTTGGTTATTAGGAGAAATTTCTTTACTGAAAGAGTTGTGTGGCGTTGGAAAAGGCTGCCCAGGAAAGTGCTTGAGTCATCATCTGTGGAGGTCCTCAAGAAACGTGTAGATTGAGAACTTAGTATCATGGTTTAGTGGTGGACTTTAGTACTAGGTTAAAGGTTGAACTAGATGGTCTTAGAGGTCTTTTCCAACCTGAACAATTCTATAATTCTATGAAAATTTTACTCAAAAATACTAAGGTCTATATAAAATTTATGTCCGAGGTATTATAAGTAAGCTTAGAGCAGCAAAGGAGAGGCTTGGAAATTTTGACAGAGAAGATACAGATATAAACACAGATATAAATGATAGATATAGATATGTAATTATTTTTTTCATCTTTAACCCCTCTGGTACAAATTTGGAGGTTCCTTTATAAGCATGAATTTCAGAAAATCGTCTGAAGTTTTGTATACTTACATCACAGTTTTAATTTTTGCTTTACAGAGCAAAATATTGCATGCCTTTAACTGTCATCTACTCCAAAGAGTGAGGCAGTAGCTAAACATAATATATCAGTGGTTTTGTGGGGTCAAGAGCTATAACTGCAGGTTAATTTGAGTAAACCCCAAAGTCTTGGATTTACAAAAAGCAACATCTTACTGGTTATAAATACCTGAAATGCTCTCTCTTCAGAGCCTTGGGTGCTTCCAACCTCTCTGTTTTTAAAGCTCTGTGTCTTCATCAGTACATGAAAGCAGTGTTGTGTGTCCTTCCTGAAGGGATGTTCAGGGAGGGAAGGACAGGAAGAAGCTCCATGTCTCCAGTGTAAAAGGAGAATCTAGTGTCTGTATTGCAGACATATGGATTAGGAGGACATTTCTGCTGTGGACAGAAATAGTAGCCATTACGGGCATGTTTATATCCTTTTCTTGGAAGATCTAGCATCAACTACTTCGCTGGATGGACCATCAAATTTGGCATGCCTGTTTCTGTTTTCCTGCAGTCCTTCCAATAAAACTTCTTCAAGTCCATTAACAGAACCTATAGAGTCAGGTGTGGATCTTCCTTACAGTGACAGGTCTGAGAAAGTGCATCATTTAAAAGGTAAATAGTTTTCCCACAAACAGAGCCCAGCAGTGAAGAAATTTAATTCAAGGTATATATCTTAGCTCCAAAGACTTGTCAGATGCTGGGCTGCTCTCTCAAAGAGATTAAAACCACATGCCTCAGCCTCAATTGTAGAAGGATATAGCAGGTGGCATTGTCCTGCATTCACAGGGGATGAACAAGGCAATTTGATAGAAGACCTACAAGTGAAATCCTGGCATCTTTGAAATCAGTGAAAATTTTGCCATTGGGTTTACACTAAGATTTGAATGCCAGCATCCCATAGGTCAGGAGGAACCACAAGATAAAGTTTATCAAACTGTTCTGAGGAACATCCAGGCTCAGCTGCATTTAAATTTTGATTCTTCTTGCATGTAAAATAGGTTAGTTTACCTTAGCAGGGCTTAAATGACTACTGCTTGTGAGGCTTAGCAGGAACTTTGTCCACAGCAAAGTCCAAATTATATATTTGAAGCCAAACAACCTGGACTTTTCTAATTTCAAGTGTCAATAGGACTTTGTGTCATGCTGTTCACATGAAAGAACAGACTATCTCCTTTTTTTCTGCTGCAGCAATTTACACAAAGAATAATAAAAATAATAGTAATGATAATAGTAATAAATACATCAGCAGCTTTTTAGAATAGAGCTGTAAACCACATGTCCTTTTCCTCATAGAAAGCCCTGAAAATGAAAGGTTACCAAACCCTTGGTACCAGCTGCTCAGGGTTTTTGCACTAAATAAAGCTGACAAAAGAGATGAGCAATTTTGTTTTGGTCACATTCTGAATGTCAGTATCACTATTTACTGCCTCGCGAAGTAATCAATTGCACAAGAGGTCCAGCAGCTCTCACTGGCCCTATTGATTGAAAACCAGAGCCGTGGCTTGCTATTTCTGTGTTCAAGCCACCTTATATCCCTTTCTACAGTGACCTTTGCCTGTACACTTCTAGTGCTAGGGCTTTTGAAGCATGTATCTAGTGAACATGCATTCAATGTATTTCCATCCAATTAAAATTCTTTATTATCATTCCCTTTTATCTAGCCTTTGTAATTGGATTCCCATTTTCTCAATTTTCATGATTTTCATGGCAGCAAGGGGGAAAGTGATAGCAAGTCCCCGATTTAAAAAAAAAAAAAAAAAAAAGTTATGATTTAATTTATTTTAAAGGGTTAGTTTTTTTTCTTTAGCTGAGTTTTTGAAGCGAGGGAAGAAAAAAAAAAAGACTTCTGTGATAATGCTATCATTTGTCCATCTGTGTTCTCCACTTAATAACTCTGGGATCTTTTGGCCTATTTCAGTCAGATCTGAAGATGGGTTTATACCTCTCTTGTAATATCCTGATGATCCTAAGCTCCTGAAAGGTATATGAAATTGGCAGGTGGGTAGAGGATAGAGATCCAACAGCCACAGAGAGAAAAATCCTGTGGTGTGAGCAGGTATCACTCCAGTCTGAGTACCTAGTTTCCCAAGGCACATCTCTGGTTCCACACAGGCTGTGTGATAGCTGTGGGATGTCAGGGGGGACTGAAGGTATTGCAGCTTTTCATCACAGAGGATACTAAGTGAGGGAAAGGAGAGGGCTAGGAGAATAAGCACACCCAAACTGGTAGGAAAACAGGTTTCGTTAATGCCACTAATTATGAAATATCATTTGTAGGTGTCACAGTCTGGTGAGTTGTTTCCAAAGTTGTTTGTGTCTAAAGTATTTTCTGCTCTACAGCTACTGGTAGATCTTGAAAATATGTTTAAGGAGCATGTTATACACCAAGATAAATACCGAAGATAGGTGAAATGCATCACTACCTAGAGGTAACTGTGGAGGGACTATATTAGTCTGCATGCTTCCCTCTTCTACAGGGCTGACTTTCAGTGAGATGAGTTAAAGACTAATTGACCAGGGTTTTGTTATTGTTAAAAACATGGAGCTGTATGGAAAAGAACATTTGTATTGTCTTAAAACTTAGTGATTTATTTCACAATGAATCTACTAAATTATTATTCCTTCTCTTGTGTAAAATGTTCCCTTTGGGAGAACTTCAGAAATGCTTGTAAGTCAGTAATCTAGAAGCTGTGCCACAAATATTTAGAGTTACGGAAGTCTGATCATACTCTTAACCTCAGATAGTCTCTTCCTTGATTGATATTCCAAAGTCCTGGTCAAAAATCTTTAGATGACATCACCAGCATGGAACAATGATAGCTATTTTGTATTTTCCCTCATGTGATAGAAGAAGAAAGCCCTGAATTCAATACTCAGCAACAGCATTCTATTAAAAGGTCAAATATTTTTGATAATCATCCACAGAATGCTAGGAACTAGGAGTTTCAAATGTGATGGAATACTTGTGATTATAATTGCAAGGAGACAAATATTTTGCAAACCTAAGCCATTATGCTTACAGTAATATGAGTCATTCCAAGTCTTTCTTCCCTGTTAAGTAAGGTACTGGATAGGCTTTGGATAACAGGAAAGTCAAATTAATGGAACAGAAGGTTAAAACAACTAAATAACTCTAACCTGGCAAATAGAGATAGGTAACAAGATAATTGTCTGTAAGTAGTTGAAGAGAGGAATAAGAATAGTTTCACATTGCTTAGGGGAGTGTAATTAGATATAATAGAATGAAATTAAGCAATGGAAAATATTATGCTTAATATTAGGAAGGAAAATCCTAATGAAAACCTCATTCAAAACTTGGAATAGACTCCAAAGGTAAATCTATTAGAGAAAGCTTTGGTTCTCCCAGTAAAAAGCAGGAAAAAAAAAAAAGAAGAAAAAAAAAAAAAAAGAAAAAAAAAAAGCACCAGCTCTGCACTGTAAGTGCAATAGGGCAATCTTCAAAGGATTTTCTGTCTTTAGTTTAGTCTAATCCCATACCTATTGCTTTAGTATAATGGTACAATGAAAGAGGTTTCTTTGAAGATGATTTGTTGGTGTCCTTCCCTTTTTGGTGTCAGAACCACCATTATCACATCTAGGCTTTCTAAGTATTGCATTTATTTGGGTCAGTTAAAAATCCATAATCCAAAAGCAAAAGCAAAGGTGATTTCTCCCAACTAATGTCTTTTTTTTTTTTTCTCTGAAAAAACTTTCCTACTTTCACACTTTCCTAGCAATATTTTTTCATCCCTGGCAGCTGTTGTAGGCTCTCTCCTCTCATTTTTAGATATTTGGTTTTGGAAGGGAGAGGCAGTGAGGAGATTCACTTTCAACTCCTAATTCTCTGGAAAGAAGATGTGGAAAAGACTAGCTTTCATTATTTGTATTCATATGTTAGACCCAACATTATACAAGTCAATTCTTGTAAGTTGGTAAGTGTTGCTTGCATCAACGTCATTCTGCTAAACTTTATACATTTGTCATCTAGAATATATTACAGACCAGGGCTTGGAGGCATTCTGTCCTATGTATTTTTATTAGCTTATTTACCTTGAACATAAGAAGCAGTATTGGGTGACCAAGCACTGATGAAGTTTTCCCTCCATTATGATGTGCACAGACCTCCCTGCATGTATTTTGCTGATTCATCAGAGTGGTCCAACAACAGGTCACATTTTCACTGGTTGGATCTTCAGTACAGTCAAAACATTGTCCCTTCTTTCATTCAAATCAGGAAACAGTTTTTGTCTTAGCCACAGCAGTTTAAGGTAATTAGCAAGACATAGTTTGCAGGGAGAATGATAACATCCTTTTTCAGAACAAGGAATACAGTTGGAAAAACTATGCATTTAGAGCACACAGTCTTGTTTTAGGTCTGAGACAGAAGCAGCAATCTCCAAAGGAAATTGTACAAATGAGAATATTCATTCTGAATGGAAGCAAGCACAGTAGGATGAAAACATTCAAGCATTGTATTTCTGTTTTTCTAACTTGTATTTATTGGATGGATTCTACCTCCTCTTTTAGCAAATCTGTCTTATTAATATCTTATTTAAAAGACAATGTGCACTTGCAGCCCAGAAAGTCAGATGTGTCCTGGGCTACACCAAAAGCAGCATGCCCAGCAGGGTGAGGGGGGGAGATTCTCCCCTTCTGCTCTGCTCTCATGAGAACCCACACGGAGCCCTGTGTTCAGCTCTGGGGCCCCCAGCATAAAAAGGACATGGAAATATTAGAGCAAGTCCAGAGGAGGGCCATGAGAATGATCAGAGGGCTGGAGCAACTCTCCTATGAGGACAGGCTGAGGGAGTTGGGGATGTTCAGCCTGGAGAAGAGAAGGCTCAGGGGAGACCTTATAGCAGCCTGCCAGTATATAAAGGGGGCTACAGGAAAGCTGGGGAGGGACTCTGTCAGGGAGCACAGTGACAGGACTAGGGGGAATGGCTTTAAACTAAAAGAAGGTGGATTTAGATTAGATATAAGGAAAAAATTCTTGACCATGATGGTGGTGAGGCATTGGAAAAGGTTGCCCAGAGAAGTTGGATGGGATGCCCCATCCCTGGAAGTGTTCAAGGCCAGGCAGGACAGGTCTTTGAGCAATCTGGTCTGGTGGAAGGTGTGCGTACAGCCAGGGAAGATTGTAATGAAATGATCTTTAAGGTCCCTTCCAACACAGACCATTCTGTGATTCTCTGATTCTGTGAAACTCAGGTTTTATTTATTTTTTTTTCCCATACTTGTTTTAGCTTTCAATGCTACTGTTTCTATTTCAGACCTTAAGAAGGGCTTGTGCACCCCCAAAACTTGTCTATGTTTTCCAAAACATCTCTTGGTCTAGTGAGAGATTTCATATCTCCCAAAGATCTTGCCATGTTCATAATTCCTCCAGGAATTTGTTATTCCCATGACACATGGCAGCAATATGTAGGAAGTCAATGAAAACTTTCGTCTCAGTTTTGCTCAAACATCTGTTATTTTGCCGGTTTGTTTGCTGGAGCTGCTGTTATTCCGGTTTCTGTGCATGACATGGGTCTTTCCCACCACGACATAGACAACATGATTTTGGAGAGAAAGCTTTATTTTCTTGCCTTTATATCTTTCATAAGAAATCCCTTGGCTGTTCACAGGCTGATCAACACTGACTGCTTCTGGAAGTAAAATCTTCTTTTTACCTTTTCTGCTTCTGCACAGGCCATGCTATGGAGAGAGCTAAATGATCGGGATTCCCTCCCAACCCCGCTATTGCACATCCTGGCTCTGTCTGTCTTTCTTGTTGTGCAGAAGCTGTGTATAATGTTTTTTCTCAGACAAATGTGATGAGCAATCAGCAAATATAAGATTTGCTTTCTCAAACCTGTTCTTCATACAGAATCACGGTCATGTTGTTGTGAGCCCGTGACTCATTCGCAGAGTTAAGGATCATGTTTACAGTGTCAGGAGCAGGAATTATTCCCTTCTGACTACTTTTTGGAACACAAGACAGAAAATCATCTCAAAAGTATTAGGGATAGACAGAAAGCATTACCCAGCTCTGTGCTGAGAACAATCAACAAACCTAGACTTGAAGGGAACCATCCATTTAACTCAAAATGAATGTTTGCAACCACAGCCACTGGATTTCATTGTTACTTAACACACCCAAAGTACATTTTGTTTGGTAAAGGAGACTTTCTTAATACAATCACAATGGAAAAATTTCTGATCTAATAGAAACAAGAGGACACACGACTATTTAAATTCCAAGATAACAATGTGACACAGATGAAATCTATTTCTATTCCTCACCCTTTTCTCATGCTGCAGAAAAATGTTCTTAATTCTTTAAAACTGCAGATATCTGCCAAATGGCATTCTCTTTAAACAGCTTTGTGTATGTGTATGTGGGTAGAGGTTTATTCATTCATGAGTTCTTGCAACGTACAGGCTCGCAGATGTAAAATTTCTACATGAATGTGAAGGTACGGACAGCAGACATATGACACAAGAATTTGCTTGGTTGCTGAATGATTTATTTCCACTGCCCTTTAAGCAAGCCAACAGTAGAACGCAGAGCTTGTTGAAACACTTTAAATTCACTTATTATTTTCGTGCAAGGACCACTAGGTCATTTTTTCTCCTCTGTTTTAAAAGACTTCCAAAGGGATTCAGCAGTGGAGACATAGTAGGGAAGAAGCTAAAGGCTCGGAGGAGCTGGTTTCTCCTAACAGTTCTGATTCTTGTGTAATCGTCAGCAAACTGTTTCTGCCCCTCCCCTCCCCTCCCCCCCCCCCCTTTTCTTTTTTGGCTAGGTCACTTAGTTTCATAGGTTGCTTTGTGATTTTTTAATGTTAGTGACGTTTTAAATATCTCCTAGTTCCAAAATTTTCCCTACTTAAGTGTAGACACTCACATGAGGCAACTTAAGATCCTTTCTGGATGTGACTGTACCTTTCTACTTTCCATCAAGCTGCTATCACCAGCACTTCACTGCAATGCTTCAAAGCAAAGAGGCTAATAAGAACCTTACACTTTCCATGATCTGAAGCCTTCTTCCTGGTTGCAGCTTCTGTGTGCTTCCACAATTTTAACACCAACAAAACTCAGCCTTTCTTACATCTAGACAATGCAACAAGTTTTGGTAGCCCCAACAACCACAGCTGTTTCATGAAGGCTCCTTCAAGTCCTTCCTTCTGTTTTAAATACTCTCCTGATCTGGACACAAGTTCCTAGAGGTCATGGATAATAATTAGTTTGAACACTTCCTAGGCATTTTTGAAACCCACCAGATTCCTTCTTCGCCATCTTCTGACCACAAGCTCTCGGCAACTTGATGTCTAGGAGCCAGGCAGCTGCTTCCTGAGCAGCTTCCCTGACGGCAGTAAAGTTACTTCCAGCTGAGTGCCATGTAACTCTCCAATCAAGGTAATTGAATCTGAATACACTTAGAAAAAAGTTATCAAATCAGACAGCCGAGTGATAGAGTCAGATTAGTAGTTAGGACTTCTGGATAAAGGATTATATTATTGAGTTACTCTTTTATTTTGATGCCCTGTTTAGTTACCAGTTTGTTCTACAGTATTTCAGTCAGGTCTACAGCAAGCTCCCTGAAGGGTGTATTCTAATAAGTAATGCAATTTGAAAAGGTAGGAAATCGCAGAAACTCGTTTAGTTTCACTCATTGTTACTAGTTTACCATTCTACATTGATTTTTCTTCTTCCTATTATACATGGGCTATGTTCTCTAATGGGTTTACAAGTCTACTGATTAATGTGAGTAAAAATAATACTTGTTTTATTGCAAGAGTAAATAATGTCTTAACTACTTTGAACCCTACAGTCTTTTCAGAGCACTAATCTGACATGGCACTATCACAATGACTACACCTGCCTCTTTTCCAAACCCTCTTAAAGCTGTTTTCACTCGTTTTATTCTCATTTCCTCTGAATATTTACTCAACGTTTTTTTAATGGATTTGCTTTCACAGTGACTACACCTTTTGTGTGCAAACATTTCAATATCCCACCCTATCCTGTTAGGAATATTTACAGAAAGGGAATTTTTAAGTCACTATACAAATATTTAAAGAATGAATTTAAATTCAAGACACAGATATTTGGACCAGAACTGCTACTGAGCTTATCTATGAAGGTGCAGGAAAAAATTGCTGGTGACTTTTTCAATAATTTATTAATAAACCTTACTGCTCCCACCACCCATTTCCTTTTGTTCATCAGTGCTGACTTTTGCTTATTTCTCAGTATCTTTCTGAACATTCCAATGACAGCTTTTCTGCCATGTTTCTATTTCTTATAAATGAGGAATAAATGGGTTTTTTTACATGCCAATATTTTAAGTTCTTCCATGTTTTTAGACAAAAACCTTGCATATGGGTAATCCATTTGGTTCCCAATAACCATATTCAACACCTTTGTCTCTCTTTTCTCCTCTTCCCAGCAGCAAACACTCCCTTAGAATGAACATGTATCTTTATTCTGAGAGCATTGATAATTGAAAGGCAAAGGTTAACAGCAAACTAAGAAATGCTTTCTTTTGCTAGAACTGTACAAAAATTTAGAGGTAACTATTCTAGTTAAAAAGGGTTTATCTTGGGTAGTGGAAGCAGCTTAGTTGTGGTAGTGACAAACTCCAGGCAGGATAATTTATTCTGCTTTTCAGATTTTATAAAGCTTGGAGCCTTCAGTAACCAAGCTAGAATGTTTACTGTAAAAAAAAAAAAAAAAAAAAAAGCATCTTTGCATCATGTCTATGCTGGAGGTGGCTAGCTTGCTTTAGTGACTGGAAGCTGGTCTCCAGACCAGAAACCAAATGCCACAAACTTCATTCTCTGGTATTGCCACCCTGTCTCCTGAGAAGGATACCACACATATTTTCTGGCAATCATTTCTTCCTCTTAACTCCTTCACTAAGCCTTGAACCCAAAAGTCTGCTCCCTGATTCTTGCAAACTCACCATCACTGTTCATTGTTAGTCTAGGCACCTATACCTTTTTTCCAACTGTTAAATCTACAGGGTAGATCAAGCTTTTTCTTCTATTTTATTTTTTCTACACAAGTGTCATAAAAAAACATGATATTTACACTGCTCTGAACTGACAAAAGGTTGGTGTATTTGAATCCAGCATGAAGTAGCTGGAAAAATTTTCACACTTTTTTTTTCCTGTTTTCACAATGTTTAAAAAATGTGTTGACAAATTTGACAAAAATCACTCAGAAGTCTGAAATGTTTTATTAAATGTTTTCTTATTTCAGTGTAAAGCATTTTTTTCATTTCAACATTTCCATAACATTTTTTAACTAAAAAAATAAAAATTCAAAACCTTATGCCATTCTGATATTTTTTTCCTAATCAAATCATTGCAGATGTTTTGAGAAAATAATCTTATTGTTTGTCTGTTTGTTGTTTATATTTTTGATTGGTTTTTTTGTTTGTTTGTTTTGTTTGTTTGTTGTTGTTTTGTTTTTTTTGTTTGTTTGTTTTTTGGTTTTTGTGGGGTTTTTTGGTAATTTAAAGTTCATAAGAACTTCTATTTCTACTCCAAACAGATGAGAAAGAGAAAGAAATAAGATTGGCAGGCTATATCAACAAACTGCCCTCATCCCAACACATCAGTTGATTATTGCTAAAGGACTGAAGACTTTTGAGATGTTGTCCTACAGTTTTTCAAAAAAAAAAAAAAATGTGGTTATTTAGAGGGCTAAAGCCCAGGCTACTGCCTCTCTTTATAAGAAAAATATTTTTGAGAGCATACATGTGCTATTAAATATCATAAGATCCAAACTGAGGAAACAGGGATTTTGCAAGTGGCATTTCTTGGTGAAATACAAAAATTTTGATAGTGGCAAATGGCTGAATTCCATCTGTATTTGTTTTCTCATCCTTCCAACTCTGTAAATATATGTTGGAGTATGAAGTGTAGAATTCTCCTGCCTGATTCACCCTATTGATAACCCAAGTGAGAAGGTTAAAATACACTGATTGATTTAGTGATATAGTCAATGTGATCATGCAGTCACTGCCCTGAAAGCAGCGCAGTGTGTTGGTGTCACTAGACTTGACGGTCACCCTCTTCCATAGCCCTGGTTTACATGCTTAGCTGAGACAAAATCAGCATGACTGCAGCCAGTGGAAATCACTCTGTCTGCATGAGTTGAGGATTTAGCTCCTGAAATACCCTTGATGAAAGACAGTCGCTTCCCCGAAGTGTCTTGGGATCAACATGTAGATAGTGTAAAAGGAGAAAAAAAAAAAAAAAAAGAAAAAAAAAAGCTTGCAAAATCTAACGCTACTGGGCATCTCTTTATGTATTTAAAAATTCAATTAAGATGGGGATTCTGCATAGGGCTGGGATTGCAGAGGCAGCTGCAGTGTGTGTGGTGCAAGAGCAGAAAGCTGGCATGACATGAAACAGTAGCCGGAGCTGACCAGTCTCATTTCCTTCGCCAGGCATGGTGAAGAATAAACAAAGAGCATAACTGCTACAACATCACTTGGATTTCAAAACCCATACCTCCTTTTAGCAACTTGAAGATTTCAGGCAGATAGGCTTTTTTTTTTTTTCTTTTTATTCTCTCTGTGAAATGTTTTAAATGCTGAATGTGATCTTTATCTTGGCAATGTCCTTTTAAAGTTTGATATCTAGTATTCTGGATATGCAAAGGAATGCATTTCAGATTTCTGCATTTCAGATTATCTCTGAACTCTGAATTTAAAAAAAAAAAAAAGCAAAAGCAATCTTCCTTTTTGAATATGCATCCTGCTTACTATGCCTCAGACACAGAGTATTAGCAGAAGCACCAGTGATTCTGTTATCCCCTTTGGTGATGGGACTGTTTTTTTCCTTTTTTTTTTTTTTCTCTTTACTTTCTCCACAACTGTTTCCCAAAAAGGAAGAGAGAGAGGGTGTATTTCCAGAACCCATCTCACAGCTTCTTTATTTTATACAGTCTCCCCTCCCCACCCAAAATACCTTGAATAGCCCTTTATGTAACTTCAATTTAAAAAAAAAAAAATACAGCTGCTCCTCTGAAGCCATCCAAATCTAATTAACTACAGAAGCCGATGTTATATTAAGCTTCTCACTTTCTTCGCCTTAGCATCGCCATTCATACCTTCATTCAAAGTGTTCACAAAAAAAGGAATTTCTAATAATTGTATCTATAGTCTTGGAAGAAGAAAGCCACTAATCAGGAGGCCTGTGAAAGAGGAGAGATTGGAGGCTCGCTTGAACTTGGCAGTCTGGCCCCAAAAAACTTGCAGACAAAAGGGCGAAGGGAACCGAGGAGCTTAGCCCTACGTCTAAGGAAGCTGGTGAGAATTTGTTCAGCCTCTGAATAGAGATCTTCGTTTCAGTCCTAAATGGTGCCCGCACCGATTCATTGAAATGCCTTCTCCGAAGGAAGAGGGGGTGGGAGGAGAGGGAGAGAGAAGGCAAGGAAAGTTTGTTGAATATAAATGAGGTTACGTGTGGCTGAAGAGCGAGATAGAAGCTCTGCAGAGATTTATTCCTGACTGACATACAGTAACACAAAGGCAATAAAACATGTCCTTGGCAAGTGGCATTAACAAGCAGGAAACCTTAATCTTCAGAGAGCTGAGATGATGCAACCCACCTCAGTGAAATATACTTTCTTATTTGTGCAGGGCATTATTTAAAATACATTTAGCCATTTTTGAAGAAGATATAACTAGCTATCTTACCATGACACACACTTGTGATTCAGGCAGTCTGCAGAGCCACAAGATCAGTGAGAGTAAGAACTCTTGACATTTTCTCCATGGGGAGCTCAGTGGTCCTACTGCACATTTTGTCTTGTCTAGGGGAAACTTCATAGTCCAGCTCTCCCTGATGAAAGGCTTGATGGATATGAGTGGAATTACACCTCAGATGACTTTTGTTCAAGAGCATTTAATATTTTTAACTAGAAAAAGACGTATTTTTGGTCCAGTGGTCTCAGGGACGTGCTCTTATCTGGTTATTCACATTAATGTCTTCACTTGTATTCACATCTTCTGCTGTAAAAAGCCTTGAAATTGCAGCATTACTCAATAAATGCAAAGGAACTGAAGCCTGGCCATTAAATTAAAATAATTGACACTGCACAGAGGACAGAGGTAGCAACTCATATATTAAAATAAGTATACTTAAGGTACAAAAAATGTGCATAGTGTATAAAATCCCTTGGGGAAATACCATCGGTCCTGACCCAGAGAACAGGAGACTCGTCCAAAGTGACATTTTTTTTTTACTTTATTTTTTGCATTTGGCTGCATTTATTGCTAATTTTCTAGCTGCCCACCACACATGACTGATTAGGAAATGGCATGACTGCTTCTTGGGCTCTTGCTCTGAGATTCTGTAAGGAGGGCAAGGGATGATTTCCAAAGCTGGGATGGAGGAGCTGTGCAGTGCCTCAGTAACTAAAGCCCTGGGCACTCGTTTGGAGAAGACTCATTTGGAGAAACTTGAAAAGACTTTGCCTGTTTATTCCTCTGGTTCCTTTTCATCCTGAGAACGAAAGGCAGAGACCCACTCTCATTAGCGCTAACAGGAAATGATAATTAAAAAGTGCCAGTGTCTAAGGAGGAGTAGAGTCTCTTCCCCACTCCCACTGCTCTTCTGAGGTTGGATAAGTGTTATCTTGGCTCAACAAAGAGTGGTCTGGCGTTAGATCTTTACAAGGAGCATTCGTTGGCCATTAGTCTGAGGCACAGCACTGAAGATTTTGAGTGATAAGAAATTACCTGGTCCCCAGAGCAATCTTCCCCTTTCCCTGCCTCTGAACTGGAAAACATCACGTTGCTGGAGGCTGAGAGCAGCCTCACACTGTACAGCCTTTCACATGATGAATGGAAAGTTATTTTTACTCCACAGCTTAAACAAAAAGTAAATATTTTGTGAGGTTTATATACTGTCTGCTATCTCTTTCCCCATAAATTAAAAAGAAATTGCAACTTTCCCTCACCACTCATTTTGGAGCTGTTTTTATCTCATCTGTATCTGGATTTTCTGCTATGTAGCTAAGGACATTTACAACAGATACAAATTTCATTATTGGGCTGTAATTGCATTTGTTTTGCCCTGCTTTGATGTTAAATATAAAGAACCCTGAGGCTACTTCATCTAACATAGGGTTGTTAGCAATGACTCCTGCTTAGGGAAGGCAGAGGACTGTATATAGTCTAATCTGGAGTGATGATGTTTATCAGCTGAAGGAGTTCCTAAATGAAGGAAGGCCCCTCTTATGGGCTTATGTACTGATATTGGTACCACATACTCCCCAGGATCTCCAAGCTCTTCAAATAACTCTGCACAGGGTAAAATGAGTGCATTTCCCTTCTGCCTCATTGCTTCTTTAACAATTACATCTCCTAGCAAACTCAATAGAGGAGCAAAGTTGCTATTTCTTATGATTTTAATGATGGGCTAGCTTATGGAGACAGCAAGAAAACTTTGATGTGTTCCCCCTCCATCACCTTTCTCTAGGGCAATTCTAAACTTCTTGGTTACAAACCATAAATGCTCCAAAGCTGTATAAGTATACAAATAAGGAGAACTCTTAATCATATTCTTGTAAGCTAGACATAAAGAGGTTAGATTTTTTTTCCCCTCTTCAAACATACAAAATAATTAGAGGAGTAATTTGCATGAAGAAAAAAAAAGACTTGAACATAGCCTTCAAAAGGGATACGGAGGCCTGTCTCAAGAACCGAAGAATCAAGGAGGGAGAAAATATTTTTAAAAGGCATTGAAAGAAGAATAGAAGGGTCATGAACATCAAGGATGTCCCGAATAGACTACAGAAAGAATGCAGCCTCCACCTTCCTTGTCTCGGGGAGTTGTACTGGAATCAAATCTGCACTGGTGTGGAGTAAATACAATTATGCTGATATTTTCTTGTTTACAATTTGTAAGATGCATTTAATTTTATGAATGCTGTCCATGTAATCACAAGGACTTCCTAGTCTATAAGCAGCTGGAGTATCAAGCCAGGCTTGTTAAACCAAATCAGGTCTGGCTATAAACCACTGGCAATGTCGTTCCCTGGGTGGGATGTGCCTTGCCTGCAGGGCAGTGGAGGAAAGCTGTGCTTTTGGGAAGCACCATTAGTCCAGGGGCCTTGAAATTCATGTTAAAAAAGCCCTCTGTGTGGGCCTGACGCAGCAGGGTTTAACAGGGAAGTGGTTAAAGTTGGCACCCTCATCCTGCACCCGTCCTCTCCCCCAGATGCTCTTCTGCAGGCTCTAACTGCGTGGCCGTTTTATTATGCCCCCGGATCCCACCACATGTTTTCATGCATATGCCAATAAGTATTGCATACATCAAAAACACTTTATTGGAATTACTTGCCGGTACAAAGTATACTACCAGGCTAGTAAATATTCTGTCTCTGACCACACTAAGCTTGAGTCTGACTTTTGGTTTTAGCACTTCAGGTGTGTGGTCTCTCCTTACTTAGGGGAAGAGAAAGGGATGCTCTTGGATGGCAAAGGCATTGATGCAGACAGAAGCGTCTTGTGGCTTCGCAGACAGGTTATCTTTGCTCTCTTGTTGCCTGCATTGATGCACAGAGCACCCTGAATGCAAAATCACCAACGGAGAAGTCTACAGATGATGTTTGTCAGCTGGAGCCTGGTGGGCACAACCTGCCCTTCACAAAGCCAGCGGGCAGCAGGGGCTGACCAGGGCTTGGAAAATCTCCATGGCCAGGGGTCCAAGCATGCCGCAACATTTGCTATTCACCTTCACATCCCTTGTCTGCTACCAGACACTGTTGGTAATCTCATTTTTTAGATGAGGAAATGTAGATCACAGCACTCGAAGCTACATCAGTCTTCTTGCTATAGGTGCCTGGGTTATGCATCCAGCCTCCTAGGGCTGCCCAGTTCAATACAATAATGGGCGACTAAGAGCGGCTGCTAGCCCTGGCTGCCGGACTCCTGATCCATACGCAGGCAGCAGAGCAAGGCCAGCAGCACATTGAACACCGTGTGATTTGCCTAATCCAGACTTTGTGACTTGTTTTCCCAGACTGTCTGACAGCTGTGGATGTGCACTGCCTGAGTTGTGCCCTGCTTGCAGTTTGCCGGGCATGGGGACAGCTGTGCCATCGCAGACAGACCCTGCAAAGCCATGTAGGAAACCCGCAGTGGTGTGGAACCTGCCAACAGTTGTGGGCACCCAGTCCACTGCTGTATTTCTCCTACCCCTGTGCAATTGCCATCACAGAAGAGATTGGGACTCGCTTCTGCAGCTCATTTCCGTTATCTTTCACATGCTGATAAGTTGAATAAAATATAATTTCCTCAACCAGTCGGCATGCCTTTGTCACTCTGATTTCTGAGGGGAAGCGATAGGCTTCCCATCATTCTGGACCAATCCTCGCTGAGGAGGAGTTTGACTCCCCTGACTGTTTGTGCATAAGGTCTTTTCAATCACAGCCTCTGCCCTGGTACCCAGGCTCAGGGAGCACCAAGTGGTCAACTTCATTTCTGCTCAGAATAAAAGTGTGCTCTAATTCTTGGTGATGCCTAATTAGGGTGTATCATTGCAGGTAAAGCATTTGTGGTTTTTTTGTTTTTTTTTTGTGTGTTTTTTTTTTTTCCTGAAATATTCAAAGCATCAGGAAAGAGCTGAACAAACATTCACCAGTCCTGGTCTTTAGGATGCTTTACGCTTTTCCTTGTTCCTCACAAAAAAAAAAAAAAAAAGCACTATGGTCTAGCTTCCAGTACCATTTTATTCTACATCCCACCATAAACAAAAGCTTTCCTTAGGCCTCAGTACCTGGAATCAGCTTACCTGAGATTCTCAGATGCAATTTTAAAAACCTTATAGTGTAGGGAAGCTTAGAATTCCTGCAGATGCAAACAGCAAAAGATAAATAGGAACGAGACAAATTGCAAATTTTTCACATCAGTCTCCAGACAAATTGTCATCAGAGAGGAAGGATTTGAGCCACGACCCCTAAAAAAGAGCACTCAGCACTGGCAATTTGACTATCCTAGATAATGAGAAATGTGAAGCAGAGCACAGGCAGATTTCTCAGCTCTATTTCCCTTTCTACACAGAGGCTGAAGAACCAAAATGCCCTGGTAGCTAAAGCCAGTGGGCACCGCAAGATTGCTTTGTTTTCCCCAGGGCAGCCAGCAAGACACCAAGGCTGAAAAGTGGCCCAAGACGAACTCTGGGAGCTGCTCAGCACCCCCTGCCTTTCCCAGCAATGCCATCTAAACATTTAAGGGACTAACACCTCACAAGGGGGTGCACATGTTATTCACCAGGTCATTTGTAAAATACAAAGGCTCATTTCACTGCTCTGCTCTGTGCTTCCTGGGTGACCTTGCCGAGTCTCAAAGAGCAGTATTCATCCCAGCTGCTTTTAGCTGTACAGGATTAGAGATGTAATCCTATAAAATGTCAGTGAGCTCCCTTTATAAGCAGTAGGGAGGAAGAGGTATATTCAAAAGCTAACTCAGCTGGCCTACCTTAGATATGTTCAGTGCCTCAGTGCCCTATCTGTGAAATGGGGATGGCAGCACTGTCCCAGCTTCCTGGGGGTGCTATGAGAGGTGACTGAAAACCTTGGATAATACAGATCTGATATTGTAGAAACATCTTCAATAGACTGAAGTCACTGGGGAAAGAGGATATTCAGCTGTTTAGTACATCCAGAGAGAAAAATTTTTGTCCTAGTTAATTATGGCATTACTAAATTTCTGATCACAGCATCTGGAAGTTTTAAGTATTTCTCCCTGAAAATCAGTGGCTGGGGTTTTGGGGCAGTTGTTTTGTTTTTCCCCAGTGTAGCTAGTGCAATGAATGCTTTAGATAAATTAGACATTTGGAAAGATTTGAGGCAAGTCAGGATGGATGGAGATAAAGTAAATCAAGTCACCAGTATCATCTGCTCTGTGGGAGAGGAGGCTGGGGACATCTCTAGCTCTTTTCAGTTAGCAGATGCAAGAGATGGTGAAAAGGTCAGAGATAAATACAGTGCTCGCTCTGTACTGCATATTCACTGGGGCTGGACTAAAGAGAGGCCAAAAAAACACGTGTGTACTTTCAACCTTTCACTGTAGGCAGTAAAGAGCTTTATAGAGATGGAAACGACAGACTATTTTTGTGCAAAGCCTGGAGACAGTCACTGCAGCAGAGTGGGACCAAAATAATAAAACCCCAACCAAAAAATAATTTCCCTCTCTGCTTTCATCCTCCCTGCTTCTCCCACACCCCTTCCCCTCTCATGCCTTACAGAAGCTATAAATCTAGGCCATCAGAGAGAAGCTGGAGCAGCAGCGTATTATCTTGAGAAATCACTCCCAGAAGGGAGCAGAAAGTTCACAAGTAGAGTGCCAAAAAAGGAGAAATCGCAGCACTGTCATTGGATCCGGCTGTGGCTGGAAGGCATCCAAGCTCCTCGCACTGCTGACATCCTGCACATAATCAGAAATTCCTTTCAATTATGTGGGAAAAAGGAGCTTCGCATTGTCAGCCCAAGTGCCCCCATGAAGAAAGAGGCTGCCACAGCACTGCTGTGGAAGGTCGTGGTGGAGCCGCATCCGTTCATGGTGGCTCACGGGGAGGGACAGGGAGCCGGAGGGAAGCACATGGTGGTGATCCCACTGTGTGCTTTTCGAGCACTTTGCTCTTCCATTAGCACACTTAATCTGAGCATCTATAAGTGTTCTGAAAGCATCAGTTGAATAAAGCTGATAGGAAATAGGTAGTCACTGTTAGCCCAGTGTTATGCATGGCATCAGAGAAAACTCCATGGTGGTTTGTAAGTTGCCCTTCAGTACTGGGAGGTGATTCCTTCAGACCCCTGTGGATTCTTCCAGCTTCTGTAGGCAAGAGGAACTGCCTTCCTCTAAGGTGTGTGCCCTGGAAGAGCAGGGACTTTACACACAGCTTGGGAAATCTGCTGCCTCGGCACCTGCCCCACGGTCAGACCAAAGGAGCATATTGGTTTCATGTTTAACGAGCCCGGCACTGAGGTGGCTGGGGCTTCACAGTGTCCTGCTTTACATGGAAACCACAGAGCTGCCTGAGAAGAGACGTCAAATTTATTGAAGGGATGGGTGTTTTTCTTTATTGTTCTTGAGTATGTTTGGCTGAAATGTGGAAAGATTTTAGGTTTCCTGTAAATGGATTCTCCCCACCACACACACAATTTTTTGGCCAATTTATATCCATTAATAAATTTAGTGGGCAACTTGACAAAGTTAGGCAGCTGTGTGCTGCTTTTTCTGCTAGCTGCAAGGGTGTTATGCGAGGTTATTTTAGCCTAATGAACTTACTATCCCCAGACTCCCCCTTAGTTGTCAGTAAAGAGAAATGGTTTCCATCAGGAGAAGGGAGAGTTCAGCTTGGACAGTCTGAATTTCCTCATGTGCAGAAGTCTTTCCTCTCCTGTTGGCAACAGAGGGAGCTTAGGGAGACCAGTCCATTAGGCAGAGGTGGTTATTGGCCCTCACTGTCCTCCATTTACTGGCTGGGATGTTAATACCATGTAAGTTTTTGCCATTTAACTTAGATGCTCTGAGTCACTCCCTGGAAGCACCTATCTCTTGGTGATGCAGAAAACTGAGCCCATGACTCACATCTAAAATGGATACACCAAATAGTCTATAATAGGTGGTGTGAATGTCTGCTCTTGTCTGCAGTGTCTCAGTGGTGAGATCCCCAAGTCAGAGACCATTGTTTCAGTGTTTGCACAGCGCTTAGCACAATGGGACATTTTAATTGCCTCCCTGCTATACTCCCTCCTATCTGAGAACACATTTTTCATAATGTCAACGATCTATCATGACGCTTCCTCCTTACAAAGTAATGGGAGTGAAAGGCCTGAAAGAAGAATGAACAATGTGGTCTGGGTGCTGAGTCAAGCTGTTGCAACATTTAGAGACTTCAGATCTACCCTAGCAGTGACTTGGAGTTGTGAATTACATGTCCAGGTCACTCTTGATAAGTAGACCTAGGGCTCTGAATCATCTGGAGGTTGTTGGTGGTTTTTTTTTTGTGTGTGTGTGGTTTTTTTTGCATGTGTTTGTGCTAGTGAATCAAGAAAATAGGGCCATTTGTGCTAGGGAACTCTTTAGCCTGAGAATGATGAAAGACCACTGACAACAAGAGCAGAAATTGCACATCTCATGAAAAACTAACCAAGCCTGGAGAGTGCTCTGCCTTGGACTTTAACTCCACAAGGTGCAGACAGCCTTCAGATTAGGACCAAGGAACATGCAGGAGGCATGGGGAGGGGGTGCTTCACATTGGCTCTGCCATTCCTATTCTACCACTTTGCGAAGGAACTCTTTGGTCCACAGGGCTGTCACTCTGGCATCTTTCACCGGCCCTGTCATTATTTTGAATGAATAAATACACAGGAGACTAGCTGCATGCTGGAATGCCTGGAATGCCAATGCAGTACTCAGCTAATAATGGTTCTATAGTGTAAATCAGCAGCATAGCGGGTCCCGGTTTCACTTGGCCGTGCTCCATGAATAGCAGAAGCAACATTGAGTAACAGTGAATTGAAAATCAGTTTAAAAAGAGGAAGAGGATAAACCCTGAAAATACTCTCTGTTACAGTGTGAACTATTTTTATAAGCTGAGAATTAAATCTTTAAATGATTAACCCAGGGAAAGTATCTTGTTCTGTGAAGAGGTCACGTTATTCTGGCAAGGAGTAGCTTTGCAGCGAGTTGGTCCCAAGAAAAAAACTTAATGAAAGCACTTTCTCTTGACTCTTACATGACCCAGGATTGACCCAAAAGAATCATATTCATCAGGGAGAATGCTGGGTGTTGCTAAAATTAATTTGCATCATGACCTCTGATTGGAGTTCCTACTAGCACAAAGAGACAGCTGTTGACTCACATTAAGTAGCTGGCAGATTGGTTCATTTATTTATTTTTAACTTTGCTACATATCAGTGGCCAACAAGAACTTAGCAGAGAACTGGGGAACATCTTTTTTAATGACCATTCTGTGCGCCTCTGTGAGTGCATTTATGATGGACTACTGTGGTGAAGTCTATGCTATGAGATGTTGCTGGCATAGCTTCTTTGGCTAAGAGCACAAAAAAAATTCAGATGTACCCAGCCAATGAATCTTTGCCAACAAAATCCTACTGTAGACACAGATATGCTGTTCAATGAGTTTTTCACAACTACGCTGGCAGGATTCTGGTTTCTGAGGGTTTTCACATTGTTTCTGCTAAGAGAGGGCCCTGTAGTATAGCAGCAATGGAACAAAGCTGGCACAGCAGGATCCTTCCCAAAGCTGCCATTATTTCACATAACTTTTGCTACCAAGCATAAGTCTCTGTGCCATAAGTTTGCCAGTCTAGGACATCTTGATAGATAGAGGATATAGGAATATGGGTCCTCTGGAGTACAGATCAGATCTAAGATTGACTAAATCACCTTTAAAAAGTGTCCTTTTCTTTTCTGTGACTGTAGAAGGTACATCTGTGGCTGGAGGTGATAAAAACATTTCCTGGTGTACCTAGGTCATTAGATCAAACTTGACTTGAAAGAAGACATGCATGCTAACTTAATTTAAAAGCATCCTAAAAATCAAATATCAGGGATATCTCCATAAGGTTTTCACTACTTTTACCCAGGGCTGTTTATATAGATGTCTTGCCCAGACTGAGAAAAGCGTTGCAAGAGACTTTTTGATTATGATTTAAAGTGGAGAGGAATACACTGAGAGAAAACTAAGGGATGTAGCAGGAAGGTTCTGAGGAAAATGGTCTCCAAATCTAATTAATATGTGTCTATCTATAGGAGTATAAGGTTGTAAAATTTTATGTGTTTATTATTATAAATCTACTATCTTAATTGGCTGTGTACCCACTGGATAGTAAGTACTGCTGTGTGTGGAAGATGTTCCTCCTGTGCCACTGGTGATGAAGTGGCAAGTGCTAATGCCATGAGGCCACCTAGTTTGCTGGTGGGTGCTCGTGGTGGGAGAGCATGAAGCAGAGACCAGGCAGTGCACGCAAGCAGAAGAGCTTCCTATCTATTGGAAAAAAAAAAAAAAAAAGAAAAAAAAAGAGAAAATCAAGTAGGAGCTGGATCAGTCATTTCCATCTCAAAGAGAGTGGGAGGGAGGAGTCTGTCTCTTGAAGTGACTGTGAGCAAGAGGGTGGAAAAGAGTCTCACAAGAGGGAATCTTCTGCAGAGATCACAGCAAACCTTGCAGCTGCTGCACTGCTCTGTCCCTCAGATATTCAGTCAGCCAGCGAAAACACCTCAAATGAGGAGTGATGGAGAGCACCAGGCAGCCCTACGAAGGACCAGATGTGTGGTAGCACCCTGGCAGGTCTGGTCTGCCCAGCAGAGATGCCCACATTAGGAGGTCTTCCTGGGACACAGGGAACTGGGCACAGCTGCCTTAAGTCCTGCACTGTCAGTCTGTCATGGGCAAAGCAAGTAGGATGGTGCTTATATGGACAAGCAACATATTCATAAGTATGAAATCTGATCACACTTACTAGCTTTGAAGAAGAGTAAGATTTCACCAATGCTTACAAAACTGCATGGGAGGCACAAACAGCTCACAGTGGTGAAAAGAAACCATTACCTGAATACCCAGTGTGAACCAGCCACAGACTGTCAGCTGCTTTCACCAGCTCACAGCAGAGACGTTAATCTGACAGGAAAAGACTACAGGGAGTGAAGTTGTGCATGTCCCTGGCACTGAGACCTCCTGGCTTACAGACTTCCCTCCTTTTCCTTTCTTTTATTAGTCTGCAACACACAGGACCAGAGAGCTTTCATACTGGAGTGGAAAGAGGCAATGAAATCTGTGTTCAAATTTAAGCATTCTTAAGGTTTTTGGTCAAAGACCTATTTAACTTTGGTGCTAAATGAGTTATCAGTGCCCATTTGCTCAACTCACCAAAGCTTCATGTGACATGAATTCTGAGCTTCTAATGTAAATCAGTTACCTGTGCCCACATTTCTTTCAGCATGGCTTTTCCCGCACCTGGTCATCTCTGAAATCATTGCACTGCCTCTACCACAACAGCAGCTGGTGCAATGAGAGGGTGCCAAGTTGCCAAGTAACTCTGCATCTTAACTTCGCTGTTCTCAAAGCTTTCCCTGACCAAGTGCTTTCAAGATGTGGTGATTAAAACATTAGCTTCCACAAGAGTCTTTCGTGGCAAAGGCTCAGCCAAGCAAGACAGCCCAGTAGCGAAAGCACTGGCCTGAGCCCTTCCAAACTGGGTCCTGTTCCCAGCTCCCACCCAAAGCAGCTGTCCCAGCAGCTGCGCAAGTCATTCCACATTTATTTTCTCTCCCACTCTTTATCTGTCTCTTCTATTTAGACTATAAGCCCTTTAGGGCAGGGACTGTCTGTAAATACATGTTTATGCCATCACGAGCACAATGGAGCCTTGATCTCAGCTGGGGACCCTAGACATTATTTGGACTGCAGAAATAATTGAAGTTTCCTCTATCTGAGGCTGCATCAGTGCAATGGGAATCTCTGGCAGGGGAACAGGATAGTGTAGACATAGCCAAAGAGCACCCTGTCTCTAGAGGTCAAGGAGTAAAATATGCTCACAATTTTGTAAGCATCCTTAGCTCCGAGCCCTCTGGAAGGTGCCAGACTATCTTCAGCACATACAAATTGCTTTTACAACCCAGAACTTCACCATGCCTTCATTAGTGGATGTGGGAACAAAATGCCAGAGTGGTGTTTTCTGTGTTACACATGTTTAATTAGCTGACAAGCATAGCATCAGTAGATACAGACATAAATACACGTGTTACAAGTGGCCATGTTTTAAATCAGCACCATATAATTTTCAATGGGTTAGAGGCATGATGGACTTTCCATATGAGAAGCTGCAAAGACTTGGATTATTTAACTTGGAAAGAAGGATAATTACTTGGGCTTAATTGGCCTATTTAAGATGATGAATGGTACAAGAAAAGCTGATCATTCCTTCTCCTTACACTATGCAGTAATATGAGAACTGGTGCTCATATGTTAAAATAAATGGTAGGTAAATTTAAAATAAATAGAGGAAATACCCTTCCCCCTGTAGTGCAATTCATGTCTGTGGAGAATTAGACTCGAGAATGGATCTGAAACCAGGTGAGAAAATGTAATGTTTCCAGGACAACATCAAAGCCCTGTGCTTAGGGGTGCACACATGCTGACTTCAGGGCTGTGTCCAAGCCAGGACTGACAGTGCACATCAGATGCTTTCAGACAGTTGTGCTGCACTGCTTGAAGACAGACTGCTAAGGTCCAAGCCAGCCCTCCCAGTCAGGCTGTCCCAGTACCTAGGTGGTAGAAATAGTGAGGGAGCATCAGCTTGTGTGTTCACTGTCCCCAGCCTAACTGTGCAGGTGGTCCTGCAGTGCCTGCTCCACGTGGAGCCCAGGAGTTCCCTTCCCAGAGTTAAGAAGGGGGATGTTCAGCGACTCTTGCTCCATCATGCTCCTCTGTGACTCTGGCTGGATTTCCAAAACGCATAAGGGGTCAGCAGCGTGGCTGCGGTGGAAATGTACTTTGCTGCTGTATGTGAGAGAAAAGACCCCAGCAAAGACCCGTATTCTTGTCTCGCTGTTGCACCTCTTCAGTACAAAGATTTCAACCAGAAATGAAGAAACACTCCCAGAGACTGAGGAGTGAAGAGGCAGCTCTGATTTCCTCTCCTTTAGTGAGGGTGGCCCCCACCATTGTCTGAGAGTCTTAGCAAATCAATGATTTCATCCTCGGTTTCACATTCTGCTTTCCTAACCCCAGTGAGCCTCGTGCTTGGGCTTAGCTTAGCTTTGTGTTAGCCCAGGAAACTATGGTCATTGCAACCAAAATCCTAAATGGCTGATTAAAAATCAACTCCCCATTTTCACCTAGAGCTTCTCCAGCCCATATTATCAACAAATCACAGAGGAAAGAAAAGCAGAAGTAATTGGATGGCAGGAACATGAGCATATTGTAATTGTTTCTCTTTGAGATGAAAAGAGAAGCTGCAAAATATCTGCACTGTGAAATCTCTTCAGACATGTTAAACAGGCATGATAAACTTGCAGCATGTAGGGATGCTTGGGATAATTTATTCTTCTAATCATAAGGATCCATCATGAAATGAGACATTACAATATCTTTAAACTTCATTTGCGTTCAAATAGTTCACCATAAGAGCTTGATTAGTGCCATCCAAATCTGAGCCATGCAGAAAAAGGATTGCTGTGTCAGGCAGGAACAGATTTTCCCAGGTGAACAGACAGAACTTCTCTTACTGTTAAAAATAAATTTATCTGCTTTGTTCTGTTAGTTTGGTAGAGCCAATATCCAAACAGGATTATTTGGTCACTTAGTCTTCCCTTCTGCACACCTCAGGACACTACATTTCTCCTCAATATTTCCAAGCTGATCCTATTAAACTGGACTAGACAAAAGGCACTTCAGCCACCAGGAGATAAAATGACTGTGTGCAAGGAGCAGAAATCTTGAGATCACAGCACCAATAACTCCCACAATCCCTGTAAAAGTGAATAATTCTTTTGGTAGAACATGTTCAAGTGACTCTTGAAGGTGATCCAGTAAAGGAAAGTGACAAAATGTTATTTCTAGGCATGCCAATGGTGATGCCAATGACTTGGCTATAAAATGCTGCAAAGCACTGCACAGTCACATCTGGTATCTGGTGATGTAGAGATCTGCAGGGCACATAAGCCAGTGCACAAGGAGGAATTTTGGACCTGAAACTCCTTTAAATTCATTCCTGTAACTCTCCTGAACATTATATTTCTTGTCTTTTTTTGTTTTGTTTTGTTTTGTTTTGTTTTGTTTTGTTTTGTTTTGTTTTGTTTTGTTTTGTTTTTAATGGATAAGACATATCTCTCTTTTCATGCTGGTGGGTTGGCATTTCATGTCACATGTTGTGTGGATTCTGCAGATTTAAAAGACATCCTCGTCCCTATGGGGAAAAGGAGTAAAGAGCAGATATATCTCCTTTGTTGTTTACTGCGTCAAGATTGTATATTTAAGCATGGGTTTTTAAGTGGTACAATTATTTTTATCTGAATTGTTTATCTTTTGCCTCAAACATTTGATGTTAAACTGTAGGAATAACCAAATGTCTGAGAGTGAGATTTTTGTGATGTAAAGTTACTTAACCCAAACATCTGCATCAGTCAAGAAAGTGAAATCCATAAATAAAGGGTTTGCAAGCTCAGTGACAGAGTTATTAGACTGAATAGAATTTACTACAAATACATTTTTACTATGATATAAATTCATTGGATTTAGTGGGCTTATACAAGACATTAAATATGAAGAAGGTGGAGTAAGGAAAAGTTCTGTATGCTTCACAACAGCAGGTGGTGAAGAAACTGTGCAATGTACCTCCAACTGACTGGACAACTGGGTTGATGTAGAAACTATTTCTTTGCCCCAGATCTGCTGAATCCCATCTCTCTTCTTTCAAAGACGTATTGTTTCTTAATGGTTTTCCATTTTCTGATTCATTATGCTTGGGATTCTGGGCACACAGTGCCATTTTTATTCCATTGTTTTCTGACCTGGGCATCACTTTCTCCCTTTGCAATGGTATTTGTTCATAATCCTCGCTCTTCAGGTGACCGTAGGAGACTACCTGAAACCAGCAAGTTGCTTGTTATGAGAACGTCACAAAACAATGTATTTGGAAAAGCCATTGCATTGTTTTGCTTCTATAACACAACTGGGTGATTCCTCTAAGAGTCCAAAGAAATACTGGCTGCGCTGACACCTGGCTATGTCCTGATCAGGACTGATCACACACTGTATTAGACACTGACCATGTACACGGTTAGATACTGTCTGTCCTGAAGAATGGTCAGACTGAACAGGGAATATGGAAGAAAGAGAAGTGGAAGTTACATGTTCAACTCACACCGTGGGCAAGCATCAGGTGGACAAACCCACCACTGCTCACTTAAGTCATATGACTAATGCTTCAGAAGAGGTAAAAGAGGTTTTACACTTTTGTTCCCCTTCTTCCTGTTCTCTCCTTGTTCAGTCATGCAAAACTGCAACTCTCTTCTTGTTTCAGGTCATGCTTTAGGACGGCAGGGGAGGCAGATACTCTGCAGAGTGCAGAGCAGGATTTTATGGGATGGTGTGATTAAATATACCTGGCTTTGCATCACCCTCCAACAACCAGCATTCTAAAATACGCCACCATTTGATTCACCCTTTATAAATCATTTAAATATCATTTAAAAAATAATTTTAATCCGGGAAAATTATCACACAAAACTGTCATCTTCCTTTTACCAATAATTGCTCTGATTTCACATGGGTTGTTCTGTGTTGGGGGTTAAAAAATGACTCTGTTACATGCACGAAAAAAATATTGGCTCACTTCCGTTATGACACTCTCTTTTAAGCTTCCTCCCTTACAGTAAAAGTGTGACTTTTTCCTGCGGCTGAAGGTCTTGATTTCTTACTTGTCATTCATTACACTTCTGAAAGATGGTGTCTTATTTAACCTTAAATCCTTGGAAAACTCTCTACGTGCTTCTTTCTTGGCTCATTTTGCTTCCCTTTTGAAGCAAATCCATTAGACTCAAAGAATTACTCATTTTGATCACTTCCATAAAGTGAGTTTCTGGCAGCAATTAGTTCTCGCACAGAGTTACTTTTTCACACTGACAAATGAAAAAAATTGGCAAAATTTGATGTACTTTACACACTGTGTCTCATGTTTCTTGTATAGATAGAACTTGAAAAACACAAGCATTTCTGGTAAGGGATCCAAGGTCTTTGACTTAAAGAGACTAGCACCTTCTTTTTCTAGGGATAAAGATAGAATAACTAATTCACTATTTACTCTGAAAACCTTCCATCTCGAGTTTCGCATAGTAATCCCATAAGAGGCACTGACCGATCTGACACAGATATTCTGGCTAAAAGTTAGACTCGTTTTTTATTGAAAGTTCAAGCAAACTACTTAAGGATTGGTGTGTTGGTATACACATATATAACACAAATGTGGAGTAGCTTCACAGAAGCTAGACTGAGTTTAGACTGAAACATCTAATAAATTATGAACAATGCTTAAAAACAGGCAGCAGAAATGAGAAAAACCAAAACAAGACTAAAAGTCTGGATGAGACATATAGTCCATGGTCATACTGAAGTCCAGGAAATAAGAGAGCTAAGAGGGATCCAAACCCATGTAATATAGCCAGAGGCAGACTTCAGCAGAAAGACAAAGTCCATCCTACCGGGAACAATCCCTATCAAAGGGTAATGGAGTCTATTTATAGAAGACAGAGCTCCAACCTTGTTTACTAAGACAAATCCAGTGCAACAAAGCCCCCTTGCCTCCTGCTCCCCTGGTAAATGATAAAGCATCTGAGTCCTCTCATGTCCAGAGTACCCAGGATGGTAAAACAGGATGGAGAGGCATCAGTTAGAGGCAGAACAGGTAAAACTGCATTTGGAAACAGGCCATTTAAGAAGCAATATTGCCATTGATACTGTTGGTTGAGTGAATTTCACAGTCAAATCTTTATCACTGGACAAATTTCCAGTCTTGGGACTTACCTGTTTGTAACCTGGAAATTTTGTGTTGCATAATCACCTTTATGTTGTGATATTTTTCCCATTTTGCAAATCTAAGCAAGATACCTGGCCTCATATCTCCTGCTTCTATTAAGCTCCAAAATCCCACAAAATCTGGCATAACAGACCTTTTCTTTTCTGTTGCACCTGAGGAAGAAAAAGGTGCAAAAGTGAAAATTATAGTATGCTGGAGGAGGAAAACAAACCAATTTCTCTTACCATTCCAGAAGTCTGCATGCAATTTGCATTTCACTTACAGTCTCTGGCAATAGCTGCAAGGAGGGCATTTCATCCATAAAAATATACACTCCTTTAATTATAATGATGCATGCTATAAAAATACTGAGCCATTAGAGTGATCAATGAGAAAAAAAAATGAGGCATACACGAGGGTAGTCAATAATATGGGCTCAAAATAAAAATAATTTTATATCTTTCCACATCTGATCTACATTTCTAATTTGTCTTGGGGTTTCCTTATGAATTAAAACTATGTTAAGAAACAGCAGGCTACTCTAAGATATGAAAACAAACATGATCTGAAAACCATGTCTTTTTCAGCAATTGGTTTTCATTAATTGTTCCCTTCTTTAAGTTTCCAAGCAAGGAGTGAAAAAATATATATCTAGGCAGAGAGTCAAAATTCTTTTAAAATGTGGGGTGGGTTTTTTGTTTTGTTTTGTTTTGCTTTAATTTATTGCAAGCTAACTTCAGGAGGTAATTACAGCCAGTTTTTTGTATTATTTTTGACACTGAGCCTGAAGTTTAAACTGAGTCCCGTGAAGGATTTGACATCTGTAAAGCACAGTCAAAATGATGGCCTTTTCCTGTAGTATGTTATGACGCTGGAAGGCCTGTGAGAAACAAATTTTCTGAGATGGTTTGCTGTTCAGCTAGACTAGAGGGTGAGCCAAGACTCGGACCACAGGGCGACAGTGTTGTCCTGGAACTAGGGCAAGTGGCTAGGGGGAAGCACTGGTGGGGTAAATGTTTCCGTGTGACCGCAAACTGATTTAAGAAACAACAACAATATTGACTGATCTTGAGCATCTGTGTGTTCGGTGTTGCAGGTTGACACAGCCCAGATTAGACACTCAATAGCACAGGCCCCTCTGAAAGAAATACATTCCCAAGATCCGCTCAGTTCAAGCCATTAAAGAGTTCTTTTCATTAAGCTGTAAAATGGGTATATTTACGATCAAACAATGGTGATGGGTAAACAAATCTTGAAAAGGAAAGTATTATAAGAACTGTGTTATTAATAATGATTGCTTTTCCAGATTCAGAACTCCCTTATTCTTAGGACTATGAAGTTAAAAGCACCTTACCCAGAGGATCATCTTTCCTCTCAAAAAATCCCATTTATTACTAAATTTTAAGTGCAATTTATATCAAGATTGTGATTTGGGATTGTGATTACACAGGAGACAAGACTGCTAAAAGGTTGAGAAAAGCCACAGTTCATCACAGGCACTTTCCCATTGCCTGCTGGAGCAACTGTATTTCAGGGCAGCAGTTGTATTCCCCTAAACAGGGCGCTTGGAGATTTTTTTGTCATAGAATTTGATACGCTGTAGTCAGCAGATTGGGAAGAAGGGTCAAACAAAGGCCCTCAGAGAAAGCTACTCCCTGCTTCATACCACCCAGTGAAGGTGTCTGAAGTTAGTATACAGTTATGTGCCTTCATCTGCTCCCAAAAACGGAGTGAGATGCAGTCCCCACAGGAGAGCCAGCCAGTCTGCTCCTCTTTGCCAATTCAGCAGGAATAAAGAGGAAAAAACATTAGTGGGTATTCAGAGCTGTGTAGTATGAAATATAGGCCATCATTCTCAACCCATCTGCTTTCTGACCACCTCACCATCAGCTTTGCAAGGACACTTGTAAGATGTGGTCTGAGTTGTAACAACCCCAGAACATGCGAAGGGTATACACAATGAATGATTCATATGCCCCATGTCAGGCTTTTTTGAGATGCATTCCCCCCTCCTTTGAAATATTAACTTTCTGTATTGACTGTAGGTAGAGACATGCTCAGATACCTAAAATGTAGAGGAATTAATTCCATCCCTTCTGTTCTCTTGTACAATTCCTTTCCTCTGTCCTAAATGTTGCCACAAGTTCAACTTGCAATACAGACTGGATTACCCATTATTATTTTAAAAACTCATCTTGATTACAACTTATTTCATAGTCTTCTCTAATGACATGAAACATAATTGAATCCATACATCATCTGCTTATAGACCACATCCTTCTATTTCCTCTTAACCTGACAGATCTCTGCTTGTGCAAGGGAACTTAGCTAGGACAAAGTTAGAATATGCAATCAAAAATGCTCTTCACCTCCCATCAGTGAGGGAAGGCCAAATTTGTTGGCAGCCAGACCAGCTTTCAGAGCCAGCTTCGCTCTCCTCCTTCTTCTGGCCTACCTCTTGAACACTTTCATCCCAGAGTCTTGGCCCCTTTCTCTCTGTCGTGTATTCTCATCCAGATTTGGGGTCTGAGCTGTGACCACAGAGCAGGCAAGAAGCTATGGTGTGCTGTTGCAATGGAGAAAGCCATCACATCAGGGTTAACCTCAAAGGAGACTTGCTGTCCTCCTGTCCTGTGCACTCAACACAGAGCAGCCTTATGCAGAGGGGCAGATCAACAGCTCCAGGTGTCTGGGAAATCTCAGCAAGGCTCCATGGCCCTTTTGAATATGAGCAGGTTGCAGCTTTTCCAGCTTCTCACATAACACACAGGAAATTGTCTGGAAACGTCTCATCAGAACAAAACACTGTGCTCAATGAGGCTTGATCTTCAATCATAGGTCATCCAGGTGAGGCTCTTAAATGATGGTTAACTATTAAAAATAAATAATTCAGAGAATTCAGGGGCTCTCTTTATGCTGTAGCACTGAATGCATTAGATTCCTACAGCCTTGGGAGGTAAAGGGGAGGGGAAAGAAATCTATATTCAGTTCCCTGAGAAAAATGTTCCTCTTCATAACCATCTATAAAAGATTATTGTCTTCATTTTATTTAATTATTCCATATGAAGTAATTAAAAGAGAATAATCAGCTAGTTCACTGATGATAAATGTTTCAAGCAAGAACACAAAGGAGACTAATAAAGGCACCACCAGTCCACATCATTGTTATTAGGATCCCCACATCTTTAATTTTTCTTCTATTTTTATTGTTTGCTGAGAATTAATTGTTCGTTTCTCTTCTCAAGAAGCTTTATTGCAACTCTGTCCCTTCTTGAGACTTTGGCAGTGTGTGCTAGGCTAGCGCTTGAATGCTCTGAACATAAGCAATTACTGTCTATTAAGGAGGAGTGTGGAGAAGCTGAGTCAGAACACTAATGCATTAGTAACACTCGTACTGAGTTCACAAGTGCTTCTAGGAGCACACATTCTCCTTGTTAATGGCAACTTTGAGAACCTACTTGCAAGCAAGTATGGCCTCTGGTAAGTCTGGTTTGGCCTCCAGAGTGGGATTTGAAAAGATAAGGTGATCAGTGCTCACTCTCTTTTATCATCAGTACACATGTTACCAATACACCAGCCTTGCATTAAACTCCTCTTAATGTTTCTGCCCAGCTATGCCTATTGCCATATTAAAGTATTCAAATGCAGGAAATGAAACAAGACTGAAAGCATCAACTTTCCCATACTGTCCTTACATCTTGTAACACAGTTTTTCATTCTTTTTGTCAGGGGACACAGGAAATATAAGATTTACTGGTATTCGAATACATCCTTCCATTTCTAAGTTGCAATACACACAACCTATAAGGTTGGCTTGAATTTTTTAAGTATCACTAAGGAAGTCTGCAGAATATTTCAATTTTGGGTTTCCATTTCTAGGGAAAGGTGCGTATTGCATGTAGGTACGATCCTGCTGATGTAAGTCCTGGGCTGGGACACAGGGAAGCCAAGAATCTGACAGTGTGACGACTAGCCCATGGAATGATTTTGAGTGAGCAACTTTCTACGTTACAAATGTATTTTAGCATTTGCAAATAATAATGAATAACAATGTGGAACATTATCATCTAAAGATTGAGATCAATATATTAATATAACTCTTGTTATACGTGAATGTGTTTAGGGAATTTGTAACAAATTTCTAGTTCATAAATCGTCATAACATCCAATAAAGAGAGACAGTGTTTTTATTATACTGAAAATAGATTATTGAAATTGAAATTGAATATCCTTTTTTTTATTTAAAAAAAAAAAAGTTCAGTAATTTTGGATGCCTGAGGTGAGACACTCAGAAAAACTGATATTTTCCAGAACTGGTGCCTATTATATGAGAACCTACATGCCCCAAATCCAGCTCTTTCACAATAATTCTTAGTCTATACTGCCCCATGCAGGTCCTGCAGCACTAAGTGAGCATGCAATTCATTTTTAAATCAATGGGTCCCTTGTACTTCAAGGCAGTTGCACTGGATTTGTATGTGTTCCTCCCCAACTGCACTTTCTGAAAATTCATCTTCCACCTCAAAGCCCCGTTTCATTGCATTTCCCTGTCATTCCACCTCATGTTTGCTTAGTAATTACAGGACACAATTTTCCAGTGATCAAATCAAACTGCATTAATACTTGCCTGTGTGCAGCTCAGTGTGAAAGAGTCTTCTTTCCACCCTTTGGGAGCTCATTATTATATACACAATCTTTGTATTTTTATTAGTCAGCCTTATGATTTGTGTGGTAAAGGGGACTGGCAATATTGTTTCACATACATCAAAGGCTGAAATGCAGTTTAACAAGAGCCAGCAGGTTACATACAAGCCCCAAAACACTTGTTATAGGTGTGACTCGCCCAAACCAAACTAGGCAGTGAGTGTTGGCAGAAATTATTCCAACTCTCTGCAGCAGTCAGATCAGCAGCTGTAAAATGGGAATTTTTCATTAAAAAAAAAAAAAATCTAAAATATCACTTAATGCAAGATCTGAGTCTAGCTCACTTCTTTTTTGGCTCTGCCTTACTGAGAGAAACAAGGCATGCTTGATGACTTATACAGTCCTCCCCCCCAAAAAAAATCAATCATTTAGTCTCGTTCTAGGATTAGTTTACCCATAAAAAGTCTTTCAATTTACAAATTTGTCTTCCTAATTATTTTCAGAATATAGGAGAAAAAAGAAAGAGGAAATGCTCTGTATGCAGTTAACAAGGAAGGGAAGGAATAGAGGAAGGGAAGGAATAGGAAGAGGTTTTATTTTATTTATTTATTTATTTTTTCCTGAGTAAACACTGTTAAGCACCCTAATTGTAAACATTTTTATTGGGTTCATTCTGTGTTTTTTCTTGCTTGCTTGCTGAACATCATAGAAAAATTCTCTCTCTCTTTATTCAAAGGGCAACTAATATGCAGTCTTCCTCAAAGTCTATCCCAAGGGAGCCCAATTTTGAGAAAATGTGCTGTGCATTTCCCATAATTACCAGTGAGGTCATTTTTTTCTCTGCTTTGGATAATTTATAGGGAGCAGGGACATTTGATCTGATGATTTTGCCATCCAGTGAATCAATACTGGGCTATACTAAAGCACAGCTCCTACTGACTTCATTGCAAACAGATTTTGCCATCTGTACATCCCTATACTGTACCCAGGGTATGATCTAACCCCACCAAGGTCAGTGGTTGTCTTTCCATTGATCAAAATGGGTTTCAGGCAACCCCTTTATTGCACAGGCACACTTCCTATTGATCTTAAGAGAAATGGTGCTGGAATTTCTCTGAGGCAAAATAATGTTGCTTTGCTGAAGCCTGCAGCATGTGGTGGTTCTGAGAAACACTGAACGTAGGAATGGACAGCTGAGCCTACACAAAGCTTCCTGAGAAGCGGGATTACTGTTCTGAAGGATTTTTCAAAATCTAAGGAATGTATTCATTCACAATTTCTCTAAGAAATTATAGGCATTTCAGAGAAAACTATCAGGTCTGGGTGAATTTTCATAAACATCCATCAACAGACCCATCCCCTTGTGGTACCAACACCTACCTAATATCTGAGTCCCTGCTTACACTGATTCAAAATAATCAGATTCTCCTTTCAACTACAAAAAATGTTTTGGCCCTGATAAAGCTTCCCTGACAGAATTTTAACTGGAGCAAGCACATTCCAACTGAGAAAATGCTGCTTTGTTCCCCATTTTCTGCAGAATGTCTACTCTGTCAAACATTCTCAAACAACTTTATACCAAAAATCAAACAAACAAGATGAAATCCCCAGTATCTAATCCCACCTCTGTGGCTGCCTTATTAAAAAGAAAAAAAGGCCTAGGAGTCTCTCAGTTAAACCAGGTTTGTACCTTCAGCAGGTGCTTGACAGAAGAACAAGATGTCCGTGCAAAGTGATTCTGCAATGTGAAGGTGATGTGTGGGAAAGCTTGGACTGGCACTGGGACAAATAGTTCTCCCTCCCTGCCGTCTCACTGCAGCAATTCTGCTCTTGGAGAGAAGGCAACTAGTAATATTTGTCAGGGGCAATTACTGTAATATTTGCTCAGCATCTTGAAAAGGTAAAATGGTGACTGTTGATATGTATTGGCTTTATAATTCTTAAATAATGGCCAAAATGACCATAGATTAGATAGATAGATAGATAGATAGATAGATAGATAGATAGATAGATAGATAGATTAAAAAAAAAAAAGTGTCAAAATGAAAGGAGAAAATAAACAAAAAATCCATCAAAATAACTATTTTACTCTCTTTTCTCACCTCTGAACCCTTCCTCCTCTCTTTTCCTTGCTGTTTTTTCACAAGATAAAGTTTCCCTGGGGATATTTTTGCTCTAAATGACAATGGTGGGTGGGGAGAAAAAAGGTTTTCCAGAGCTTCTGACACCTTTCAGGTGACTGCTCCCTTCTTGTACTCCAGGCAGCCGAGTCTGGCAGTACTAATTATTCAACAAACACCACAAGAGCCATGCTATGGGCCATGGGTCTTGCCAGTCATGCTTAATCATTGTTGCCAGCCCACATTTCTGGAAGGTGGATCAAAATTTTGAGGACCAGGCTGCAATCTTGTTGTAATAGTACTAGCAGCATATGCCAGAGATCCTGAGGTCAGCAAACATGGGATAAACACAGCAGTCCTCTTTTTTTTCTTTCTATTTTTCTTTTTTTTTTTTTTTTATGACATCCAAGTGTGAATTTTGTGCTTCTTCTAGTCCATGGGAACTCAGCAAATCTAATCAGTGATCACCCCTCTCTGTGATAAATATCAGCTTTGCTAAGCTGTGATTCATGTTGCTGCTCGGCTCTTCTGTAGATGCTGAAAGTCATGCTACATGGTGTGATGGCTTTAGCTCAACAGCAGATGATTGGGCTTGATGCAAGAATTGCTGGGTGACATTTTATGACTCATGTTATGCAGGAGGTCAGACTAGATGACCATAATGGCTTTAAAATTCACTAATCTGTGTGGAGAAATATCTGTGAAAGGATTAAATAGAAGTCCCAACATTTATTCTACATGACAAGTAAATTGGATTCCAACAAAGGTCTTTAAAGCTGAAATGTAAACACCAAGCTGCCAACTTCCAAGTTTGAAAAGTCACACTAGCAAAACTTACCACTGAATGAGACAGACTTTAACTAAATTCTTCCTCTTTTCTTGAAAATTTCAAGGCATATTCTTTTAAATTTAACAAAAAGAAAAAATAAAAGAAAGAATTTCCATTTGAAAGAATCTTACCTTCTAAATGTTGAAGTCCCTTATAAGTTAATTATTTTTATTAAACCATATATATATATTTTTCACTTTGAAGATTTTTTTTAGGATTCCAAGATTTTGTCTCTGTCTTGAACTTTTTTTTAGTAACATAAAAATATTAATGGGATAAAGAAATCACTTCCTTTTGAGCACCACCAATGGTCCAAACTCAGCCTTGTGATTTGAAATTTCAAACGATCCATGCCGTTTGATGTATACTGAGTTCGAGACACAGGGAAATCAATCTGTGTAGCTCTGCCTACCTCTACCTTGGTAGCTGTAGCCAATGTACTGTAAAGTCTTTGTTAAATATTTAATAATTAGCTGTGGTTTAATAATGTGTGTCTGAAGAAATGCTGAAGGCTGTGAGTGGATAATGAAAGAATGTTGTGTCCTGAAACGAATGCCTTGAGATATTATGTACTGTGCTGTAGTGGTTTCCTCACTCAGCAAATTGAGTGACTTTGCCACTTGGGGGGAAATAGGCAATTGTGTCTAGCAGACATCTGCTTTTGTAACCTCCTGTTTCCCAGGGAGAATCCATTTAAAGATCTGAGCAAAAGCCTGTATGGTAATCCCAGGCCCAAAAATACTTCAGTGGAAAGAGTTTCCTTTAGACTGCTCATGTTTCCACTGAGTAAAAGCATCTTTTATTCTATCCAATAACCGAATGAAGTAAGAGTTGTGTGCAGGCATGTGTGCAGCTCTTGACATATAGACCATCCCATCAGCATACAAGAATGCATCTTGTAGACAATGGATTTTTAGGTAGACCCTATAGACCTTTTTGACCAATATGTGTTTTTTCTTGTTCTGGAAGGAGTTTAGACCTATGGCCTGCTTAAAATGGTGACATTTACAATGGTGAAGACCTCTTTGCACAGCAGTATTTATTAACTTTTCTTTGGTGACAGTGTTTTAAAGCCAGATCTTGCATTCTGCTCAAAAACAGAGGAGCCAAGATATGTGGGGTCTAGCACCACTACTGCTGTATCTTTATGGATAACCTTTCTCTGTGTCTGATCCTTTTATGTGTAAGACAGAAACCTAGCAGTTCCTCTCCATCCAAAGGTGAGACCACGATGCTGACTTACTTGATCTTTGTACAATGTTGTGTCCATCTGATATGAAAGGCCTTAAGGGGATGCAAGACATGAAAGACTTTAAGAGGACACAAGGAACGATAAATAAATAAATAAACAAAATCCACTGAAACAAAGAAAACATGGGGAGTTTTCTCTATAAGCCAGCTCTGTGCTAGCTATGGTTTGCACAGAACCTGGGACTGAGAGAGGGCACCAGAAACAAAAACAAGAAACAGGCAGTTGCAGGTGACAAGATGTTGCAGGCTCTGGTTTTGTTAAAGGACTGAAATGCCTCCAGTGAGCACAAAGCATCTTTTTGCCCTGTTGCAATGTCTTCCACAAAGAGATTTTAGTCATCACAGACCTGAATCTTCTTCATAAAATTCCAGAGCACTTGTAATTTCTAAAGGGACTACAGAGTGAAAGGTATTTTTAATTACTACTTAACACTGTAGCAATCCTGGCTCCCCGTGCAGGACTGGTCAGAAAGCTGAAGGTGCCTTTCCTTCAGTGAAAACTGCTGTGCTGCTTTTCTCTCTTTACAGGCAGGCCACAGAGGACATCATTCACCCGTGGGAGAGAACACAATGGCTTCCCACAACAGGCTGTGCTGTGCAGGGGTGGAGAGGATCGACAGCACAGTTCAGCGTTAGCTAGATGATGAAGTGCTCTTCCTCATTTGCTTCGTTAGTTGAACTGTACAGTCTTTGCTTCAGTATGGACAGACACATTTCTTTGGCTTCTCTTTTAGAGTATTGGCCATTGTGGTGTTATTGCTTGATTAATGTATTTGCAAGGGATAACAAGTTGATTCTTCAAATGGGCATTTTTTGACCAGGCAGAGGCAATTTTGACCTGGGATGAATAATTTTTGCATATGAAAGAGGAGTTCATTTCGTAGATTTATTCTAACTCCATATCTTTGGAATAGATCTGACTTTTATATTACCTGGTATAAAGTTAATAATTTCCTTTAATTCTGTGGGACAAAGAGCCTGCTCTAATATCCAGTGCAATAAGGGGATGGCATCCCCTGACTCCACAGTGTGACTTTCTGGAGTCAGCACAGAGGCCTGCCTCTTTGCAAAGCCCTCAGCCTGCTCACAAAAATGTTACAGATGTAATAGCAGAACAGGCTCTTCTTATTTAGGTCTACAGAGGAATATTTGGAAGAGTACCAAATTCAAGGACACTTTTAACCTTCCCTTGTTCCCAAAGTTCAGTGGAACTGCTCACCAGCTGAGGGCATCAGAATTTGAACCTGTGTGTCAAATGAGCATGCACCTCCACAAAGACATCTCCAAAAGAACCAGCTAAAAAGAGCTGGACCTGTACACAAACTCATACCCGTACAGAAAAATTTAAAAAGCTGTGTCAATAGATATGAAAGGGTAAACTTGTAAAATATGTTTATATATTAAAAAAAAAATAAATAAAATAAGTCATGTATGCATATACAAATATAAACATAAGTTGCTCATCATATAATTATTGTATCGCATATATTTACTGTCTAGTGCAATGTGTCCAAACCAATTGTATAAAATGCATATCTAAATATGCCATAACATTTTTTTAATGACTAAACAAAATGTGATAACATATACACAGGCATAGACATGGAAAAAAAAAACTTCTCTGCATTTCCACCTATGCATCTTGGTTCCAAATCCAGCTCAGGATACCTGAGCTCTCCTGTCCCTCAGCCTTTCCCTGACCCCCTCCTACAGTTGCTGGTGTGTGAATCCCATTAGCATTAATTGCAGCCACAGACCTGCAGGCAGGGTAGAGCACATCTCTTAAAAAAGCATCAACACGTAGGTGAACACATCACTCCTATTTTACAATCTTTACACCCACTCCCTGTAAAAATCTCTATCGATTTCAAGGTTTTACTGCTTATTTTTATGGCATTCAGTGGCAGTGGCCCAATATATCTGACAGATCTTTTGTCACCGTGTGTTCCTGAGGGTCAGAACCAGCAGGGTTATTAAGTCTGTCTAAGGAACAATCTTAAGTATTTTTGGAGCTAAGGTTTTCTAGAAACAATATGGTGTTATTGCAGGAGTCATGTCAGAGTTGTGTCTGAACTGCTCTTTCTTTCATGGCATGTAAGAAGGAAGTAAATGCCATTTGGTAAGTTTTATCCTGGTTATATGCTAATATCCTGTGACTTCAGGCTGACATATGATTGAAAGAGGCATCACTGAGGTACTGTCTAAATTACAGATGTTAAAAAACTCATTAAGTCATCTGAGGCCAGGAGTCTACAGACCAGTCCAATATTATTCTTTTCAGTGCATTTCCTAATGCTTCATCCAACAGAGCTCAAGGATGGACCAAGCAATGCTGCCCACCTTTATGCCTGTAAAGAAAAGTTGCATCCTGGGCTTATTTCCATACATTAAGAAATATCATTCATATTTTTCAGACTTGTATTGAGCAGGATAGTAATAATAAAACCTGAGTAATTTTTTTTAAAAATCTATTTCAATCTTCAGAGAGACACATTTATTGTGTCCTGAAGTTTGTTCAGATCAACCCAGGTTAGGATATGCAGAAGAAGACTGTGATTCCTTCAGAATGAAGTTTTAGCATAGATATATATATATATATATGTATATATATAATGCTCTTGAACTGGTACGTGGTTCTGAGTGTTTAGAAATCAAGCTGGGCTGTTTAGCTTTAATGGCCTGGAAGTTGTATGCTCGTGTTTCGTTTCCCCACCTAGCTGAGTGTCACTCGTCATAACTGGGGCTTGTGTAACCAACACTCATTTGACTATTTCAGGGGAAGTAATAATTTAGGAAACACAGCAGATAAGGTGGATTATGGAATGCAAAATATTATAAACCTTTTTTCTCTTGGACTACTCATCTTTGACCAAGACATCATTTATTTAAAATAATAATAATAATAATAAGCTCCTTTAAGATTAATCAGCTTGGTGTAGTTTAATTTTATCTTGTCAGATTCAGCCTAAGCAAGTGCCCTCACTGTGAAGATGCAGTCAGCTCATGTCTGTCTTTTTTGACTGTCACTTTGTCACAGCTTTGATTGAGGGTTTTGCTGGTGATCCTATTCCCCTGCTGTGTGAAGTGGTGTTATCCTGTACAGCTTCTAGTGCAAAGACGAGAGCTAGTGTGAGCTTAACACTCGCTTTCTTTCTCATCTGATGCAAGAATTCATTTGCCCATAAGAAGTCACTGTCAAAACGATGTACATCCTGCAGAGGCAAGTGAAAGTCTGTGTAGGAGTGAAGGGGCATGGAGCACTTCTGTATCTTGTGCAATGAGGTGAGCCACGTGGGGTCAGCACAAGTATTACAAGAGCTACCCTCTGCAAAGCTCTCTTATTTTGCTTCACTCTTATAGAGTTAAACCCACCTTTGTTTTCTTGAAGAAACACATGCACCTCATCGATCAGTTGATAGATTTTCAGTTTTACTTGGCTTGTTTGTTTTCCATTTCATCACTTTCCCTGTTGTGCCTGAAGCCATTTTCACTTAGGTAATAATCAGTAACTCACAAACTGGACTTGGTCATTATACAGATGGGTAACATCAAAATGCTGCAAAAAAATACCCAGATGATTCAATGTATTTGTATTCTTCATCATGGTGCTGCTGTACAATAGGGTGCTGGTATTGAGTGTTGTTTTGACAGCAATGGCATCATTCAGAAAGCTTTCCTATTTATGATCATTCAAAAGCCCATGACACATTGCGTAATGCCTCTTTTCTGAGCCATTCTCATCACAGCTCAATGAACAACTGGAAAAAAAAAAAAAAAAAGAAAAAAAAATCTCTGTATTTTCCATTGCCTCTGTGTGTGTGTGCAATAATTTAATCCAGCCCAGAGAAGGGTGCAGTTCAGTCACAGTCAAAGCAAGCCCTGAGGCTATGAACACATGAGCAGAGAGGCAAAGCTTGAGGCATAAACCTGAGCGGGTTGCACGGTGGCAGCTGGGCACAAACCTGCTGTCTGTATGTCTGGGAGCGTGAGAAACATGCAGCCAGGCCTCTAAAAGGCAGGCAACAAAATGTATGGGAAAATTGCCCCTGATTCATCCAGGGGGTAAATTGGCCATTCCTGGGGCTGAGCCAAAGCTCTTTTGGAGATTGTGACATCTGTTTGCAGCTTTTGCAAGTCAGGACAGCTTGACTTGCTAGAGGTTAATCCATCCATGTGCTTGTAGCTGGAGTCAAGTTTGCAGAACATGTAGTTGAAGGCTTTTCAGAATGGAAGGAATATACCCAAGCATAAAGAAGTAAAGATCTGGTCCTACTGAAAGTAATTATATTTCCTTTGACTTTGGTGTCATCAGGATATCAACCAAGCTATAACTATCCTCCCTAATGGAAGGGATTACATGGAGATGTCAGACTATTCCAAACACTAGTGCTTGCCCAAAACAGAGCTTTCCCTCAGTTTTACATCTAACATCAGTTTTACATTTGCATCAGTTTTACATTTGCGTCACGGTCCCAAAGACCAGTAGACTTGCATTCTCAGTATATACCAGTTGGTCATTAACAAAAAAAAAAAAAAAAAAAAAGTGGATGAGAGAGAGAAGCTGCCATCTGATTGCATTTTTTCAGCTACTTTAAGAAAACAATATAAAAAGCTGGCCATCTCCAATTTTTATTTTTTTTTAATTCCCCCCTGCATTTCAGTAGAGCAGAATAACTCTGGTTTTTGTTCTTAGCTTGCTTCCTTCTAGAATTATTGAGAATTATTTTAAAGTTAGGTAATAAATTTTACAGTCTTATTAAAAAAAAAAAAAATTGTCAAACCTATAAATCATTGATATTTTCAGATCACCAAACAGGAACTTGGAGAACTCCAGTGGTATGTGTTGTTGGTCCAGACATCCTGTGTTTTATTGTTTTAAGATGCTTCTCTTATTCATCTGGTAGTTTTCTAACATGCCTCACGTTAAATTTAACATGCTTCTTTCCTTCATCTGTAGCTTTTTCTGAGCTACCCTTTGATGATGAAATATGGACCAATGTACTCAACAGTTTTGGCTAGAAAGTGAAAGAAAGATGTTTCTTGCTAACATCTCCACTCTGTGGCCTCCTGTGGGCTTCTCTTTTAGCTCACCTTTCACTTCTGCAGATCCAGCGGAGAGAAGAAATTCAGTAAGCACCAGCATCCCCAGTCATCGGGGTTTAAAATGTGAGAACTCTGCACCGAGAGAGGAGAGTGAAGCAAGCTCAACTCCCAGCCCCCGTGACATGAATTGGTATCACTGGCTTGCAAAAACTCCTTCCAGCTGCCTGGCCACCTGGCAGTTTCACAGCAGAGCTATTTTCCAAACAAATTCCCTCAGGTCACACAACTGGGTTATTCTCCTTTTTGCCATGCAGAAATAAAGGATGTGAGAAACCACACAGCTCTCTTCTTGCTTCCCCTGGCTTCAAGGGTCCCCACTGCCACTTACCAAGCATTCATTTTTTCCTTGAGAGGCAGGAAAAGATAGAAGAACAAAATAGCTGCTACTTGTTTCAGAAGAAAGCCTTCAGAAAGATGCAGCAGCCCAAGTCCTACAGTCTCTGTGTATGATACACTGATTCATGCAATGTCTTTTCTGCTTCTCACGAGAGGAAAATACAAGAGCTTGACTTCTGTACTCTGTTACATAAATCCTACCTGGAACCGAGCAATCCCTTACTTTATTTCTCTGATATTAGACTATAAGGACAGGCAAATACCACATTCAGCTTCCATGATGTTGCTATGGCACAGCGCACATTGTCTCTTGACTTTGTCAGTCATGTAGGTGTTTACCACTGCGTTAGTCACTCCAGGCTCCCCATTGGGTTCTTTCAGGATGTGACTCATTTCGTCCTGAAATAGTTATCAAAACACTGAGAAGAATTGTGCCCCAAAAGTGCTTTTTCCACCCTCATCCCATTGACTACAAAGGGAGCCCAGGATGACACATTTTGGTGTTGCCATTTATGTGGCAGATGTGTAAAATTAACCAAAACTGGACTGCCCTCCTGGGGACACATTTTATTACACTGTGTGAGACCACATGCACTAAGACTTTGTGGTTCTCTCTCTGAAAGTTGTTGGTAGTAGCAAAATAACAGGTTTTTTCAGTATAAGCTGACAGTCCCTGTGGGAACATCCTGTTTCACTAAAAACATGGCACCACAGCTACTTGGCATTTTAAAGGGCAGTGTTGCAAAATGATTTTTTTGGAAGAAGGAATCCTTGAGAAAGCATTTATCCCAAGGAAAGAATATGAGAGGTACAGGTGTTGCCGAGGCTTTGATATGGGGTGAGAAAGGAAAGGCTTTTCATGAGGGGTAGTTTTTATCTGGCTATAAATGTCCACAACAAAGGGGTCTATGCATGACCTAGCCATCCTGGCTTCAACCAGCATCAGCAAAACTCCAGTCAAAGCAGTAAATGGAAATTAGGAAGTGATTCATCTAATCAAATGTTAAGAGTCAACTCAAGGATGAAATTAATTTTGCCCTAATGCCCATTAACTGTCTTGTCCAAGTCTCCCTGAGCATAGTGAGGTACTAGATATGTAGCTGACATGTAAACTCCTTCACTGTAGACACCTATGGTTAGGTTAAATTACTTCTTTCTAGATTTCTTGTATTTAAATTTGAATTAGTCATCCTGGCATCCCTGTATGCCAACAGAAGGAAATATGCTTTTCTAGAGACTGATCATCTGACTACATTGAGTACTACTCTGAGACTGGGATGAATCACTTTCCAGAATTGATGATGTTGGGACATCCCATTTCTGTCCAGAAGGTTGTGCCATTCTTTCCTCCTTTTGTAATTTATACTACACTTTTGAGCTTATCTATACTTCTAGAGTGTTTTTCTCTCCTGCAGTAAAGAATCGTAGAATAGCAGTAGATGAAAATAGCTGCAATCACCCCTGCATGATATGTTAAAATCCTGTTTCTTTTACACACTAGAAAACTTTGAGGACATCTCTGTATTTTGAAGCATCTTCTGTCCTTACCGCAATAGCTCCTTGCAAAAGACCTGGTCTTTGGTGCAGGAAGGTGACCCTGAACAGTAAGTCCTATTGCTCTGTATTTGTGAAGATCTTGTCCTGGTTATGCCCAGGGCCCTTGACTTATGAATATATATGCTTCTGGAATTAATTAATTTTAAATCTCTACATCCTCCAGAGGAGAGTCACAATACTTTCAAGGCATCTGGGACTTGTTGCACCCTATTGTGCATGTTTTCACTTTGAAGAACTACAAGAGAAGATACAAAATGAAGTTGTTGCTATTTGGTGCCCATGCATTTCATGCATGTACAGCCCTGTGTAGGGTAGAAGGGAACTCACAAGGGAGCATTTCCATCAGGGCTGTCCCCAGTGCCAGTGAGAAAGGTCTGGGGCTCCTATTTGAATCTCTAACAAGTGTTTTTACTCTAAAATATCCATTCTTCCAAGCATTATTTGTTTCTGAACAGGGTAATGATATTCCTGAGAATCCCTGCTATATAGATAGGGAGACAGATACACAACTTAAGCTACTTGGCCAAACTGAATGTTTTGATGGACTGGTCTTTAAAATCTTCCAGCCTTCAGCTTATTCCTCCTGTGTGTGTCTTCAGACCAACCTTTTTTATCCATGAGAAAAGAGCAGACTCCTTACCTTTCCCTTAATTTTTATCCTGTATTTGAATAGGACAGAACTGTGGAGAGAGAGATTCTTCTTAAACTGGTGACATCTGTAAGGAAAAGAGGACATTTTGTCATAGCCTACTAGACAGGTGATTCTAAGGTTTCACCTCATCATTTCTGGAAAACAAAAGCAAAATAAAAAAGAGGGAGTTTGTGGTTGTAGATTTTTTTTTTTTTCCTCCCCACTTACAGACAGCTGTTTGCATGAGTTAAAAAAAAAAACAATCAATAAACGTGAGCAGAGATTTTCAAGGGAGTTCTGTTTTTTCTTGCTCGGTATTAATGATGACCTGCACTTCCTACCATAATGATTATCTTAAAAGTCTTTTTGGCTTTGAAGAGGTTGTCTCAGATTTTGGAGTACTTGTCTTGTGAAGGAATATAATCCAAAGAGAAGAAGTCTATTACCTTAGAATTCATTATTCCTTTTTTTTTTTTTTTTTTGGACACAGTCGATGCCATAAATTAAACTGCTTGAGTTGGCTCTGTGTTTTTTTGTTTTTTTGCATAAACAGCAAGGATAACTACACATCAGATTTATGGGCATTGTGCTCAGGTTGCTATGACAACCCCTCGAGCCGCTGTACACCAAATAACCTTGTCATGTGAACATTTATCACAAGCACATCAAGTACGGGATTGCTCTGTATGGTCTTTGGCTAAACAGCAGGATTTTTCTGAATAATAATCGGTCGTGGCCTTTTATGCTATGAGTCAAAGTTAATCAACTTCCAGATTGGAAATTAACCATCGATAAAACATAATCTGAGCACTGCTCATCATGACCATGCTACTTGGCAAAAGGGAACTTTGCAGGAAGCACTGCCCCCTTTTCACCACAACTGTGGACTGTGGGTTGTTTTCTTTTATTGCCATTGCAGCCTCACAAAACCCATATGTAAAATGACAGGCTGTGTCTGTGTGTGAGTATAACATATTATTGGGCTGTAAATGAAATGTGAATTTTAACTATCAAATCATTTGTGGGAAATAAAGCTTACTTTAAGAAAAAAAAAAAAAAAAAGACTTCTAAAGCTAGAGCCACATTCTAATTCTTCACATGCACTTTTAGGTATATTTTTAGGGGAAATTTGCAGGCTGCACACCTGGTCCTTCAATAGACCATTTGAAAGGCTTTCTTATGCATTTAAACACCTCCCTGTGCAACCACAATTTAAAGAAATCCAGGAATTTAACCACTTTTCTAATTTATAGTTTCATAGGGAAAGATTAGTATGTGTGAGGGATTAGTGATCTGTGTAAATCGCTCCAGTAATTTTTATACAACAGTTATATCATAGGTAAACTCCAGCTCATGCATATGACTAGGAATGTTATTATTTTTGTTTGAGAAGAAATAATATCTTAGGTTGTAGGCACAGGAATTTTCAAAAAGCTTACATCTCCACTGTAACCCTTATATTTAAATGTTACTATGGAGCATTTTTAGGGCACATTGACTTAAATGCCCAAATTCAACCAACATGAAAGAGCTTTGTAACTCAGTTTACAAAATAATAGCAGCAAAGTAAGCAAGTATTGGCAATATTTTTTTTCTTTTTTTGAATAAGTAGGATTAATTATATTAATTTATATTCTTGTATGTACCTGTTTTTTGTTTTCATTTTTTTCAAATGATGCTTTATTGTATTATAGATATTCATAAGCACTACACCCAAACCAAAATTTGCTGGACTTGTTATAAAGACTACCATTGGCTTGAGATGGACATTGTTAGGAAATAGACACTATTTCTTTATTTTTTTTTAAATGTTTACTGTAGAATGAGATGTGCTTTTCCCTACAAATGGTTACTTTTAGCCATTACTTTCAAGGGAGGCCAGGGTAAGATGTAGAAATACATATTGCAGATGGCAATATTTAGTTAGATGAATCTTTTGCTGAAAGTCTTAAGATCAAGTGATTTGCTGGAAATGTTTAAATGCTTTGGTCAAGCACAAGTTATTTGTCTTAATATAGGCATAAAGAGGTGGCATTCTCTGCCTTTCATTATGCAAAATGTCAGATTAGATGATTCAATCTCACAGATTTGCCACATAGGTTCCCCTAAATATTTTACATCTCCTGAGATGTAGGTTTCTGGGTACAATTTGTGAACATTAAATGCTCACTTTGTGATTTCCTTATGAAGAGTGCCTTCTTCTACACCACTGCTCACAAAACACCAGCTGAATAAAGAGACTGGATTTCATGCACAAATGCATGAGCCTTTTGCAGAAGCTTTATTTTCTTCTATAGTCTAAATGAATCCCTGTTGAATTCTTTGCTTATGAGTTGAAAAGACCACCAGGGAATTAGATACACAAACTTAGCTCAGCTGCTTTCCTTTGGGACCTTCACCCTTCATGCATTGCTTCCCCTGTAATTTTGAAAATTTTCTTTATTAGTAACCAGATTTGGAGGGAGAATAAGTGCCAACTAGTAACACCAGATAAATCAATATATTTAGGAGTAAAATGACATGTTTTTAGAGTCCTTAAGACTTTTTTAATGCCTAAAACAAAACCAGCAGTTTACTGTCAAAAGCTTTCCTTGTTGGAAAGGTTTCACGGATTGCTGGCCCACACTCACTCTGTCTAGCTGTTTGATTTCATAAAGTCCCTGATTTTTGAGTTCCCATTCTTATCGCAAATGTTGTAATGACAGATACAATTAAAGTATGTAATGTTGAGGATGTCAGATAAAAGGATGAACAGCAGAAGATGAAGCTGCTTGGTGTCAGCTGTACATCATACACTTTTGGTTTGTTACACTGTTTTTAGTTTCTGGAAGAAGAAATGAGTCAACTGCAAGACTGTCATTTTTCTTTGCCTTTTCATTGCCCTTTGGTTGTAACAACAGGCAAAAAAGGTCTTTAAACACAGAATCACTTGCAGGAGATACACTGGAGTTAAATCCTTGTTCACATGTACCAGAGCTGATGAAGGAGTGTTCCTAGAACTGTAGTCCTTGTTCATGTACCTTTTTTCCTCAGAAACCATACCTAGAGGACTAAGGTATCCATGGCTTAAACAGTAAAATCATCTGGGAAAGAGGACTTCTACTGTGTAGAATACTAGAGAGCGAACTACAATTTAGGTGATTTCTAGATCATCCAAAATTTCAGACTTTATCATACGGAATGACAGCAGAATACAGTTGTTCATTTCTGCCTATCTAGCTATGTACATAGCAGTACTGCAATTCCACAACCTTTAAGTTATACGATATTTTTTCTGAATATTAAAATATAACTTTAAAGAGAATCTCAGCAATCTTGGGAACAGAATTCATACCTATTCTCCAGTCAAGTAGACCTCAGAAAAGTGTAAGGAAAGCACCTTTACTATGCATAAATGGCCAAGCAAACCACCAGAAACAATTTCATTCCCGATTCAACTGTGATCTTTTTGATGAGACTAGCAATTAGGGTAATAGTGATGGTATTTTTCTGACAGCAATCAGTAGCATCTGGATATGAAAACAATCCACTTTCTATTCCGAGTACAAATGGGAGAAATACCATGACTTCAATGAGCTATTCCTTATGGGGAGAGACTCTTTTGTCAGGGAGTATAACAATAGACAAGGGAGAGTGGATTTACACACTAAAAGAAAGCAGATTCAGATTAGACATTAGGAAAAAATTCTTTACTATGAGGGTTGTGAGGCACTGGAACAGGCTGTCCAGAGGAGTTATGGATGCACCATTGCTGGAAGTCCTCAAGGACAGACTGTATGGGGCTTTGGGCAACCTCATCCAGTGGGAGGTGTCCCTGCCCATGGGAGAGGTTGGAATTAGGTGGTCTTTAAGGTCTCTTCCAAACCACACAATTCTGTGATTCAGTACTTCGCTGATACTACTGAGGTGATTTTCAAATAGCGACAAGATTCTTGTGTTAACTACAGCATATATTGTTTTAATGACTGAATGATGGATGTGAAGTAGAGGTCATTATCTGAATCTTTCACAAAGGGTTTGAGACTTCTTGAGCATTACACACCACATTTGGGCTTTGTAGGTCAACCTGCAGAAGGATATTCTTTGTAGCTCCTACATGACATGACCAACCTCCAACCTACAGGGTTACCAAGAAGACATCAGCCTTCAGAGAGTTGAAGAACTTTGGAGATGAAAAACTCCCAGAATTTAAGGCCTTCTAGGGTTGTCACTGCAATTATTAGAAGTGCTGACCACAGGAATGCAAAATAAGATGAAGTGACATCTATCTTCTTCTGTCATGGGAAGTGCACTGCTATTTTTCCAGGAAAATTTATGCTGGAATTCTGAGACAGTTTTAAAAATTGTTGGAGTTCTTTCAATATGTCTATTTTCTGGGTTGTTTTACAGTCCATGTGCTGTATTGTCACATCCTTCCTGAAAACTGGTTGTTTGCATTGGCGACTGAAGCTCTAAAGAAACTGGATGAAAGATAGTTCTCTAGCAGTTTTTGGCAATTTCTCTTAAGAAAATGGGATTGAATAGATGGTATGTCTGGAAGAAAAGTTAAAAATGCATAGTTAAAATTGTACAGAATACACAACATCATGAAAGGCTAATAAGCAGAATGCATCATAAGAACCCTATCAAGTTGAAGTGCTTAGACAGTGACCTAATTTTAAGGAAATATTTTATACGAAGAAAGCAATCGAAAAATAGGAGCGAGAAGAATATATTTTAAGTCATTTCTCTACAATGAAGTATTTAATCTTATGTTTTATTTTCTAGAATTTTGATTTATAGTGAGGTTTATCAATAACTATAAATTTCTAGTTGGATTAATAAAAAGTTTTAAAAAGAATATTAATTTCCAATCTTAGATAATAGCTGGACCTATATCTCTTCTCCAATGATCCCAAAACCTCAGAAGACAGACATGTTCTAGTTTATTACTAAACTTCAAAGATTCTTTTTCCATCTACTCTTGTAAAAGCATAGGTATTTTCAGATAGGAAAGATGCCGTATGGAATAGAAGTGAGATGCTGAAGAAGAAAGCATGCCTAACATGAGCCTAAACTGAGCTTGGGAAAGAGCATTATGGTCACCTTTTATACCAGCATACCTGATATCACATGTGGTGTCATCTCCCTGACCTCCAAAGAATTTCATCAGCATGAAGTAGAAGAGAACTTGACCCTTTCATGACTAAGTGAGAAGTACTGCTGAAACCATGAGACTTACCTAGAAGAACACAATTAAAAGACTAAGAGAGGAAGGTGGGGGGCGGGGGGGTGGGGAGGAAAGGTTGGAGAAAGACAAATAGAAAGCAAAGATGCTGAACCTGAGCCGGTAATTTTATCTTCAGAGTTCAGCTGCTCAATGGAAAACTGATTTTACAAGAGGTCACGCTGTGCATATTCTCAATTTAAACATGTAAAAGAATCATTAGTTCTTCTGCCAAAATTATCAAAGAATTTATATAGAGTATTGGAATTTTCCTTGTTTTAAACACAAGACATGGCTTCTAGTAAAGAGGACAAAGATGGAAGAAAAGCCTCCAGGAAAGTATGTACTAGAGCCTGAACTGACAAAATATTCATCTGGGAAGTCATCACCAAGGTCAAAGCATAGCTTATGGAGAGAGAGCTGATAAATTGTTCTTCTGCCTGAGCAGTAGCAGATGTGAAAGACTTGCAGTTCATCTTCCTAGCCATGGAGAAGTCAGCACTGGAAATGCCTGCTGTTTGGATGCATGGTGTTGGACAAGCTTTGTTCTTTTTCTTCCATCCAATCACCTACTATGGAGGTGTATAAGTAACACACATGCAGTCCCTTAAGACCCTCAATCTGAGAACCAAAATTTCGTTGTCTATTGCGTCTTAGTGACAGCTGTTACTAAGAAAGAAAGCAACTTCTTCTGTTGCTTTCCCCAAAATGCATAGTGTCATGATACTGGAAACCACCTGTTCTTGAACCTGAACTGTGCTTCTGCAATGAAGGAAGATGTAGGACTATCTGAGAGCATAAGGGGGTCAGGTCACTTGTTATTCTAGCTTTCACTATATCCCATAGCCCCAGGTTCCATAATTTGTTGGCATACTCTAAAAATTCTTTCCTATGTTTCACTTCAGTATCTGATAGTGTCACTTGTTAATTCCTGCAACATATAACACATAAACACATAGAAACGTACAGACTATAACCTAAATGATGCCTCTCCTCACTTCACTTCAATTCTCTCTTATATTCTTATCCTCTTCTGTGAATTAACTTCCCCTTCATAATCAGGGAAGAATAAGTATGTCCACAACAATCTCAAAGACTGGAGAAATTTTCAAATGGATGAATAAAAAAAAAAAAAAAACTTGTCCAGCTTACATCAAATTTCAGTAGAAATCTCTCAATTTGCCATGGTTGTGCGTTTGAGAAACTTTATAATAATTTCTGGGATACTACTCATTCGTCTTCACCATAGTTAACTACGTTATTGAAACAGGGCCTGTCTCATCCTGTACCTATATGAATATAGCACAAGAACGACCTGACTTTATGGTGGTCCTTATGGAGGATAACAGACTGATGGATATGTCCACTATGCAAGTTTTACTCATTTCCTTGATAATTTCTTTCCAGCCTTACAAGATGTCTCTTGGGTAATAACAGACATTGAGTTTCCATTGCTGGCAGCTACTGCTATGTTGCAAAAAATTTTAACTTAAGATGGGTTTGACAAAAGACCTTGGCCCTAGAGCAGGGCAGGGCAAGGAAATCCAAAGACTGATGAACTCAGAAGTTTCTCTGTCCAAACTCCCCTGTAACACCATGAGAAAGTTTCTGCTGACTTTCCCAAGCAGAGGAACTCAGGCAGGTGTTTCCTTCGGGGAGGTTTTGATGTCAACAGACGGAAGAACAAGTGAAAGGCAAGAATGGGTGCACAGAGATACCTCACTGGAAGGGGAATACTTTAACAGAAAGCAAGTTTTCGTCAGACTGTGACCTTTGCCAGTTCTTGTTAGAATTGGTTGGAAACTTGTCAAGTAACCAATTTATTTCCCATTGGAAATACTGATTTATCAAGAGTGAATCACATGGACTAGAGGATTGGTTTTCTTAAGGGATCATAGAGGAAGGGACTAGAATAATATCTTTTTTTTAAGCTGTTGAGATGTCTGACTTGATCTTCTTAAATAATTCCAGGCTCCAGCTCAGAATGACATTGCAACAGGATATTCTAGTTGATTTGTAATTAAAAAGATAGTTTGAATTGAAATGAATCATTACCAAATCTTTTAAGTTGAATCATTTCATTATATTTCCTGCTCTTCACATTTGCTAGTTGCAACAGCAAGGAGAGTTGGCTATTATTTGAAGTTTGAAGCATTTGGTTGTTGAACCATTTAAAGGCCAGCCACAACAGCCAGATGTGCTCAGCATTTTGCAAGGACTGTTTTCCCTGAAGATTTAACAATTTATGTAAGCAGAAAAAAATACAAACAAATGAGAAATGAGACTGTAGTAACATCTTAGCTCAGCCACCCAAACTAAAAGCTGAGGTATGACTTAGGCCTTCTACATACTTTTTTAAGGCCAATAGAGAGAAATAAGCATCCATGCAGCTCAGTGTTGGTCCAGGATATGAAAAATCCCTATCTACATGTGAAAAATAAATGATAAATTTTCAGTAAGTGATAAAAAACACACAGCCTTTTGTTTTAAAAATATTCTCCAAGGAGATGTACCACAGCAACTCAAAAAAAAAATAAAATTTAAAGAGAGCAAAAAATGTTTCCACAAAGCTTCAAGCTGTAGATTTGTTTCACTCCTGGATAAAGAAACCTATTCTTAGCTGAGGAAAGTTTACACCTAGGCTCTTCTCTCCTACTACTCTTACCAAAGGCAGCATTTAAGACTTACCACAGCTTAGAGCTGGAGAATGCTTCCAGAGTCCATCTGTCAACCTCAGCTCTACTCAGCCATAGCTCTGTGACTGTGAGTGAGATACTTAATTTACACTAATTATCTTCTTAGTAAAAGTAGGTGTGGTTTGTTTGCTCTTAGTTTCCCAACAGGAATCAAGTATTTACCACAGCTTTCTATAAGATCTCATGGGAATAGTTTTACACAAACTACGTAAAAAAGTTGACTATGCCCCAGCTGCACTGATAAACTGACTTCGGGGTACTGAGTCATCAAGCCACAGAAGCCCTAAATGGCTTGCTATCTAGTTTCTGTGGTGCAGGGGCTCTGTCTGTTCCAGACTGAAGTTCAACCCACTGTAGGAAGTCAAAACCACAACAAATCTGAAAAGCTCAGAGACAAGGATTTGCAAAGCTGCTGGGGTGGGGGGCTGGGGTTGGAAGGTCTCTATATTGTTTTACAGACCAAGCTACCTAAAGCAACATCCTAATTCAGAGTAAATTATATCCTCCTTGAGCATGATGGCACCAGATTTTTTCCACAGTGGTGTAGGAGGTTCTCCTGTATCATTCTCTTTATGAAAAACAAACTTTAAAAGCGTATTTCATCTCTGAAAGAAAATAACAAACAGCGTAGCAGCCTTCCTTCCATCATCAGTAACTGTGTTTGTCTGCTTCTCATCCCACATTTTAAATGGTCACAATTAAAGCATGTGCGTTGATTTTGAGATATTGCTGATCCCAATAGCTTTACTTCCCTTTAGTATAAGGAATCTAAAGCTTTCAAAAGTCTTGACATTTGTGTATACAGTCTCTTTCATTTCCTAAAAACACAGTATTTGACTCTATTTCAAAAATCTTTGATCAATCCAAAGAATTTCAGCAGGTTTGAAAGTAGCCTGTGTCAAGTTACTTTTTCACACTAACTTCCATGTTAATTTAGCCTGCTTTTAGAAGCCATCAAGTTTCCTCTAGCTCCACAAGCATTTCTCTGTAATGAATCACCTGACAGAAAACAGTGAAAACATGTGGCTCTTTTGTGTGACTGCTGCAAATTCTCTCTCTTTAGGGGTCATGATACCACTGTGTTTGCTCATTGTGTCTGTCTCTGTCCACCTCTTATCTCTTCTTTTCCAATTAGACTAATTTCTTAGAGAAGGGGCCATATTTTTAACCTGCTTCTGTATAACATCCAGTGCAGCTGGACTAACCAGGTCTCCAGGGAACTACTGTCTTACTATACCTTTCCATGCGTGCTCTCAACTAGATCCTCTCTTGGAAGGAGTCTGGCCTGGTGGGAGGCAATGCAGTGGAATAGGTTTGATGAACTCTCATATTCCAATCCTATATCATCTAATGTTTAGTTGAGTTTCTTCAGCGTAGCTGCATTGTCTCCACCTCAGATCTCCCCAGAGCAGTTATCTTCTCCAGGCATCACTGTGGAAGCACACATTTCACAGTGCTATAATTCACATGATTGTTAAGATTTAATCCCTCTACTTGCCTTTCCTCCTGCAGAAATTGCACAGTGACTTTACACCCAGGCAGGACTCTTCCAAAGCAAATTCTGCCATAGACAGAGTAGAAAAGTGAGGTACCTAAAGGTGTTAGAAATATCTACAGTTATTCCTCAGAGTCCATTATCCTGCATGGAAAAACCTACATGAGTACCAGATGCTCTGCAGTTAGCACAGATCTGGTGTTGGGTTGAACTGATATCAAGGAGTGTATTCCTTGGTGTAGGGAACAATAAACTCAGGGTCTCTTTCATGCTCTGACTCACTACAATATCATTTCAATGACAGCAGGTTTCTCAAGCTGTTGAGAGCATGAATAATTACTTTAGTGACTACAGGTTTGTATGTCAGAAGTACAAGCCCCTGCCTCTATTTACTTCTGCTGACTTCAGTGGCTCATTGTGACCCTCCAGATCCCAATGGAGGACAAGCATCTTTGTCACCAATGGATGTGCATTGATCTGTGATTTGGGTTCCCTCATCTCTGTACAATTACAGCAGTGATGCAGAGCTCAAATACAAAACCGTTGTTTCTTCCTCGTATCACTCATGGTATGGCAACAGCATAGGGTTTAGTTTTTTAATCTCTCCTATAACCAATTGAGGTCTCTATCAACAAATTTTATAGATCAAGTGACTATCATCCTTATGGACAATTTGACATGGAAGATGGCAATTGGTTATTTCTCTACATTACTCAATAAATTGTTTAAAAAGGGAAAGGGAAAGGGAAAGGGAAAGGGAAAGGGAAAGGGAAAGGGAAAGGGAAAGGGAAAGGGAAAGGGAAAGGGAAAGGGAAAGGGAAAGGGAAAGGGAAAGGGAAAGGGAAAGGGAAAGGGAAGGGAAGGGAAGGGAAGGGAAGGGAAGGGAAGGGAAGGGAAGGGAAGGGAAGGGAAGGGAAGGGAAGGGAAGGGAAGGGAAGGGAAGGGAAGGGAAGGGAAGGGAGCATGTCTAATTGTCTAGCCTTACTTTCTGACAACCCTTTTGTACCCTCACATCAGAAGGGCTTGGGGCTTGACCCCAGAGCATAACAAATGAAGAGACAGATGATTTCCCATACAATAGTTTCTGAAGAAGGAGTTCTCTAACAAGATTGGATGGTTGATGAATGCTAAAGACTATGAAGACGAGTCTGCAAACATTGACTATTCAGGGTAGAAACGGCAAGCCCTGAGAACTGCAGAGTGTTTTATTTCTTAAAGCTTTTTAAATTTTATAGCTCATTTATGTTCCAATAGAATTAAATATGTGATAATGTAGTGTTCTTAATTGCAGTCTTCAGAGCAAATCCTGTCCTTTCTAAAGAAGTCTCGAAGGGGAAAACAGACACTAGCGCAGGAGCTGGCAGGGCTCATTGAGAGGGCTTTACACTAGGTAGGAAGGGGGACAGGGAGGGAATAAGGCTCGTTAGAGGTGTGCCAGGGAGAACAATGTCAGGGAAAAGGGGGTAGGCAATTGCCCAGCTGAAGTATATCTACACTAATGCACACAGCATGGGCAACAAAGAGGAGGAGCTGGAGGCCGTCATGTAGCAGGCTAGCTATGACTTGTTTGCCATCACTGAAACATGGTGGGACCACTCCCATGACTGGAGTGCTGCAATGGCTGGCTATAGGCTCTTCAGAAGGGACACGCAGCACAGAAGGGGTGGTGGTGTGGCTCTCTATATTAAGAGAGTGTCTTGATGTTGTGGAACTCGAGGCTGTCTGGGAATGATAAATTGAGTCCCTATGGGTTAGGATCAGCGGGAAGGCCAACAAGGCAGGCATCCTGGTGGGGGTCTGTTACAGACCGCCAAACCAGAATGAGGAGACAGATGAGGAATTCTACAGGCAGCTGGCAAAAGTTACAAAATCGTCGGCTCTTGTCCTCGTGGGGGACTTCAACTTCCCAGACATATCCTAGACACGCAATACAGCTCAAAGGAAGCAGTCTAGGAGGTTTCTGGAGTGCATGGAAGATAGTTTCCTGACACAGCTGGTTAGTGAACCTACCAGGGGAGGTGCCCCGCTGGACCTTCTGTTCACAAACAGAGAAGGACTGGTGGGAGATGTGGTGGTCGGGAGCTGTCTTGGGCAGAGTGACCAAGAAATGGTAGAGTTCTCTATTCTTGGTGAAGTCAAGAGGGGGACCAGTAAAAATGCTGTCTTAGACTTCCAGAGGGCAGACTTTGAGCTGTTCAGGACACTGGTTGGCAGAGTCCCTTGGGAGGTGGTTCTGAAGGGCAGAGGAGTCCAGGAAGGCTGGGCACTCCTCAAGAAGGAAATCTTAATGGCCCAGGAGCAGTCTGTCCCCACGTGCCCAAAGACGGGCTAGTGTGAAAGAAGACCGGCCTGGCTGAACAGAAAGTTGTGGCTAGAGCTTAGCAAAAAAAGAGGGTTTATGATCTTTGGAAAAGAGGGCAGGCCACTCAGAAGGACTATAAGGTTGTTGTAAGGATGTGTAGGGACAAAATTAGAAAGGCCAAAGCTCATCTGGAGTTCAGTCTGGCTACTGCTGTTAAAGACAACAGAAAATGTTTTTATAAATACATTAACATGAAAAGGAGGACTAAGGAGAATCTCCATCCTTTACTGCATGGGGGTGAAACTTAGTGACGAGAGATGAGGAAAAGGCTGAGGTGCTTAATGCCTTCTTTGTCTCAGTCTTCAGCGGCAAGACCAGTTGTTCTCTGGATACCCAGTACCCTGAGCTGGTGGAAGGGGATGGGGAGCAGAATGTGGCCCTCACAATCCACGAGAAAATGGCTGGCGACCCGCAACAGCACTTAGATGCACGCAAGTCGATGGGGCCAGATGGGATCCACCCGGGGGTACTGAGAGAACTGGTGGAAGACCTGGCCAAGCCGCTTTCCATCATTTATCGGCAGTCCTGGCTATCAGGGGAGGTCTCAGTTGACTGGTGGCTAGCAAATGTGACGTCCGTCTACAAGAAGGGCCGGAAGATTGAACCGGGAAACTATAGGCCTGTTAGTTTGACCTCAGTGCCAGGGAAGCTCATGGAGAAGATTGTCTTGAGTGTCATCACACGGCACTTGCAGGGCAAGCAGGCGATCAGGCCCAGTCAGCATGGATTTATGAAAGGCAGGCCCTGCTTGACTAACCTGATCTCCTTCTATGACAGAGTGATGCGCTTGGTGGATGGGGGAAAGGCTGTGGATGTGGTCTACCTTGACTTCAGTAAGTCTTTTGACACCGATTCCCACAGCATTCTCCTCAAGAAACTGGCTGCTCTTGGCTTGGACTGGCATACGCTTCATTGGGTTAGAAACTGGCTGGGTAGCCGGGCCCAAAGAGTCATGGTGAATAGAGTTAAATCCAGTTGGAGGCCAGTCACTAGTGGAGTCCCCCAGGGCTCAGTGCTGGGGCCAGTCCTCTTTAATATCTTTATCGATGATCTGGATGAGGGGATCGAGTGCACCCTCAGTAAGTTTGCAGATGACACCAAGTTAGGTGCATGTGTTGATCTGCTCGAGGGTAGGAAGGCTCTGCAGGATGATCTGGATAGGCTGGACCGATGGGCTGAGGTCAACTGTATGAAGTTCAACAAGGCCAAGTGCCAGGTCCTGCACCTGGGGCACAACAACCCCAAGCAGAGCTACAGGCTGGGAGATGAGTGGCTGGAAAGCTGCCTGGCAGAGAAGGACCTGGGAGTATTGGTTGATAGTTGGCTGAATATGAGCCAGCAGTGTGCTCAGGTGGCCATGAAGGCCAACAGCATCCTGGCTTGCATAAGAAACAGTGTGGCCAGCAGGTCTAGGGAAGTGATTGTCCCCCTGTACTCAGCTCTGGTGAGGCCGCACCTCGAGTACTGTGTTCATTTTTGGGGCCCTCACGACGAGAAGGACATCGAGGTGCTCGAGCGAGTCCAGAGAAGGGCAACGAAGCTGGTGAGGGGTCTGGAGGACAAGTCTTACGAGGAGCGGCTGAGGGAACTGGGCTTGTTCAGCCTGGAGAAGAGGAGGCTCAGGGGTGACCTTATCGCACTCTACAGGTACCTTAAAGGAGGCTGTAGCAAGGTGGGGGTTGGTCTGCTCTCCCATGTGCCTGGTGACAGGACGAGGGGGAATGGGCTAAAGTTGTGCCAGGGGAGGTTTAGGTTGGATATTAGGAAGAACTTCTTTACCAATAGGGTTGTTAGGCATTGGAATAGGCTGCCCAGGGAATTGGTTGAGTCACCATCTCTGGAGGTCTTTAAAAGACATTTAGATGTAGCGCTTAGTGACATGGTTCAGTGGAGGACTTATTAGTGTTAAGTCAGAGGTTGGACTAGATGATCTTGGAGGTCTCTTCCAACTTAGATTGTTCTGTGATTCTGTGAAGTATTGCTTTGATACAGAAATAATTAATGAAGAATTATAATTTAGAAGAGACAATCATAGCCATCTAATCTGATGTGCATAACACCAGACCACAAAACCTTGCTAACTGTGTCTATACCAAGCACTTAACTGAGTTTAAATAACAGTTTTTCTTTAGCTCATTTCCAAATGGTGGAGGGTCCTCCATACATCCAGTTAAGCTGCTTCAATAGTTAATTATCTTCAGAGTCAAAAATTGTATGCCACATTCCTACTCTGTGTTCACAGTAGCTTTGTTTTAAATTACCAAATCTCATTAAGCTTTGCTCTGTTAAAGAATTGTCTGCTTTCTAAAATCCTTTCTCAACATAGATATTTGTAGACTATAATCAATTCACCTCTTAATCTACTCTTGGATAAGCTAAATAGATTGAACTTCTTAAATCTCTTGCAGTGAGACAGGTTTTTCAGACTCTAAATCGTGCTTTTAAATTGTTTCTGAATGCTTTCTGATTCACCCACATCCACTTTTGAAGTATGGAAACTCGCACTGGGTTACCATCTTCCAGTAACAGTTTTCAACATGACAAGAAACTTTGCCTCCCTACTGTATTCGACGTTCATCTCTGCTTAGATATTCAGGATTGCATTTGCCTTTTTAGTGACAACATTAGGTACCTATATGGACATGGCTACCTACTTGGCCACAAAGTTTATTCCGGACACCTGTTTCTTTTGTATTGTACCTATATCATTATGAACCAGTATACGGTTGTCCCAGTACAAATTTTCCTCATCTGATGCAGTGTTTTTTAGTGTTCACTGCATATTGATTTGTGCACTTGGGTTTCAGAGACCTGCAACTGAACGGAGCTTGAGGAATCCTCCTTTCTTTCTCTATTTTGTGGGAAGCCAATGAAGTCACAAGCTACACCCTTCCAACATATTTCTTACCTAAAAGCACCAGACTCCAGAGTCTGTGAATCCTGATCTCCCATCCTTTGAGACCACCACTCGTCTCCAGTACTTCTACAAGGAGTGTGCCTGCAGAGTGCATTGCAGTGTTGTGATACCCTAACTAGCTTTCAGAAACATTCAATTCGCTGCAGACACTGATTGTAAAGCAGCAGCAGGAGGTAAATTCAGTAACATAAAGTCACCTTCTGATTTCTTCTTTCTCTCCCTGAAGAGGTTATTCTTGCCAAGAAAAGTACTTTGTGAGAGCTAAGTATTTACTGCTCTTTCAAGATCCAATTCTGCTTCAGCTGACCCTGTTTACATGTCCCTTCTCATCACCATTTATCTGGCAGATTTCCCAAATTCTGTTGTGGGAGAATAAAGGCATCTTTTCGTTTTGAATGAGCAATTGTTGAAATTCTACAAAAATGCAAGGAGCAGTGGACAAAAGAAAGGGTGAGAAGAGAATTGAAGTTCAGAATGTTTCATGAAAGCCCTCCACTATTTAGTGTCATTACTAACTCTACAACCTGAGGCAATTTATTAAGAGTTTGAAAAAGCTGCTTAGAGAGCAGGATGTGAAGATTTCCATTGGAAATAGATGACTACTTTAAAGGTTGCAATTGGTTTCCAAAGAACAGGCTAGATGAAAATTGCAAGAGGTGAATAGCTACTGAAATCTGTGGGCTGGGGGAGGGGGAGAAAATTGCCACCTACTTGAAATAAATAGCTCTTCTAAAATAATGGGTTTTAAACTTTAAAATTGTTTTGTTCTGTGACATATGGAAGGATGTATTTAGAGTTGTTTTCAACTTCTCCAAACAGGAGACATTTGCCTGGGAAATAATTTCCATATAAAAATATGATAATGTAATTATTCTAACTGGTATTTTCTATAATTTGATGCCCTATTCATAATAATCTCTCATATTTTGCAGTAATGTTAGCTATCTGTATGAACTCCATCTGTGCTACAAGACAAAGAGGACTTTAATAGAAATTGAGCCACTGAATCTTTCCACTAGCTTTTGCTTTAAATTGATGCAATGAACTCACTCCAGAAATGCCAGAAATCGAAAGGGTTATGGTTGCTAATATTACTAATGGTAATTCAGTTGATTGATTCATCCCAACAGTAGGATTTTTCAAGTGACATATCTGGAAGGTGATGGAGTGATTTTTGCTTTCTTACAGGCCATTAGACAGAAGAGATTTAGTTCTGTTGACTGTGAAGACCATTTTTGCTCTATACCCATGCTTACAACTTTCACAGATCTTGCTCACTTGTCAAATCAGTGATTTACTAATTCTTCCTAGCCTACATCTCACCTTCAACCCCACCTAACACAAGGCAAAATATCCACTGAAATCAAGGTACATTTTGTTATCTTGAATCAGCATTTTCCAACAGAGAACCCTTCTTCTGGAAAATATTTCACGAGCCTTAGTACACATCTTCTTCGCCTTAGTCCAGAGGAGAAGGAAGCTGACAAAAAGTCCTTTCAGAAGTTGTTTGCTGTTCTTTCCTTTTTTATCAACATATAAAAACTCCCCCAGGAGTTTTTTCTGTGATGGTGTTCAGTCCATATCTTCATGGAAAAGGAAAATACAATTTGCAGCACTTCACATGAGACAATAATACAGAAACAGCAAGTTCTATGCCAAGGGCAGCCAGCAGCAGAGCAAGGGATCTGAATACAGATCTCTTGTAATTAGATCTCTGACCACTAAACCAGGTTTCAGCTTTGGTCTTGGTAAGGCTCTGAGATACCTGACTGTGCAGTCAAGGCACAAAGATCATTCTGCTTAGACTTCAAGACAGAGCAGCAAGACGATCATCTGCAATCCACTTGCTGACCCAATAGGAGTGTCCTTTCTCCTACTCGTGCCCTGTGCAATCGCTGGGATGCAAGAAGACTATGGGAGGAGGTGGCTTGTTGCCCTTTGAGGAGTGCTTAATAGAAAACAAACTCCTGGCCACCAGAAACACTAGATGCAGTCCAAACACTTGAGAACAGGCATAGTCTCACTAAATTTAGCAGTCAAGGTTTGAAGGCAGGAAAGCATGAGTTAGGCTTTTGGAGGATTTTCCAATAATTTTGCTATTATTAATATTTATATTTTTGTATCCCATCTCTCAGAGACATAATGGACTGTTAAACACACAAAAAATAATAATAATTGAGAAAGTGAGTTCAGGAGGAACACATTCTGATACAAAGTCAAGAGATCTGCAAATAAACTAGAATGAAAGAAATATGAAATATTTATTATCAGTTTTTACATTTTTAGATGTGTTTTAAGGATATTAAAGCAACAATAGGATAGCTGGCAGACTACTTGGTGATGTTTAAAAAAAAAGGCAAAATAAAAATGGAAAGTTTTGCTGTTTTATCTCTTAGACCAAGCCAAGTCAACCCCAAGGTCCATAGCACAGTAGTGACAAGAGGGTTTGAACTAGAGTTTCATGTTTTGATGACGCATTTTCTGATCTATAAGAAGGCTCATTCCAAAATTTTTGTGTGTCAACAGATGCTTTTCATGTAGTAGTGTAAGGATATAGACACCCCGGTCTGCATGTCAGCAGAAGGGCTTGTAGCTGAAGGTGTTGTAAAAGCCACAAAAAATCAGCTATTGCTTAACTGTTGATGGCTTTTTTTCAGTATTTCACCAACATACAACCTGAGTTGTTGGCACCGGGGACAACCCAGGGCCACTAAAAAAACAAATCCTGAAAGTGAGGTAAGGTGAGTTCCATATTCCCAAACTCTGCTGAAGGAATGCACTGGAGGACACAAATGTGCTTAGTTCAGATGTGCAAGTGTCTGTATGACAGCTTAACCATCTGCATCCCAGAGAAGAGATGGGCTTCTGGCTCACTCAGGGGAGAAAGCATCTTTTGGTATAGTCAGCTAACCTTCCTAAGGAAACTGAGACACAAAATAGTCTCAGAAAAAATAATTAAATAAATAAATAAACAAAAACAAACAAACAAAAACAACAGAAGCATCAACTGGTCCCAGCCAACATGGGTTCACGAGGGGTAGGTCCTGCCTAACAAATCTGATTTCCTTTTGTGATAAGATCACCCATCTAATCGATCAAGGGAAACCAGGTGATGTGATCTTTTTGGACTTCAGAAAAGCTTTTGACACGGTTTCCCATAGGATCCTACTGGATAAAATGTCCAGCATACAACTAAACAAAAACATCATACAATGGGTGAGCAATTGGCTGATGGGCAGGGCTCAAAGGGTTGTGGTAAATGGGGCCAAATCAGGCTGGCGGGTGGTCACTAGTGGGGTCACCCAAGGCTCCATTTTAGGGCCAGTCCTCTTCAATGTTCTTATAAATGATTTGGATGTAGGACTAGAAGGTGTTTTGAGCAAATTTGCCGACAACACCAAACTTCGAGGAGTTGTGGACTCTGTCAAGGGTGGAAAGGCCTTGCAGAGAGATCTGGACAGATTGCAGAGCTGGGTGATCACCAACCGCATGAAGTTTAACAAGAGCAAGTGTCAGGTCCTGCACCTGGGAGGGGGCAACCCTGGCTATACGTACAGACTTGGTGATGAGACGCTGGAGAGCAGCCCTGCAGAGAGGGATCTGGGGGTTGTGATTGACAGCGAGTTGAATATGAGCCAGAAGTGTGTCCTGGCAGCCAGGAAGGCCAGCCGTATCCTGGGGTGCATCAAGCACAGCATTGCTAGTCGGTTGAAGGAAGTGATTGTCCCGCTCTACTCTGCGCTGGTGTGGCCTCACCTCGAGTACTGTGTGCAGTTCTGGGCACCACAGTACAAAAAGGATGTAAAACTGTTGGAGAGTGTCCAGAGGAGGGCGACGAAGATGGTGAAGGGCCTAGAGGGGAAGATATATGAGGAGCGGCTGAGGTCACTTGGCCTGTTCAGCCTGGAGAAGAGGAAGCTGAGGGGAGACCTCATCGCGACCTACAGCTTCCTCGCGAGGAGGAGTGGAGGGGCAGGCACCGATCTGTTCTCCTTAGTCACCAGTGATAGGTCCCACGGGAATGGTGTCAAGCTGGGGCAGGGGAGGTTTAGGCTGGACATCAGGAAGAGGTTCTTCACCAAGAGGGTGGTCACACACTGGAACAGGCTCACCAGTGAAGTAGTCACTGCACCAAGCCTGTCTGAATTTAAGAAGCGTTTGGACTGTGCACTTAGTCACATGGTCTAAAATTTTGGGTAGACCTGTGTGGTGCCAGGAGTTGGACTCGATGATCCTTGTGGGTCCCTTCCAACTCGGGATACTCTATGATTCTATGATTCTATAATTCTGTGATTATATTCCCTACATATATATATATTCCTTTATATTTCTAAGCCCATATTGCAGGGCTGTTTTGAGAATGAGTTAAACATGTTCACTTCCTTTTTCTGATGTCCTGCTTCTCCAGGTTAGCAAAATCTTCCCAGGTTATTGAACAGTTCCCAGCCTCCTGCCTTACCAAGTGACTATCAGCTCAGACCTGTGGTCCCAGCAGAGAAACATTAATGTTGCAGTCACTAAAAATATACACATCATGTGTCAAAGGGGTTGATCTTTAAATTTTGGGCTGTTGGGTAGAGTGCAGGAGCCAGTCTCATCCCTGGTAGACAGATAATTACTTAGAATAAAGGATAGGCTAAGGAAAGAAGGATATGTAGTATAGACCAATTTTTTTCACATCTCCAAGTAAATCAATATCAATACCCTCAATACAAATTTTCAGTCAGTTTGAAGTCTGAGGACAGTATGGTGTAATTAGCTGTGTTTTAGCAATTTGGTTTCCTAATGACAATGATGCTCAACAGGACTTTTAGTATGTCCCTGTTACAACTCATTTTCAGCACATTTAAGTCCTTCATGATCTGGCTTGTATGGTTGCACGAGTTACATTCATTTAAGGACAACTAAAAGGAGTTAAAAGAGAACATAATCCAGGATGCTTTCCAGCCAGCTTTAGCCACTAAACCAGGGTGCTAAAATTAGGAGTGTATCCAATATAGGCACCTCATATTTAATGGAGACAGGGATAGAACAAGCACTCCAGCTCTGATGGTGATAAAGAAACTAGATAGGCTGCATCACCCTCTTTATTTTCCCATGTGAAAAGTGTATTCTGGCTAAATATTTTCAATTTGTTTTTAGAAATGCCAGAGAAAACAGTGAAGCAGTGTGGTGTCATGCACTTTAAAGTATTTTCTCATGCACAATACTGTGACTTCTGTCTAGCCCTTCCTCATTCCCCAACTATTACTCCAAAACAGTCTAATTCACACATTTGTGTTTTCAACTGTCTTTTCTTTTTATTGCCGTAGAAGAATTCCATTAAAATAGGCATCATTTTCACAATGAAGAAAATAAAAATAACAGGGAAAGCCAGACATTCAGGTGGATGTACTATTAAATTAGATAAATCAATAGGTAAAGAGGCCAAACAAAATCAAGAGTGCTCAGAAAGATACATCCACCTGAAGATGGAGAGAGGCAGTGAAGAAATGAAAGCAAGCCAAAATATCATTAATTGACAACAAAGGAGCTTTATACCCCTGCAAAACATTCTTGTTTATCTGAGGTTTATTTTCCTGGAAGGCTTAGCAAAATATAATCCTCCACCCTGAGCATATGAACAGTGCCATGAAATCATTGTTGCCTTTCTTTTTCCACTCAGTCTTTCTACTGAAATAGATTGAACCTAACGAGTGGAAAGTACAGCTACTAAACCTCCTTCTTTCCTGTTTTTTTTTTTTTTTTTTTTTAACAAGCTCAGCATACAGGAATGGCAGGGGAGGTAATCTGTGTGTCTGAGTTTACAAAAAAAGCTGGAACAGCATCTGTAGCAGCACTTGCATCATCTGGTATTGCAGAAGGAAAAAGATAAAGCTATAGAGATGAGTTAGGAGAAAGAAAAAGAACAAACCCTACTTCTCCTAATATGTGTCTTTCACTGTACAGAATTTCTGTGTCTGAGCCAAATAGTTGCTCCCCACTTTCTCCACCCATCTTCTTAGCTATAATTGTCATCAAACTCTTCAATGTCACAACTGGATTTACAAGCAGAATGATTGCTGTCTGAAATATGAAAGGTATACACAATGTCAGCTTCAGAGTCGGAAAAAAACAAATCTCTGGTGTGGTTTTGCAACTCATCCTCCAAAGAGAAAGCACAAACGGTGAGAACCATACTCAGGTGGATGGGTTTAACACCTGCTGGCACTGACAACCTGAGGCTACAGTGAGACCTGTTTGGGAAATTCATGACACCTAATGAAAAATTTTGTTTTCTAAAATTGAGGCTTTTCATATTTAAAAGTTCATCCCCCCCCGTCCTTCCCACCCCCGTCTTTCCCCCCCTCCCCGTCCTCCCCCCCCCCCCCCCCCCCCCCCCCCGATTTTCTGTTGTGAAAAGGAAAACATGATCAAGACCATCAGATAGGAACTACAAGACCAACTGGAAGAAGCCAGTTCTTCAATATCTTGAGTCCACTTTTGGTCCACATGAAAAGTATTGAACCAAAAGTGAAGCAGGGAAACAAAACAAAACAAAACAAACAAACAAAAAAATGGGGCAACTGAGGACTGTCAGAAAACTGGTGTATATGCTGAGTCTCTCCAGCTCTGTCTCTTCTGAAAGCACCTGAACTTGTTGGGGCTCTTCCCAGACCTCACTGCTCCATTTCCAGAATGGAGGTGCCTTGGGGAATGTGCTCCCTCCATTGAAAGCAGGAGGACTGGAGAGAAAACCAAGTGTTATTTCCAAGCCCTACCTGTGCACAGAACTTGTAAGCCCTCTATACACTTAAGTAAAGATATACCTTAATTTACTGCAGACAAGCATCTCTTCTGCACTGGTCATAACATACTTTTTGGTTTTGTCTTCCTTTAAAACTTGCAAGGCCCATGTGTGAACACAACTGGGAAATGGCGGATTCATTCCGAAGGAAATTCTCTTTTTTTCATCTTGGTCTGTTTGAAAGCCGATGACGCACTCTGAGCTGTTACTCACCACATGTGAATTTAGCCCAGAGTAGGAGGTTCATCTTCCCTCCAAAAAATGAGAGGCTCTCTCAGAAGAGAATTCAGTTTGGAAGTCTATAATCAGACCAGGTAAATGCCCACTAGAGGTCTATTCCCCTTAAGGCCTAGAAACCAGAAGGAAAATTAACTTAATTGTGACGGAAAAGGAAAGAAGCTAAGTGTCTGGGTGGCAAGTTCTTGTTTTACCATACAGATTTAATACTAATGGTGGAATATCGCAAAGAAAGATTCGAGTGACACTTGCCACTGAGGAATGAAGAGGATGCACAAGGCCAGAGGACAAAGATTAATCCTAGGAGTTCAACTCTCCATGGTGACTGAGGCCATTAGGATCAAAAAGGGTAATAAGACGGGTCAAGGGAAGGAAAACCAAGGTAGACGTGGAAAGGCAACAAGAAGCAAAATAAATTCTGCTGATTTCTTCAGTGTGCAATTCACAGCCTGATGTAAACACATGCTAACAACTCCTGCCCCTTGAAGAATGTTAAATAGACAGTAAAGAAAAAAATATATGATCAGCAGTATTATAAAGATAGAAAGTCCTTACTCAGAACTGCATAGTAAATCTGTGGAAGAATGAGAATTTGAATCCACAGCCTTGAACAAAAGTGCATCTATTTTGTGTACCATCTCTAAAAGGCACATTTCAGTCAGGCTTGAAGTCAGGCATTAGGAGTATCCTTTTATCAGTGTTCAAGACCTGCTACTCAAGACTGTATTTATTACAGACCTGCAAAAACAAGCTGGCTAGCTATTAAAATCTGGTAATTCAAGAAACTGGGATGCTGAGAAAGGGATCGTTCTCCTTAAAACCAAAGGGATTATTATGGCTTTTGAATAGACATAAAAAATTATCTGGACACATAAATACTGCACAGTTTTTTCAAGAAAGAAAAATTGACTACAAATTGCAGCATGAAGCTGTTATAATCAGCCACATAATCTGCCATCCAAGTCTTAAACCAACACCACTCTAAACCTGATTCTTTTCTCCTTAATAGTAAAACCACTGTTGTAGAAAAGAAATCCGCTGTGGGGAGATTTGTTCTCTTGCCACACGTATTTCGGCTACAAAATAGTCGGCAGCACTTAGGCATTAGAAAGACTCCAGAGAAAGTTAACACAGATGATTAGCCCTAAAGGAGCTGTAAGATGATGAGAAGCTGAGTGAATTAAATTTATTTTCCTTAGTGTGAATCAGAGGAGTGATGTTGAGGTTTACAATATTTGTGTTCAGAGATCTCACCACATCTGTATAATGGGAGGGATGTAGGGGGATTAGTGTGGATGGACAGCAAATTACAGGGGGGACATGGGACAAGAGGATATATGGGGTCTTTTTATTCCATTTTTCTTTTTCACTGCTAGCTGATTAAGGAAAGCAAGGGCATCCAGGATTCTGCATTTGAAAGGCTGCTAGATGACTGCAAGAAACATTAGGCTGCTTGAAAATGTCAGCACTTTACACTTTATGTAGGACTGAGCTGATTGCTACAGTGAAGAGAACATAAGTGATTCAAAGGTGAACCAGAGGTCTCCGTGTTAGAGATGTGAATGTGAGCAGGATGGGGGAAGGGAGCCTGCCTCTATAAAATGCTGAATTCATTCTTAACACAATGCAGGGTCTATAGCGATTTCATATAGATTACATTTTTATATGAATTAGTGAGTGACTTCCTGTCAACAAAGATTACTTCAATTTGGAATCAGATCTGGGAAAGGGGATAACACAGTCCAATAGCTTCTTCTTGTAGCCTCAAAATCTGTGACAAAAATCTAGTTAAAAAATAAAAATGGTCTTGCTTCAAGAAAAGGGAAGGGGAGCTGTGTCTTGGCTGACTCATGCTAACTGAAATGCTAATGAAGGTCAAGCTGTTTTTCTTGTCATTAACAAGCTAAAAAACATCCTGAGGCTTTCCCATGATTTACCTGCTGAAGCACTGTAATCTACCAATTGTATTCTTCTTGCCTGGATTTTGCAGTGGGCAGGACTCACCTTGGTTAAGTTCAGTGGTCTCAGTTACTCCAGTGCAAAGCTCAGGGGTCTCTCTCCAATCTCACCACTGCAATGGGAGGACTATCCTGTTCGTCCCAGCTGCATTCCTTAGGACACATGGCATTGCCACTTGAAGGCACATTTCTTTGTTGCCCATATCAGGCAACAAAACTTATACTGTTCATTTTACATCTGGTTAGAAAAATCTCACCTCACCTCTTAGTTAGCCTATGTGAAACACTACTTGTTCTTCTACTGCATATTTACCAAATATGTAATGGCATCTTTAAAATGTGCTTCCAATTAGGATGCATTTGATAACTTCATTTTTCAGAAATCCTACTTCCAAGCTCCCAGCAGGAGAGAGAACCTGTACTGGCAGCTGAAAAGAAAAAAAACAAGAAAAGAAGGCAAAGGACACAGTCTCAAGAAAATAGATTTTCCCCTGACATTCTAGTAAAAGGAGCCTGTGATCAGTTTAATTTTTCATTTCAGTCCTGTAGTTTATCTTTTGAAAAAGATTAAGAGTGCAGTGCTAAGACAAATTACTGTGTTGAGAACATCTCCACCATGCTTGAGACTGTTGTAGGAAACATAATCATAATTTTTAATTTTAATTTTAATAATTTTTAATTTTTCTTTTTATTTCCATCATTGGTTTTACCAAGACTCACATTAAAGCTTTTTGAGTTCCTACATCTAGCCTAGATTTCCATCATCCAGTGCTGTGGAACACCTACTGCAACATTCTAGCTTCAGGTGTTGTCAGGGTTGCCCAGTGCGTCTGTTTGGCCAGAGGATGGATTGTGACACCATGTCTTTGGGTGACATTACCTGCATTGGGTACATCTCTGGCTGGGATCAAAGCGTTCGTCACAGCAGTAGACTATGAAATGGCATCTCTGTAGGGAAAACTAGGGGATCATGCCACGGTTTTCCTGCAAAATGAATCGTTCCTGGAGTACACACACATCCATTGTTCAGGTAATCAGGCCTTAGAAGGCTCCAAGAAGGAAGGGCTGGTGGCTTGAGATTGGGAAAATCCAGCCAGAGGAGTTGTCTCCTGGCCAGAAGTACTCCTACAAGGCACTTAGGCTTGACATTTCAGAATTGATTTTAGGCAGCATTGTGAATTGCTTGTAATTATTGCTCAGCTAGCACCAGATTGCCAGCTTGGCTTCAGGACAATACAACATAGCAGAAGAAAAGTGTATTCATGGGATATCTCTTCCCATTCCTGAGCAGGTAATCTCCACAGCACTGAACCTCTGGACTCTCTAATCTGGATCAGACCTGCTTTAAGGATTTCTCTGCAGAAGACAGACAGACAGAGGGAGAGGGAGAGGCTGCTCTGGTTTATCTCATTAAAAGTCAGTGGGACTTTCCTCCCTAGCAAGTTCCTCCCTACCTTGCCGGGGAAGTTAGGACAGATTCATGTAGACGGTGCTGGAAATGCTTTATTTAGCACCGAGAGTTGGTCAAGACAGAAAAAAATCCACTATCAGGGGAGCTGATCACTGCTGAAGAACATAGCTAACTCCAGTGGCTCTGTTGTGTAACAGGCAAGGCAAGCAGCAAGTACAGGGCAGCTCAGTGCATGGGAAACCATTAGAGAGAGGGCTTTTAAAAAATCTTTCGGAGATGAATTTACTACTCAGACCTCTAGGGCATTAATCGGTTCCACTTTTACTGTTTCCCATCAACTAACCATCTGCAGGCAACACCTTTTAACAACTTGCTGTAATACATTTACTGGACGTTTTGTCATTGTAGTATATTTGAGATATAAAAAAACAGCTGGTAGAAGGCTATAAACAAGGACTTTATTACATATTGTTTATCGTCACTTTAGTTTTGGAAGGCTAACCAAGAACGTTAATGTACAACAACATTAAGATGCATCTTTACTGTTGCCAGGAAGGCTAAAGGTTACTTCACTAATAATATGCAAATGGAGGCTTTACTGCACATAATGAATAATTGCTTTAGATTAAAGATAGAAATTTCCTTTAGTAGTACTTCCAATAAAACCTTTTGCATGAATTTAATAATTAATTTAAAGAATTATCACTTCAGTGAGTCTGAATACATTATTTATTAAATGTAATTGAAGTATTTATTAGGCAAGTAATAAATGATGGACAACAGTAATGGGTGGCTTTACTGTTTTATAAAATAACCTCAGCCTGTGTTTACAGGCAGTGATGGAAGCCTTCCTGTATTGTTATAACAGATTAATTATCTTCAGAAAAATAGGTATAATTGCTTTCATTACTGAGTGGATTTTTCTTACTATTTATTTCTTGTCCTTGGATGTAGGAAGAGAGGAATAGGAATGTTGTTATCAGAGGCTACTTACACTGACAGTCTGAGCTCCAGTTGTGTATGACCATTTTTTACTCTGCACTCTAAAATTTAGGTTGCAAGTGTGTCTCTCCATCATTTGACAATCTCAGCACATACATAAAGTCAGGACGCTGGTAACAAGTAAGTTAGACATTGGAGTTGTCAAGTGAGAGTAACATTGACTTGAAACCGACAGCAGAGATTACTTAACTCCAGCTTCAAATGAACTCATTAGAATATAATGAATTTAACAGAAGAAAGATAAACAATGAGATTAGCAATACTAGTTGTCTTTTTATGTTTCCAGAACAATCTAAAACATTTTGACTGGTTAATTGTTTTAAAGGCAGCAAGCCTGAAGTTGATCCAAGAGTCTCTAAGCAATACCATCAGGATGTGGAAGCCAAGGCCAAAGTTCCAGTTTCCATCTAGGAGCTAGTGATGGTGCAAAAATATTGACTCCTGGATATGCCTGTAAAGGACGGGATTTAATGTAGGAAAGACAACAGCATGTGCTCTGTTCTGTGGAATATATTCTACCTGCCTATCCCACCACATGTTTTCACATAGTCAAGAAACAGGTGACAAGGTGATCTTAGCTGTGTTGCTTTCTAGATACACTCAGCATGTTCTCTCCAGTCTCAAAATAAAACCCAAAGTGTGAAGGACTATGAAACTCACATAAATACTTAAAATCATATGGGATGTTTTTGTGCCCATGTCCCAGGAGTTCTGGGAAAAAACTCCAAGATTCACTAAGAAAAAACAGTTTTCCAAAAGTATTAAACATTCGTGCTTTCTTCCCATATCAAAAACTTATATCACAGCAAAAAAAATTTGGAAATATGTTTCTTTAATGAAAAAAGGTATCTGTCCCTCTAAGGCTTAAACAATTTTATTTCCTTCAAATCTAAAAAAAAAATAAAAATAAATAAAATAAAAATAAATAAAATAAAATAAATAAAATAAAATAAAATAAAATAAAATAAAATAAAATAAAATAAAATAAAAAAATTAAAATAACAAGTTTAATAATCTTTTAAACTATTTTATTTTAACAAGTAAGAAGTAAAATGTAGGCTGGCATACAGTACTATCATACTACAATTTTAGCAGTATTCTGAATTACTCCTGGATTACTTTGTAATAAGGAAAATGAATGCCTAGAAATTATCTTCACAAAACATTTCTGTCTTAACTTGGCCACCCGTATTTAGAATACTCCGTCCCTGGTAAATATAAGCTATCACTATGAGAATATTTCAGTTGGAAGGGGCCTACAAAGGTCATGAAATCCCACTGCCTGACTACCTCAGGGCTAACCAAATGTTAAAGCATGTTCCTGAGGGCATTACCCAAATGAATTTTTTCCTAATATCCAGTGTGACCATCCCATGGCTCAGCTTTGCACCATTCCCACGTATCCTGGCATCAGTTCCCAGGGAGCAGAGACCAGCACCTCCATCTCTTCTTCCCCTTCCCAGGAAGCAGCAGAGAGCAATGAGGTCACCTCTTGGCCTCTTCTTCTCCAGCCCAGGCAGCCCAGGTATCCTCAGCTTCTCCTCACAGAACATGCCTTCCAGCCCTTTCACCAGCTTTGGTGAATATCCTCTGGACATTTCAAAGCATGTTAACATCCTTTTTGTATTGCGGAGCTCAGAACTGCACACAGTATTCAAGGTGAGGCTGCTCCAACACTAAGTGCAGTGGAGGAGTCACCTTTTTTGACTGCGTGCACCAAGAAGGTGCACTACAGATATTTAGGTGGTTAAACATTGAAAAGATGCATGGCTGCAGGAAGCCTTAATTCTTGTGGACGTGTACATGTCAAGCCCCAGCGCCTAGAAGTTAAAGTTGCATTCTGAAAGTGACTACTTGAACTTGAAAAGGTGCCAGAGTTGCTCACCCTTGATGCTTTTGCAGTAAGATTGGACATCTTAATATTAGTCATCATGTCTTTTGCATCCCAGATGAACTTTTCTGGCATCTCATGGAGACCAGCTGAAAGTCTTAGTAGTTGGTTTTGGTGTTGCAGTCCATGATATACCTTTCCTTTCCTTCCATGATTCTTATGGGATAATTATAATAATTATGAATAATTAGAAATTGAGACTTGTTTTCACTCCACTGTGGTGGGAAAAAAGGAGAATGAGCATGTGGCAATGGATGCAAACACTCTGTCATAAAACAGGTCTTCCATTATCCTATATAACTAACCCTCAGGCTGGCTAGGTTCAATTCACTGAAGAGCTCAGCTTTTTTCTGCTAGTGCTTTCCCATGGTATTTTTTATTATTATTGTTTTATTGTAATAGATTAGATATTTTATCATGAAATGGTTACATAGCTGCTTCAACGTTAATTGCCTTTACCTGAAAAAGCTTGTTAGATGTTGGCTCTGAAGATGTTGCTCTTCTTCCCCCAGATCTCTGGACTGCTGACAAAGGCAGGGCAGTGTGCTGGGTAAACTTTCTCCTCAGTTTTCACCGAGAAGCCTTTCAACCAGCTTAATTAATTCTCCCACTTGACTGGGCATTACAAGTGTTTGATGGGATAAGTTTATATATGTCTATAAAAGTGAAAAACTGATATACAAGAGACACTTGTGACTCATGGTCCATTATCATGATTATTAACTTCTCTGAAGTCCTGTAATGAGCAATCTGTCACTTACAAGCCAGTAGTACATCATCGCTTAATGCGCTGAATACTTCTGCATTGCTAAAAAGCTAATAATCCATTAAGTAGCCTGTCCCACTATAACAGATCTTTACCAGTCTTGGAGTGAGGGTTAACAGGAACTTTTTGAGCTTTCTGCATGTCTTTTGGATTCTGTTTCTTATAATAAAGTGTCCACATGCATTGAAAGTCTTGGCAGAATAGATCATGTCCAGTGCTCTCATATATTTATGTCTTACAGCTGTCTGCTATGCCTATCTTCTGTCATACTTTGGCACATTATTCTAATTTATTGTCCAGCAAACTCGTTTCTGCTTGTATCTGAACTTGTGTTTTCAACTGTATGTTTGAGGATTATTTTTAAGGGTTTTTTCAAATGGCTTTGCATTTTATGTTTGACTTTTCTAGTGACATTCGGTTGTGGAAAAGTTTAGTACTTTAGCCAAATTAACTTTAAATGTTTCCTGTTACCTCCTCTTACACAGAGAATCTGTAAGTACTCTTGAAAACTCTCTTGCTTTAAGGAACATCCAGGCCTCATTTTTTCCATCCTGCACCCATTTTCAGTAATCAGGGGGTTCTTTTCATTTTGGTGCCTGCAAAGTGGGTTTCACTAATTTAAATTTGTTACTCTAAGGCAGATTTCAAAAATATTCCATTACTAGAAACTTTGGGCTATTTATGTGTCAGAGGAAACTTTTCAGATGTTAAAACTATAAACTAAAATTTTAATGGTCACACTTGTTTTATTAAGGTCACATTCATAAATAATTTACCATAGGTAGGCTACAAGATTATTAAAAGTTAATAATCTGATTGTTACCAACTCAAGTAACTAAATGGATGGTGTAGTGTAGAATAATCTGTAACTACTTTACTGATGTGTTTATCCCCATTTGTTTCAGATGCTACTTTTGTCAGTAGCAAGTTTAAAATATCTACCAATCATTTCTGAATCTTTTAATGATGTTTTATATGAGCACTTTTCAAAAAAAATGACCTATTGAATAATACTTACTTTCTACAGTCTAATAAACACCTCTAAAATCATCTAGGCTTACTTGCTCCAGGATATTTATAGAGAAACTCATTCCAATATGTCAAACTCTGTGAAAGACTTTTCCTTAAAGCAGACATAACAGTGTGGTTCGGTGCATTTAGTAAGCAAGAATTTTGGTTATTGATTTTAATTTCAGGCTGCCATTAATTCTTTTATGCACATGCAGTGTGGTTACACTTGCATCAATAATCCCAGCTGCAAAAGGTGTATTTATTTTCTGCTGATTTTGTGCCTGGAAAAGAAACAGCCACTTCAGATAACAGGACAATTCTTGATACCAGTTGGATTTTTAAGAATGTTTTACATTTTATGCCTATATATACTTAAATCATGTACAAATCTGGGGAGCATGTATGGGTGGGCCTAAGCACATATGACACACATCTTTATGTATTGACAATTTCCACTGACTGTATGTGCAGGTAGCAGTATCTAAACAGCTCAAAGCAAAATACATTCAAGGATAACTCATAAGTTACATTCAAGGATAAACTTATGAAGAAAGCTTTAACAATTGTGATTCTTAAATTAAAGCGCTAGGATATAATGCACAGTCAACAGTAATGGAGGTGAGCAAAGATATCACCCCACAAATCACAGTGTAAACAGAATGATTAGCGACCTCCCAAATTCAAAATAAAAAATAACAACAACTCTGATTCATAAAACAGGCAGGCCTCCATGGCTCAAAAATAAATACCAGCTTGTCAGACTCTTTGACTATATGAAGCACCTGGCATGCTCCTGATACTATCCAGGTTGTAAATCATAATGAGAAAATATCAGAGACCTGGGCTCAGCGACCCATGTGGTTCTTTTCATCTCTGTGTTCCTGTGATTAACTATTCAAACAAGATCTACAGAACCTGATCTAACTGATCCGCTTGTCTTCAGATGCTCAGAAATACCTCTCCATCTGTTTTCTATGTATCCATCCCTGTGGCACCTGGCATAATTCAGCATTAAAAGTACAGGCAAGACTTGAATCGGCCTGCTTGGACTATTGCAACCTGGGGTTTGGTTCAGGCCCAAATGTTTAGATGTACTCAGGGGTGGGATTCTGCCTTTAATAAAGCCCCTAACTTCATCTGACTTTCAGATGCTGAACCACCTTAAGGTGCCTGAAGTTCAGTGAAGAAGATCTAGCTCCAGAAATATTCAAAGAAGTAAACAGGTCCTCAAATAAGTCTTAAGAGAGCTTCTTAGTTAGAAGCATACAACTTAGGCACCATTTGGATGTATAGACACCTGGATCCCTGAATCAACTGAAAGACAGATGCCTAAACAACACAGTGGGTCAAATCTGAGGTGCCTAAATTCATGCACACATCATTACTTTTATCACTGTAGGAGGTATCACATCCATCAAATTTCCATTGTCTTCCATGGAGTCAAAATTTTTCTCTGCAAAACCAGCACCCAAGAAACACCTGAGCCGAAAGCCTAGACAATGCACGGGGTAGATTGCCACAAACAAAGCAAGACCTTCACTGTTTAGCATTTGTTTTTCTTCCTTACACTTCAGAAAAGTCATTTGTCAGGGTACTGGTAAGACAGCCACAAAGCACCGTCTCTTGGAGACAGCAATCTACTAAAACACGATGTTCTTTTGTAGAGTTTAAGAAGGATATTTATTGTGTCTATCAAATAAATCAAATATGTTTATAGTATTTTTACCTGCTTTATTAAAAATTCCCTTCCTATTCCGTCTCATAATGTTCACATTCCACTGCTCTGCCTGGTTTTCTTCACTTTCTTCTCTAAATATTTGTCATTAGGTTATTTGAGAGAGGGGGGGAGAGAGAGAGAGAGATACATACGGCTTGCAGGAAGAAAAGACTTAAACAGGCTGAGAATTAGTTTATGCATTGATTTGTCTTTTATGCTGTTTAGAAAGCCTTAACTGTGAGACAGAATTTATTGTCATATATCATGCACACTCTCACACTGAAGCAGCCTTTATTTGACCTCTTAATCAATCTGAGTGCCAGTACAGGAAAAAAAAAGGGAGATACGAGATAGCTTATATAAATGCCAAGTTGGCTGTGTTCCTCTGAACCATCTGCACTTCTAGCCATGGTCAGACTAAATGTCTGTTAATGGCCCCCTTCTTCTGTGATCCGTTTATATGTCCCTCTTTCTTTCTTTTTTTTTTTTTTAAGTGGAAAACAAATGGCATTATTGGACCTGCTCTGCTTCAATGCAGCTGTGAATTGCAGGCCTAGAAAGGCAGCCAAGGAGAAGTCAGACAGCAAAGCCTTTCTGCTTAGAGAAGCAAAGCCAAAACTGCTGATTTGGCTTCATTTTGATACATGATATATTTTTTTTAACCCATAAATTTTAATGTGGTCCTTAGAGGACATATTTTGAGCTGATGTTTTTTCCATTTCTTTTCTTCTTCCCCCACCTTTCAGAAGCAAAGAGGTCTGTTGTACTTTTTCTGGGTTATAATTACCAGACCTTGCAACTTGGTAATCTGTCTGCTGATAGGATGAAACCTGAAGTCAAGGACAATTATACGTGATGATAAGACAGGGACCAGGATTGGTTTTCTGAAGAATTAGGCTTTGGCCACAAAACAATGTTTCTCAATCGTGCTTTGATGCTAGCTGAAGGTGTATTTTGCAAGAAGCAGGAGAGGAAAAGTGGAGAGGAGCCAGCAAAACAAGGCCCTGAGTCCAGCTGGGAACTCCAGGTACTCCTGTATTACAAATAACAATTAATCATTGTTCTCTAAAACAGAATGCAAATCTTTAGGGCTTCCTCTCAGAGCCTGGCTTTGTGCAACAGCACATCTTTGTGATGCTAATTTTCCCTATGGTTAAAAGAGTTATGTAGTCAAGTATTTACCCGTTGCCAACAACATTGAACCATTGTCAACAGCTTCCACACACATCCCTAAGGATGTGCACCCAGTCTTGTTTTGCCCAGTCACTGTGAGCAAGACTCTGCTCTGATATGGAAACCTCATGGCAGGGTCAGAGTAGCATTCGGCCAAGATCCTGCATAGGAAGTGTGTATTGCCCTGGGAACAGCTCTTCATTAGCGACGCAATGAGGCTTTGGACCCAAACTCGCCTCTTAATCTGCGAGGTTGCCTTGCCATATTGAACTCTTACTTGTAATTCTTCCTTTTGCTCATGGTGTAAAAGCACATAGATGTGGCACCCCAAAAATGAGCTGCTTAGAAAAACATCAAGACCAGAGCTGAACAGCAAAAACTTCAGGATGTGTGTGACTTTTGAGGGTGTATAGTGCAGGTCTTGCCTACCAAGGGGCCACTCCTCCTGCACACAACAATCCATTTCTCTTCCCATTTCTCTCTGTTGCTTTTTCAGACTAGAAATTGGCTAGCTCTGTTTCCAGCCCAACTTAAAAAAAAAATAAAAAAAATACTCAGGGAAAGAAAGTTTTTAAAAAAGAACTTTGGGAAAGTAAGTGAATGTTTAAATAAAATCAGTGCACTGATGTGTCACATTTCAAAAAAAAAGGGTACTAAACACCATCAGAAAGGCAGGAAATATAAGCTTTCAGACTTCCTCCCACTGTCTTTAAACTCTAATCTAGCATGTATATGTGAATCATCTCTCTTAAAAACTACCTGATGTTCATGACTGATTTAATATGGTGACAAAATCATGACATTATAAATTTTCTCCCATAAAGTGAAAGAATTGAATCTTCAAGGGTACCAAGAATTTCACAAAAAATCAGTGGGAGCTGGGTTTCTGAATGCCTTGGATGATCTTGACTGAGAGTTTTGAATTAGAGACCCCAAGTCCGTAGTTAGTCACCTACATATGGGCTCTCAATTTCAAAGGTGCCCAGCACTTAGTAGTCCTTGCTGACATCAGTAGAGGGTATGACATGTCCAGTCTGCCTGGAAAGGAAAGCTGCAGTGGATACTGAGTCCTGTCTGCTGTTTGTTAGGGCCAGAATACAAAAATCAGGTCTCTTGCGTTGCACTCGTTCCTGCTGCATGACTAGTTTGAGTGCGTATTCTATTCCCCTCCAACCAAATCACTAGTAGAGACATTCAGCACCAGAGACTGTCCTCAGATGAAGTTCACCTTTTAGTCAATTAACCTTGCAAAAAATATTTTTTCTCCATCTCCTTTTCCCACAAGACCTGTCTGTGAGTATGTACATGTGTGCATGCAAGCAGCTTTTAGAAGAGCCTTATTTTCTGGGCAAAAAGCCAAATGCTACAATTTCTTCCCAGCCGTTGGTCGTTTCAGGCCCTGGTGAAGACAACAGGTGAGCTCCATTCTTTGTATAAAGACTCATTCTGTCAGTCTTGGCAGCAGGGAGAGTTTGTTTTTGGAGTTTATTGAAATTAAAAATTAAAAAAATGAGGGATGCACTGAGTAGAGGCAGTTCTCACCTCTCCACAAGTTAATCCCCGACTAGAAGAACGTGAGAAGGGACTCCCAGACATGTTGCGAATGAGGCTTTTTGAGCTAATCATGCTTTGCCATGGCAGGTGTGCATTTCCCTTCAGAGCTCAACCCGTAGCCAATTCACAATCTGCTCTCCCCACAACCTTGCCTTGCAGGACCCCAAGGCCAGGTTTTGAAATTGCTTCCTTCAATTTAATCCTGAGTTCAATAGATCTAAAAAAACAATCTCTGCTGTGGAGAGTGCAAAAATACAGTGCCAGTGTTGCTTAGAAGTTAGAGATGAGCCATGCATCCTCTTCTTCTGTTCTTCTGAAACTGTGGGAGCTGATTTATACGTATCTCTACTTGTGAGCTAAATTGTATAAGCCATGTTGCCAGGAATAACACCATTACTTTTAATGAAAATAACCCATGTGTGATCCAAAGCTCTGTAATAGTTCCACAGAATGTGTTGAATACATAAAATTTAAGGTTTCCTTCTAAAGAAATATGTTGCTTTTTATCTCAATCATCATCATCATAATAATAGCTATTAAGACTATGGATAACAAAGGATAACAAAGGAAGGATAATTCTGGTTAAGAGATGATTGAAATCAAAGTCCAGTTTGTAGGTCAGAGGAGTCGGTATATAAATAATCAAGATCCTCATCCTTGACCATGAGCCAGCAGTGTGCCCTGGTGGCTAAGAAGGCCAATGAGATCCTGGCATGCATAAAAAGGAACGTGGCCAGCAGGTCAAGGGAGGTGATCCTCCCCCTCTACTCTGCCCTGGTCAGGCCTCGCCTGGAGTACTGTGTCCAGTTCTGGGCTCCCCAGTACAAAAAAGACAGGGATCTCCTGGAAAGAGTCCAGCGGAGGGCAACAAAGATGATATGGGGCCTGGAGTATCTTCCCTATGAGGAAAGGCTGAGAGACCTGGGTCTGTTCAGCCTGGAGAAGAGAAGACTGAGAGGGTACCTTATCAATGTTTACAAGTATCTTAAGTGTGGGAGACAGTGGGATTTGGCCAATCTCTTTTCAGTGGTTTGTGGGGACAAGACAAGGGGCAATGGCCACAAAATGGATCACAGGAAAATCCGCACCAACATGCGAAAGAACTTCTTCATGGTGAGGGTGACGGAGCACTGGAAGAGGCTGCCTAGGGAGGTTGTGGAGTTTTCTTCTCTGGAGACATTCAAGACCTGTATAGACGCCTACCTGGGCAACCTGTTCTAGGGAACCTGCTTTGGCATGGGGGTTGGACCCGATGATCTCTTCAGGTCCTTTCCAACCCCTACAATTCTGTGAAATTCTGTGAAATCTGATCACTGTTTTTAGTTACTGCAAATGATAACTTGCAATGATTTCCCTATTTCATTTGAAATAGCCCTTAACCTACCCAACTGCCAAGGTTTTAGGTAATGTGCACATAGAAGAACAAACTGCTAAAAACATGAGTCTCCTGCTTCTTAAAGATACGTTTGAACAGGAAATCTTAAAAAAAAAAACACGAGCCCTGTCTGTATGTATTAGATACACTCTGGCCCTGATTTTATATGGCCCTGAAGTCAATAAGAGTGTGGCCAAGCCACTTGTGAGGAGTAGGTTCTTGGCTGAGTCTTATATATTTCCTTTTGGTGTCTAATATTCTTGTCTAAAGCTTTATGCTGTGAAAATTGTAATTGCAACAAAGAGGATTAGTTTAATATCAACTTTGCATCTGTGCCAATATATCTCAAAATATGAGAAAAACCTATTACTTGGATCAAATTCTGAGGTACACATAAATCAGTGTGCAGCAACCCTGAGAATACTGAAGGTGATACAGTATGAAACCGAGTTATATGTTATAAGCTACGATTTTTTTCTTCCATAAAGAGTTTTGAATATATGCAGGCGCATTTGCTAACTTGACACTTAGCCCCAACAAATGCCATCTCAGAATTTAGATAGCTGTGCATGGCTGGTGGAGTCAGTATAACAAACCTAGAGGGGAACAGAAGAAATATAAATAAATAAATAAACAAAATGAAACAAAGAAAGAGAAAAAGCCTTGTTGTACATTAAATGAAGATTCTGCTGATTTTAAATAACATCTCCTTGCCCTCTGTAGTGCAGTTCATCCAGCCTTATAATTATATATCCAGTCACATGAATAAATAAATAGGTGTGAATAGGACTGAGTTTTGGAATTGGGGGTCTGTTGACAATTCCTCAATAATTTTTTGGAGAAACTACCAGGAAGTTTCACACACACACACACACACACACAAACACACAAAATAAATAAATAAAATAAACAAAGGCAGCATAACAGTATAATGGTGTGAAATGAGGAATACATCTCATGTTAAAACAGGTGAAGGAGAAACAGAGAACTATTTCCTCATCTTACCACAGCAAATACCCAGGGTACCTTAGCTAGGATGTGAGTGACTGAAACAGAGGTGGCTATACTTCAAATCATGCACAGTGGGCATCCCAACCCATCCAACTGGCTTCTGCTGGTCCTGTTCCTGTGCTTAGGGTAGGTATCTGAAACACTGGCTCCTTCTTTCATGATTGACTGATCCCACACTTTAGAATAAAACCGATGTTATGGGGTTTTGGCCAGCTTCTAAACTCATAATCCTTTTTTGATGAAGAATAGCACCAAAATATTACATTTACAAATTCTGAGCACCTATTTCTATAAGTTAGATTCAGCCTGCTTCTGAATAGCATGCTGCAATTACTGCACTATGGTTACAACTCCGGACAGGAAAAAAAATAGTTTCTCAATTGATTAGTTGATTTTCACCTTCTGTTGTTTCTTTCAAAATATTTTTCATTATAACAAACCTAGCATATTCTAAGGGTTCATCTCTATTTTCTAAAATGAAAGATGGACAAATAGAGACATGACAAATCAGGGAAATTTAGCCCTTGTTTATCAAGTCCAAAGCCTGCTACATGTGTTTTCTGCAGTAATCCTCAACTTCTTCATGCTAGGAAGCATAGTATGAATTGTGCTTTATATTACAGTACTTCCCAGAGATGCATCTGTATTGGCTGTGCTCAGTACCCATAGTTAGACTTGCTTTTTTCCTCATGAATGCACAGTGTAAATGGAGATGATGACAAGTAAGAGGAAAAACTCTCAGCAGGTATTTCACATGGTCAGAAATTAAATCTGGATCTTCCAGTCCGACGTTGACTGCATTCATCAGCCCTGTTCTCACCTGTCCCTGCACTAAGGACGTTTGGAGGCCTGATAGATGAGATTCTGTGCTCAAACTCAGCACAGCCTATTAAGTGCTCAGGTACTATGGTAATGAGCTCAGTCTAAAATCCTCACCAGATAAGAAAGACAGACAGAGTGACCTTTAAATCTACTTGCCTTCATTTTGGCATCTTATCAGCGTTTTACAGTTCCTTCTTAATGTGTGACAGTGTAGAAAGTTTCATAATTCATTTCAGCTGTTGAATCCAAATATGAAATTACTGGAGAAATGCAGTCTTTTCATCCAGAAAGAAATTGTATTTTGAGGTCTGAAATTGGCTCATGCATGACATTTCTAATGACTAAGATGGCATCAAGATCACAATGAGCACGGTGCTTCATTCCCAGCTGAACATTGTGCGCAGTATAGCTAACCCATTCTTAAAATTACTGTCTGCAATTTAGGGTGAGTCAGAAACAAGCCCTTCTCCTTCTGCCAAAACCAACACCCGCATCCCTTCCAATTACCTTTTGTATTTATTGGAAGGTTTGGTGGTACTCTGGTGAGAGTTTAAAGCACTCTGGGTAAGGGTCCCCCTGTAGCACCCTTGTGCCCAGGGGTGTGGGCTGGGTTGGGGGTCTGTCCTTAGAGAATACATATCACAGTGGTTGGGTTAAAAAAAAAAAAAAAAAAAGACAGCTGTTCTGAAAGCTCTTCTTTGGAGGTTTGATCTCTACTCCTCCATGCACCTGAGAGTCTCTCATGCTGTGAACCTTGAAGGGGGTGAGGAGTAGAGCTATTTCATCAGTGCTGCTAGCTTTGAGCCCTTAATTTGGACTGAAATTAGTAAAGGCTGAGCTTTTGATTATATGTCAATATTTGTAGAGTGATACAAATAAGAGGTTATGCCTTTGCTCTTTATGTTAACGGAATTTCCTGTAGGTTTTGTCCTGTATTTTTCTGCATAAGACCAGTTCTCTCATTTGAGAACAACAGTGACCAGTTCAGGAAGAAGACATTTAGCAGTAACCATGAGCAACAGCCACCTGCCATGCAGTTGATGATACTTAAATAAACCCCATCTGAATCAGTGGACATTGCACACCACTCTTTTGAGAAATCTTTTGACTTGAACTGCACCCTCCTACTGGTGGAAGTAGCATGCTACTGGTAGCACTGAAAATATCTGAAGGAATAAAGTTGTCTAACACCTTAGGCTACCTAAAAGTCTCAAACTTTGGATACAGCATCCTGCTGAGTATAATCACTGTCTGATGAC